>NC_051068.1:2036558-2376820 GCF_004664715.2 Peromyscus leucopus | reverse complement strand
ATTCCTGCCTGGACTTCCCTTCTGGACCAGAGAGGGCTCCCACCTCCTGACTCCCTGCAGACTCACCCCTGGACTTCCCTTCTGGACAAGAGCGCACCTCCTGACCTGGACTTCCCTTCTGGACAAAAGCTCCCATCCTGCCCCGAACTTCCTGTCTAGATAAGAGCTTCCATCCTGCCCCGGAGTTCCCATTTGGACAAGAGAGCTCCCATCTGGACAAGACAGAGAGACTTCCTGAATCTGTCAGCTCTATCTGAACCAAGTGCGCTGATAAGACCAAGAACAAACCATGAGGAGATGGACAGATGTCAAGGCAGAAGTACATACAACAAAATGAAGAGCAATACAGCATCACCAGAACCTAGCCCGCCTCCAACATCTACATCTGAACATCAAAATTTGGAAAAAGCAGAAGAAAACAGCCTTATGAATAACATCATGAAGAAGTTAGAGGCTTGTGTAGAGGAAAAGACAAAAATATGGGAAGAATGCTATAAACAACTAGAAGAAAGGGCAAACAAATTAGAAGAAAACAATAAAGTCCTGGAAGAAAACAATAAAGTACTGAAAGAAAATCATGAAAAAAACAATGAAACAAATAAAGGAAACAGTCTAAAACGTGAAAAGGGAAATAGAAAAATGAAGAAGAAACAAACAGTGGGAATGCTGGAAATAGAAAATCTGAGTAAACTATCGAGAACTTCAGATGCAAGTATAACCAACAGAATGCAAGAGATGGAAGAAAGGATCTCTGGCATTGAAGATACAGTAGAAGAAATAGTTTCATCAGTCGAAGGAAACACTAAAGCCAACAAAGTCATGAACCAAAATGTCCAAGAAATTTGGGACACCATGAAAAGACCAAACCTACGAATTATAGGGATAGAAGAAGGTGAAGAATACCAACTCAAAGGCACAAAAAAATATATTCAACAAAATCATAGAAGAAAACTTTCCCAACTTAAAGAAGGAAATGCCTATGAAGATAAAAGAAGCCCATAGAACACCAAACAGACTAGCCCCCCCAAAAAAGTCCCCTCGACACATAATAATTAAACAATTAAATGTACAGAATAAAGAAAGAATATTAAGAGCAGCAAAGGAAAAAGGCCAAGTAACCTATAAAGGCAAAAACATCACAATAACACCTGATTTCTCAATGGAGACTTTGAAAGCCAGAAGAACCTGGACAGATGTAATGCAGACACTAAGAGACCATGGATGTCAGCCCAGACTAATATACCCAGCAAAACTTTCAATCATCATAGACGGAAGGAACAAGACATTCCAAACAAAGCCAGATTTAAACAATACTGATCCACAAAACCAGCCCTGCAGAAAGCACTAAAAGGAAAATTCCAACAGAAGGAAGTCAGATATACCCTTGAAAACACAGGCAATAGATAAAGCCACAGCAGTAAACCCCAAAGAAGAGAAGTACACACACACTACCACCAAAAATAACAGGGATGAACAATCACTGGTCATTAATATCCCTTAATATCAATGGACTTAATTCACCTATAAAAAGAAATAGGCTTACAGAATGGATACGAAAGCAGGACCCATCTTTCTTCTGCATACAAGAAACACATCTCAAATTCAAAGACAGACACTACCTAAGAATAAAAGGCTGGGAAAAGACTTTCCAATCAAATGGTCTTAAGAAGCAAGTGGGTGTAGCCATCCTGATATCCAACAAAATAGACTTCAAACTAAAATCAATCAAAAGAGATCAAGAAGGGCATTACATCCTCATCACAGGAAAGATCCACCAAGATGAAGTTTCAATTCTGAACATTTATGCCCCAAACATGAGGGCACCCACATATGTAAAAGAAACATTACTAAAGCTTAAACTACATATAAAACCCCACACATTAATAGTGGAAGATCTCAACACCCCACTTTCACCCCTGGACAGATCTCCCAAATCGAAACTTAACAGAGAAATAAAGGACCTAACTGATGTCATGACCCAATTGGACCTAATAGATATCTACAGAACATTCCATCCTAACAAAAAAGAATATACCTTCTTCTCAGCACCCCATGGAACTTTCTCTAAAATCGACCACATACTTGGCCACAAAGCAAATCTCAACAGATACAAAACAATTGGAATAACATCCTGTGTTCTATCAGACCACCATGGTTTAAAGTTAGATTTCAACAACAAAAACTACAGAAAACCTACAATCTCATGGAAACTGAATAATGCTCAACTGACTCACCAATGGGTTAAGGAAGAAATAAAGAAAGCAATTAAAGACTTCCTAGAGATCAATGAAAATGAAGACACCACATACCAAAGTTATGGGACACTATGAAAGCAGTGCTAAGAGGGAAATTCATAGCACTAAATGCCCACATAAAGAAGGTGGAGAAATCTCACACTAGTGACTTAACAGCACACCTGAAAGCTCTAGAATAAGAAGAAGCAAAGTCTCCCAGGAAGAATAGATGCCAGGAAATTATTAAAGTGAGAGGTGAAATTAATAAAATAGAAACTAAGAGAATAATACAAAAACTTAATGAAACAAAGAGTTGGTTCTTTGAGAAAATCAACAAGATAGACAAGCCCTTATCCAAACTAACCAAAAGGCAGAGAGAGAGAATCCAAATCAACAAAATCAGAAAGGAAAAGGGGGACATAACAACAGACATTGAGGAAATCCAGAGAATTATAAGGTCATATTTCAAAAACCTCTACTCCACTAAACTGGAAAGCCAAAAAGAAATGGACAATTTTCTGGATAGGTACAACATACCTAAGTTAAATCAAGACCAGATAAACTATTTAAATAGTCCAATAACCCCTAAGGAAATAGAAACAGTCATTAAAAGTCTCCCAACCAAAAAAAGCCCAGGACCAGATGGTTTCAGCACAGAATTCGACCAGATCTTCAAAGAAGAGTTAATACCCATACTCTCTAAATTGTTCCACATAATAGAAACAGAAGGAACTTTACCAAACTATGAGGCTACAATTACCCTGATTCCTAAACCAAACAAGGATACAACAAAGAAAGAGAACTACACACCGATCTCCCTCATGAACATTGATGCAAAAATACTCAATAAAATACAGGCAAACAGACTCCCAGAACACATCAGAACAATTATCCACAATGATAAAGTAGGCTTCATCGCAGGGATGCAAGGGTGGTTCAACATACTAAAGTCCGACAATGTAATACACCATATAAACAAACTCAAAGAAAAAAAAAACACATGATCATCTCACTAGATGCAAAAAAGGCATTTGACAAAATCCAAAACCCCTTCATGATAAAAGTCTTGGAGCGATCAGGAATACAGGGAACATACCTAAACATAATAAAGGCAATTTACAGCAAGCCAACAGCCAACATCAAATTAAATGGAGAGAAACTCAAAGCAATTCCACTAAAATCAGGAACGAGGCAAGGCTGTCCGCTCTCCCCATACTTATTCAATATAGTACTTGAAGTTCTAGCCAGAGCAATAAGACAACATAAGGAGATTAAGGGGATACAAATTAGAAAGGAAGAAGTCAAGCTTTCCGTATTTGCAGATGATATGATAGTATACTTGAGTGACACCAAAGATTCCACCCAGGAACTGATAAAGCTTATAAACACCTTCAGCAACATAGCAGGATACAAGATCAACTCAAAAAAATCAGTAGCCCTCCTATATACAATTGACAAACAGGCTGAGAAGGAAATCAGAGATACATCACCCTTTACAATAGTCACAAATGACACAAAATACCTTGGGGTAACACTAACCAAGCAAGTGAAGGACCTATATGATAAGAACTTTAAGTCCCTGAAAAAAGAAATTGAAGAAGATGTCAGAAAATGGAAAGATCTCCCATGCTCATGGATAAGCAGGACCAACATAGTAAAAATGGCAATTTTACCAAAAGCAATCTACAGATTCAATGCAATCCCCATCAAAATACCAACACAATTCTTCACAGACCTGGAAAGAATAATACTCAACTTCATATGGAAAAACAAAAAACCCAGGATAGCCAAAAGAATCCTGTACAATAAAACAACCTCTGGAGGCATCACAATCCCTGACTTCAAGCTCTACTATAGAGCTACAATAATAAAAAACAGCTTGGTATTGGCATAAAAACTGACATGTGGACCAATGGAATCGAATTGAAGACCCTGACATTAACCCGTACACCTATGAACATATAATTTTTGACAAAGAAGCCAAAAGGGTACAATGGAAAAAAGAAAGCATCTTGAACAAATGGTGCTGGCATAACTGGATATCAACGTGTAGAAGGCTGCAAATAGATCCATATCTGTCACCGTGCACAAAACTTAAGTCCAAGTGGATCAAGGACCTCAACATAAATCCAGCTACTCTGAACCTGCTAGAAGAGAAAGTAGGAAGTAGTCTTGAACGCATTGGCATAGGAGATTACTTCCTAAATATAACACCAGTAGCACAGACACTGAGAGAAACAATCAATCAATGGGACCTCTTGAAACTGAGAAGCTTTTGTAGTGCAAAGGATACGGTCAACAAGGCAAAGCGACAGCCTACAGAATGGGAAAAGGTCTTCACCAACCCCACATCTGACAGAGGACTGATATCCAAAATATATAAGGAACTCAAGAAATTAGACATCAAAACGACCAACAGTCCAATTGAGAAATGGGCTATAGAACTAAACAGAGAATTCTCAACAGAGGAAACTCAAATGGCTGAAAGACATTTAAGGAATTGCTCAACATCCCTAATCATCAGGGAAATGCAAATCAAAACAACTCTGAGATACCACCTTATGCCTGTCAGAATGGCTAAGATCAAAAACACTGAAGACATTTTATGCTGGAGAAGATGTGGAACTAGGGGAACTCTCCTCTGTGGTGGTATTGTGTTCCCCAAAATATTGTGTACTCTAATAAATTTATCTGGCGTCAGAGAACAGACAGCCACTAGATACAAAGGCTAGAAAATGGTGGCACTCACACCTTTAATCCTAGCATTCCAGAAATAGAAATCCCTCTGGATCTCTGTGAGTTCAAGGCCACATTGGAAATAGCCAAGCATGGTGACACACGCCTTTAATCCCAGAAAGCCAGCCTTTAATCCCAGGGAGTGGTGGTAGAAAGCAAAAAGATATATAAGGCGTGAGGACCAGAAACTAGAAGATTTGGGCTAGTTAAGCATTCAGGCTTTTGAGCAGTAATTCAGCTGAGACCCATTCTGGATGAAGACTCAGAGGCCTCCAGTCTGAGGAGACAAGACCAGCTGAGGATCCGGCGAGGTGAGATAGCTGTGGCTTGTTCTGTCTCTCTGATCTACCAGCATGGACCCCAATAACTCGCCTCAGGTTTGATTTTATTAATAAGAACTTTTAAGATTCATGCTACACTCCTCCACTGCTGGTGGGAATGCAAGCTTGTACAACCACTTTGGAAATCAATATGGAGCTTTCTTAGAAAATTGGGAATCAATCTCCCCCAAGATTCAGCTATACCACTTTTGGGCATATACCCAAGAAGTGCTCAATCATACCACAAGAGTACTTGCTCAGCTATGTTCATATCAGCATTGTTTGTAATAGCCAAAACCTGGAAACAACCTAGATGCCCTTCAACTGAAGAATGGATAAATAAATTGTGGCACATGTACACAATGGAATTCTACTCAGCAGAGAAAAACAATGACATCATGATGTTTGCAGGCAAATGGATGGATCTAGAAAAAATCATCCTGAGTGAGGTAACCCAGACTCAGAAAGACAAATATGGTATGTACTCACTCATAGGAGGATACTAGATGTGGAACAAGGATGACTGGACTGCTACTCACATCACCAGTGAGGCTACCTGGAAAACAGGACCCCAAGAAAGACACGAGGATCGCCCAATGATGGAGAAATGGCTGAGATCTACAGGAACAATCTGGACATGAGTGGGAGCAATGAAGGGCAAGTGTCGAGGGAAAGAGAGCGGGAGATCCCAGCTGGATCAAGAACAGAGAGGCAGAACAAGGAATAGGAGACCATGATAAATGAAGACCACATGAGAAAAGGAAGAAACTAAGTGCTAAAGAGGCCCACAGAAATTCTGAAAGATACCTCCACAAAAGACTGCTGGCAATGGTCAAGAGACAGCTGGGACTGACCTACTCTGGTGATGGGATGGCCAAACACCCTAATAGTTGTGCCATAAACCCCATCCAAGGACTGAGGAATCTGGATGCAGACATCCATGTCTAGGCCCCGGGTGGAGCGCCGGGAGTCTAATTAGCGAGAAAGATGAGGGTTTATATGAGCGAGAATTGTTGAAACCAAGGTTGGATAAAGCACAGGGACAAATAACCAAATGAATGGAAACACATGAACTATGAACCAAAGGCTGAGGGGCCCCCAACTGGATCAGGCCCTCTGAATAGGTGAGACAGTTGATTGACTTGATCTGTTTGGGAGGCATGTAGGCAGTGGTACCAAGTCCTGGGCTCATTGCATAAGTTAGCTGTTTCAAACCTGGGACTTATGCAGGGACGCTTGGCTCAATCTGGGAGGAGGGGACTGGGCCTGTCTGGACTGAGTCTACCAGGTCGATCTCAGTCCTCGGGGGAGGCTTTGCCCTGGAGGAGGTGCGAATGGGGGTGGCTGGGGGGAAGAGGAAGGGGGCAGGAAGGGGGAGAACAAGGGAATCTGTGGCTGTTATGTAGAACTGAATAGTATTGTAAAATAAAATAAACAACAAACAAAAAAATATATAATATCTTCCCTATGCATTAAAATTCATGTGGGAGAATGCTTAGAACGTAAAATAACCAAAATGCAAAAAAGCTTTGGATCCACATATGCATCCTGTATTTTCTTTTTCACCAAAGCCAATTCTTTCTCAGCTTCAGGTGATAATTCTCTTGTACTATTTATATCCTTTTAACCCACTAAGGTTTTGAACAAATTAGTCAGTTTATCATTTTTTACCCTTTTAGTGGTCTATAGATTGGAAAAGTCTCCGAATAATCTTTGAAAATCATTAAGAGTCCGTAATTGATCTCTCCTAATTTGCACCTTTTGGGGTTTAATTTTTTTGTATACCTATTTTATATCCTAAATAGTTAATAGAATCTCCTCTTTGTATCTTTTCAGGAGCAATTTGTAATCCCCAACAAGGCATAATTTTCTTTACATCTTCAAACATTCTTTCTAAAGTATTCACATTTGAATCAGCTAGTAAAATGTCATCCATGTAATGATAAATTTTATATTTAGGAAATTGTTTACATATTACTTCCAACAGCTGTTATACAAAATATTGGTACAGAGTTGGGCTATTTAACATTTCCTGTGGAAGAATCTTCCATTGATATTTCTTGACTGGCTGGCAATCATTACAAGTAGGTACCACGAAGGTAAACTTTCCTCTGCCTTTTTCTTGTAAGGGTATTGAGAAGAAACAGTCTTTTAAATCCATAAGTAGCTCAGTCAGTAGAGCATGGGACTTTTAATCTCAGGGTCATGGGTTCATGTCCCACATTGGGCACCAGATGTAACACAAATCTTAAAAGGTCTTAATAAAAACCCAGAGCCAGATATTGGGGTGAAAGCTGACATCCGGCCACTGGCTTACTTCTATAAAATCCCCAGCCTCAAGAGAGTGAGTTCCTGCTTCCTCAGGCCTTAAGTACCTTTGTGTGTCCTGCTATATTACGTCCTGGGGTTAAAGGCATGTGTCACCACTGGTCCTGTTTTTCTCATGTAGTCCAGCGTGGCCTTGAACTCACAGAGATCCACATGCCTCCCGAGTATAGTATTAAATGTGTGTGCCACCACTTCCTGATCTCTGTGTCTAATTTAGTGATTGGCTCTGTTCTCTGATGCCCAGGTAAGCTTTATTGGGGTACACAATATATCACCACAGTGCATGAATGCTGATACAAAATTGATTCAAAATTTCCAAATACAGGGAAAAGGTAAAATGTCCGAGAACAGACAAATGGTTAGTCAAGCTGTGGATGAAATAAAGCACCCACTAACCCAGCATGGCTGGGTTAGTTTTTTAAGACTGAGCGAAGGAACAAATGTGAATGTAAAGCTGTTCTCTCTCTCTTGTGCTCTGTCTCGTGTGTGTGTGTGTGTGTGTGTGTGTGTGTGTGTGTGTGTGTGTGTGTGTGTATTTCAGCTATGTGATACCTGGGAACTGAAAACTATGTTGAAAATACAATATCAATTGTGGACTGAAAGTAGAGAGCAAAATTGACTCCAGTGTCTGCAGATAGAAATTTTCATAGTGATTTGTACTTCTCTATGGTGTTTTGGTTGTTGATACACAACTGGCTCTGTTTGTGAAAAGTCATAGAGGTGAGAAACTATGGAGTGAAATTTATGACATACATGTTTCAAAATGATTCTATACTGATGCCTGGAAGGATGCAGACTGATGGTAGACTCCAGCTCACATTCACAGACTATAGTGCTGTTAATACTATGCCAACTATGCAATTTTACCAATGATATCTCAGGAAATAATCATACACTGTTTCTAAAAGTTTTAATCATAAGTTACCCTTTTAGTGACCTTTTCCTCTTGTCAATGCCTATCATTATTCACCCAGTCATCTGTTTTCCTGGCCTAGAGTTAGGCACCATGGATACGGACAGTAGATGGTCTTTGCACTCTAGTGACTTGGTCTCAAGTATTTCTCACTGCTGTGGGATGATTTGTATGTCCTGTGGGAGCCCTTCTTGGGTTCTTTGTGGCGTTACCCAGCAGGTCCGTATAGAGGATGATTAGGACCATGGGCCTGAGTGCAGGTGTTTGAGATAGTCTGCACTTGGCTGTGCTGGGGGATGGTCTGTATGTCAAGTTGTTCTGATTGGTTAATAAATAAAACCTGATTGGTCGTGGCTAGGCAGGAAGGATAGGCGGGACTAACAGAGAGGAGAAATAAAAGGACAGAAAGGCAGAAGGACTGGCTGCTGCAGCCGCCGCAATGACCAGAGATGCAGCAGCCGCCACCATGACCAGAGAGGCTGCAGCCGCTGCCATGACCAGAGATGCTGCAGCCGCCGCCATGACCCGCAGCATGTGAAGACGCTGATAAGCCACCAGCCACGTGGCGAGGTATAGATTTGTAGAAATGGATTACTTTAAGATTTAAGAATAGTTATTTGTAGAAATGCATTACTTTAAGATATAAGAATAGTTAACAAGAAGCCTGCCACGGCCATACAGTTTATAAGCAATATAAGTCTCTGCGTTTACTTGTTTGGGTCTGAGCGGCTGTGGGACTGGCGGGTGACAAAGATTTGTCCTGACTGTGGGCAAGGTAGAAAAACTCCAGCTACATCTCACTCTTCAGAGTGAGGAACAATTCTACAAACAATCAAGGCAGGAAAACAGAGGCACCTAATTTAGAATGAAGACAGAGAAGTGAGCAATGAGCAGGTAGGTGACTAGTCCTAAGCTTAGTTTGGCTTTATCTGACAAGAATACATTCAGCTACATGCATACACACACAGCACAAAAAGACATCAAAGTAAGACAGGGTTTTGCTAGGATGATGGGGTCATCAGGAGTGATGGGGGAAGAGAGGACGATGGGGCAAATATGATCACAATACATCCTATACTCCCAAGTATGAAATTGTCAAAATAAAGGGGGTGGGGACTAGGCAGAGCAGGAGATGTAGGGTTTTTTGTTTAAGATTATGTGTATGAATTAATAAATGAAGTCCAGAAGAGGGCATCAGATCTCCCCAGGCCCTGGGGATGGGATTCATTGATAGAATACTTGTTTAGCATGTGTCTGATACAGACAGGAGGTTGGAAAGAGGAGGCAAGGATTTGCATACAAATGAGGGGGAAAGGCAGAAACAACTTTAAGAATAAACTATCCAGGAAGTATGTGGTTTACAAAGAACAGCTAAACTCATTTGCCAATAGGCCACCCCTCAGTTCCTGTCACTTGGTCTCCACACCAAGCCAGCACACAAATCTTGCCTGAACACCTTTAACCCATTGCCCTCTAAAAGGTCCCTCTTTCTGGTAGTATGGCTTCTGATTTGCTCAAGAACCTCCTATGACATATAGTTAAGTGATGCCTAGTGACTGGTGCCCTTGCCCCAGCAGGCAGGCCACAGATGGCTCCCTCCAGAGACAGAAGAGTCTTCACAGACACCAGCAACAACTCACAAATGTAAGCCACACCTGTGCCAGGTATATCCTGACTAGAAGCCCCCACTCTCTGTATGTGGAATTCTGCCTTGTAAAATGTGACTCCACATCTAGGGGCTCTATTGGTCTTCATCACTACTAAGTCAACTACTTCCCCAAGTATGGAGAGCACTACGGGAGAAAAATAAAAACCTTAAGTGGCATAAAGTGGTGCTAGTACAGACTCGGGGTGACTCATTGTAGCTAGGCCTAAAGAATCACAAAAAGGGACTCCCTTAAAAGCTTTATTTTTATCATTATTTTTAGCTAAAAGGAATGGGAATGGAGACTGGCCAGGATTTACTATGGTCTGGTAAAGATTCATAGGTAATAATTCACCACAAAAAAATTTACCAAATTTTAATGCCACGGAATCTTCTGGAGTCTAGATACTAAAAACCAATCTGTGGAGAGAAAGGGCCTCACACATCAACATGGAAGAGGGCACAAGGCTAGAGTGCGCCCCATAGGGATTCTGTAAATTTAACAAGCTCAGCACACCTGGAGAGAAGATGTGAGATGAGACTGTTGCTCACTCTGTATCCATCCCACTGAAGTGAGCCTAAGAAGGGATACCATGTCTCTCATTGGGACTCCTGGACTTACAGTAATAAGTAAATTCTGAGAAGAAAATGTGACCTGAATATGATAATTACATATAACACAAGACTCAGACAGACCACTGGACAAGGAACAGAATTCACCATCCTGCAATAAACATGAAATCCACAGGATGGTTTCAAAAGCAGAGTTTAGGAATAAAATCAGTATCCAAGTGGGCACTGAACTTAGCACATGCAGCTGAACTGCATATCAGCTGCCACTGTGAATACAAAGCACAACTTGACTCTCAGCAAAAGGGGGTAAAACTCGTAACTGGAAGCTTTTCTCTGCCCCGCCCCTCCTTCAGCCATTTCCAAATAATCACTCAGATGCTTGTATTAATTATAAATACTTGGCTGATGTCTCAGGCTTATTACTAGCTAGCTCTACATTTAAATTAACCCATTTCTATTAATCTATGTATTGCCACATGGCCTGTGGCTTACCAGTTCTTTCAAATTTTGCTTCTTGGGTGGCTCGCAGCTTCTGCTAACTCTACCCTCCTTCTTCCTATCATTCTCAATTTGGCTTTCCTTGCCTAACTTCCTGTCCAGCTATTAGCCACATCTTCCACCAACATGGTCAAGAGAAGAAAATGGTTACACTTCCTATGTACTAAGCACTGTGCCTTACAATATACATAATCCTTTCAACCAGATGCAGTTGTCATTCCCAGATAACAGAAGACGATGAGCAGAAACAGTAGGCTGACCAGATTATCAAGTTAATTTGAGCTTGCCTTTCATGACAGTCCTTTAGAGCAGTTTAGCTAGTATCTATCCACTGAATGTTCTCATCAGTAAGCTGAGACAAGATTCTTTTGGGGGTACCTCTTCTTTTTTCCATGTACCCCTATCAGCAACCATGTCACAGTGGGCTCAAGATTTGCCCCTATTCTTTAGGAATTTAGGATAGACATGGATAGGGACATCTCTATTTTGATTTGTGTCATTAAAATTTTCACTAAAATGTGCACAGTTTACTTGAGTTATCTATCATCATAGCAGATTTATTAGGTTCTTGGTTGTCAGACATTAGGATATCATAGCCAAGTCACTAGTTCCAAAGTAGCATCCCGAGAGCTGAAGTGAGTGGTAAAAGGCACAAAGACAATTGAAATGCTTTGAAACAGTTTATTCTTTAGAAAACTGGAAGAATGAAGAACATGAGATTGAAAGGCACAGGATTCCAAAACCTCCAAGTTCTTGCTCTCAGCAGTTAACTGCTCACTCAGCTCACATTTCCTTGTGAGAAATAGGATGAACACTTGATACCTTTGCCTTTTATAGTTAAGAAAGCAGGGAGAATTATTTAATAGAGATGCTGCCAAGTGTAAGTGTACTGTGAGCCAAGGGACATTCAGTGTCTGTGGTTTGAGTGAGAATGCCCACAGGCTCAAGTGTTTGAACATTTGGTGCCCAGTTGGTGCAACTGTTTGGAAAGGATTAGGAGGTGTAGCCTCACTGGAAGTGTGTCAATGGAGGTGGGCTTTGCAATGTCAAAGGTCCACACCATTCCAGTTGGCTCTCCTGCCCCATGCACATGGATCAGACATAAACTCTCAGCTACAGTTCCAGTGCCATGCCTGTCTGAAGCCAGGTCCCCCACCATGATCATGGATACTTCTGACAATGCTTTAAATGCTTTAATGGACAACTTCCATTAAATGCTTTCTTTTATAAGTTGCCTTCATCATTTTTTTCATAGCAACAGAAAAGTATCCAAGACAGTGTCCCAAGGACAGACTCACATCACTCTACTGTCCAAGGACTCAGACTCTCTGCCGCTTATGGATCATTTCCCTTTACACAGAACTTCAAATCAGGCTGCATTATTTGAATCTATCATCAGCTGGCTCAGTTTCAATTAACAGGAATGTTAGGTAGGCAGTCCTAATTCTTTTATAGGACACTGCAAACTACCATCCTCTGAAGTGTCACTTCACAAGAAAAGTCTGTTTTTGACTGGACCATTACTGCATTTCCAGTGCCAGGAGGAAATGATGAAGACAGACCACTTAATGGGGAGGGGGATATGACTTCAAAAACGCCTTTAAAATGATCATAGAAAATAACCCCAAATGTCTGCTAGGACAGCACATGAACTGGCTTCCAAAAGACCTGGCAAAGGTTTCCAAAGTGGTGGCATAAGCCAGTAATTTAGGATAGACTAAGCTGAACTTGAACTATGTTTCAAGATTCCATCCCCAAAAGGAAACCCCATAGAACTGACTCTATACATTCTTCTCTCCCTCCCTCCCCCCTCTCTCTCTCCTCTCTCTCTCTCACACACACACACACACACACACACACACACACACACACACACACACAAACTTTTAACAACACGTTAATTGTATTTTTAGCATTCAATGATTAAATGATGTTTTAATAAAAGGCTGGGTCTTTGGACTGTTATCCTGCCTCTCCCTCTCTTGACCTGCATGGAGTAGATGGTAAAATCCTTCCCAGGGGTTCCTCTTCTACAAGTTCCTAAATGGTTCCCTTTAAAAATGAAGTACAATATTTGACCTTCATGGACTCTCTGAAGTGACTTGAAGCTAAGCTGTGCACCAGAACCAACCAATAAATCTCTTCTATCCACAGGTTTTCTCTCTTTCTGTGTGTGTACCAGTTTGTAATGAAAGTCAATAAAGTGTCCATGGAGGAGGTGAACTTCAGTGTGTAACAATGTGGCTAGAGAAAGTCAAAGGGGCAGGATGTGGACCAGGGAGACAGCTCAGCATGTAAAACCATGGGTTCCATGTGCCAGCACCCATATACAGTGGCTGTGCCTGTACTTCCAGCTCTCCTACAAGGAGATAGGAGGCAGAGATAGAACTGGCTGAAGCTCAAAGTCCAACTAGCCTGGATTATGTGGCACAGTGACAGCAACAATGGAGACACCCCACCTCAAAACAGAAACAAAAAACCAAGGTGACTTCCACACACGAGGCGCTTGTACTCATACACAAAATAGAAAAAACTCATTTGAAAATGGCAGCATGGTGTGCTTTACACAACCAAGTGCTGTTCTCTAAGGGTTTTAGACAGACTGACTACAATGTTAATCTTTATGGCCAATCTATGAAGTAACTACCTCTAGCACCATTTTATAGATGAGGAAATATGTCATACAGTCATAAAAGTTGAGCTGAGAAGATAGTCAGACATGCTACATCTACAAGCTGGAGAAAGGACACCAAAGTCCCCAAGGATCTCACATGGAGGCCAGTTGAGGAAGCATACCCTGAAGCTGTTTTGAAGAACATCAAACTGCTAACAATGGATATGAGCGAGAAACTGGTTACGGCTTAGGTGCACATCTGTTGTTATACTTTATATTCGACTTTCCTCATAGGCATGAGTTGCAGTCAACCTCAGGCCGATGCTAGCCTCACTCCCCAGTTATCCTGAAGAAACAAGCTCACAAAGCACACTTACTGACATGCCGTATCCTATCAGGTCAGAGGCGAGTCAGGAACTTTTACAAGAGTTCTGATGCACATTCCAGGTATACCATTTACGTTAAAATCAACTCACTTCCATTTCTATTCACAGCTGAGGACTTACTTCACTTTAGCAATGTCCATTTCCATGTTTATTACTGTAGATTCAAATATCTCAATATTAAGACTAACACTACACAAGTAACTTTTTTTTCATGGGGACGGAGGGATGGAGGAGAGTCTCCTGTAGCCCAAGCTGATCTCAGACTAGATATGTGGCCTTGCACTCCTGGCCTTACTGACTCCACCTCCCACGGGCCAGGATTACATGTATGCAGCTGCATTACTCACAGGCATGTTCCTGCAAGCGACATTTGCTCTGATAATTTTGTGGTCTCTCTGTCATCCCCACTAATCATGCAGACGCTTATTTGTTTCTCCCCTCATGTAAGTCTCCTCATGTGACCGAGGTTGTCTGTAAAACAGGGGATGCAGAAGCTGACTTTCTGGCAGTGCACAGGTGTTTCACTTTCCTGAATTATGTAGACTCTGAAGCCGGTGTCTCCAGGTCTCGGGTTTGCAGGAGTTGGGTTCCCCACGGCAGTACTACCCACCCAGCCCATGCTTGTCCTGGCCAGCAGAGTGGCAAGCTGTAAGCAGCCCGTTCTGACACTGTATCATTGTGTTACTTGAAACTAAATAACTGTGATTGTGTTCTAGTGCTAATTCCATCCCACTGGTCCTAGCTCTTTTTTTTTTCCCCGAGACAGGGTTTCTCTGTGTAGCTTTAACACATTGCTCACAGGCAATCCAGGCTTTCCTGGAACTCACTCTGTAGCCCAGGCTGGCCTTGAACTCATAGAGATCTGCCTGGCTCTGCCTCCTGAGTGCTGAGACTAAAGGCGTGCACCACCACCGCCCGGCTAGTCCTAGTTCTTAAAATGAGAATTTCCCTTCCCACCTGATCATACAAACCCAACAACCAAGAAACATTAGTAATTGTCAGCTGGACTTTACTAAACACTTTGTGTTTAATATATTTTAAATTATAAAGAAATTACAAGGAACTCCTAAAAAATTTAATACAAAAATATTACAAGTTAGGACAATTAAGCATTGGTAGATGACATTTAAAGAAGCATGCAGGGAAAGATAGCATAGGGTTAACATTTTCACTGTTGACAGAGCCTCAGTACAGCAGAGAAAAGCACCACAAAACCAAGTCTGTCCATTATGGCTTTTCCTCTACTGTAGTTTTCAAATGAATATATAGGGGGAAAAAAATCCAGTAAACTTTAACCTAATCAGCTACATATTATAGTAGGTAAGAAATCTAATTCATGGTAAAGTATGAGAACTAGGAAATTAAAAGTAACCCCCTGCAATGGTGGCTCAATGAATTTCTGCTTAACTTCAGGCTCATATGGACTCTAATCCTTGGCAGCCCAGTGATTTCTGGAAAAGTATAAAAACAATGTCATTAACAACCTATGCCATGCTATAGAAGTTAACCCCTTGAAAACTAAAGGTTGTTAGCTTTAGCAACTGCAGTGACAGCATAACAAGGCTGTATCTGCCTGTTCCTATCAAGAAAACTGAAGAAAGGTAGAGGACATGGAGAAGGCAACTTGACCAAGAAAATGAAGAACATCTCCAATGGTTTTATTTTGACGAAGTCTCTGTAACTACAGAAGTGTTGAGAGTAACAGAAGTTGGGAAGGGTGCTTTGAGACTTTCCTCATAGACCATTAGGTTTTCCGTATTATAAGCGATTAGCTAACCATTGCAGTATGGTTGGCTTATGTGGAGGGAGAAGTTCCTGCCCTGAAAGCCTTCAGCCACACACATGGTGTGTCTTGTGTCACTGCGTGCTAAGCTAACAGTGAATCTCAAGTCTTAGTTCATGTGAGGCATCCTCTAAATAAACAATCTGTTTTTCAAAATCACTCAGGAGTCATCATTATCCTTTAGCTGATTACATGCTATTATTTAACAAATATAGAAAATAATCCCTTCATTTTAAAAAATCTTATCCCCTGCAAGAAGTAATAAAATAGCAAAAACTTTAATTTCATCTATGGGCTTCTTTAAAGTATACATCTTGGAAACAATGTTTATGAAAACAGTGATTCCCATGGCAGTTATATTCACTGGAGATAGAGCTAGGATAGATAGGTTGTAGTAGGGAAGACTCTTGGAGCAAAATCATTTATTCTACACTGAACAGTGGGAGATAAAAGCAATTGAAATGTAAACAGGAAATTGTAAACAAACACCATCCCTCTCTTTACTTGACTAAATAGTCTATACAAACCACATGGGTATCAAAGGTTTTATATATGTACACAGCCAACATAATATCAAAATATATTTTATTCTGGACCTCTTTCAGATCTGATTCAAATTACAGTTGTCAAAGCAATACAATGCAAAGGGGAAAACTGCAACAACAACACACACACACACACACACACACACAAAAAAAAAATGTGCCTGGTAGGGTCAAAGGGTCATTGGGGACAAATCATCACGATGTGGAACCAAAATACATGGTAAGTGTCATTGACATGGTCCAGGAGAGAGAGACATCCGTATCAGTCTTCCTTACACAGTCATCATGAAAACTAACAATAAAGTTCCTTAACATGTACAAAACAAAACAAAAACTGTCGTGGGCTGGTTTACACTTTTACAACAGTTTTAATGTTAACTGGGGAACTAAAGAAAGGATGCAGACATCATCACCCAGTGCTAGGATATGCTCACAGAATCGGACCCAAAGGATTTGCCAAACCCAAATGAAAACATTATATACAGTGACAATGTCAAAATCAGGAGAGAAAATCACTTCTGTGTTTAACGACGGCAGAGATACACAATGAAGTCTGCCTGTTTGTATGAGATGAAGAAGTACACAGGACACAACATGCAGAATGTTTCCTCCAACTTATCCAGAAATTCCAAAGAAAACATGAAACAGCTTGCTAGGTTTAAAAAAGAAAAAGGAAAAAAAAAAAAGCCTAGTTATTCACCCTGCTTCAACACTGTCACAGAAGAGCAGAAACAAAGAATGCTATGGACACCTCAGAACTGCTAAAGACGACACCAGATTCTAAATGAGTGGATTAAAAATGTGAGCACTTCCTTTTTTTCCTCTCTTCTACATTCAATTAGAATCACATATTAAAAAACTGATATTAAACCAGGCGGTGGTGGTGCATACCTTTAGTCCCAGCACTCAGGAGGCAGAGCCGGGCTGATATCTGTGAATTCAAGGCCAGCCTGGTCTACAGAGCAAGATCCAGGACAGGCACCAAACTACACAGAGAAACCCTGTCTTGAAAAAGCAAAAACAAACCAAATCAAAACAAACAAACAAACAAAAAACTGATAATAAACGTGACAGACACTTCAAAACTATTACTGGAAGTAGTTTACACCTTCCCTCCTTGCTGATTTCAGAGAAAAGGAGGGAACCAAAAACCAAATGAAAAATCACCCCCAGGGTCTCTGCAGGCTGGCCGCCAGCCCCCACGCTGGCTTCTGCTGGTGTGCCACAGTGCTGGTGCACGGAGGCAGGGTTTCTGCAGCAACTCTGCAAGTACTGCTCTTAGCTCGTGGGAATCCGGCTCTGTGGAAATGTGCCACGTGCTCACAAAAACATAAATGGTGTTTAAAAGAACAAGACATCACTGTCTGAGACGGTTTTCCTACGCATCTGGTAACACTTGTCAGGTCTGCTTGCAGAAGCCTGGTCACCTGTGATTCCTTTAAACAACAAAATGCCCAGTCCTCTGTGGGTTTGGTCTCTGCTCCTCATTCATATTTTACATTACTCTTTTTTAACAAAATCATTCTACATAAACAGCTCCTTAAAAATAGTACTCTCTCATTAAATCTGATTTGACAGAAAGAATCTTAAGGAAAAAAAGGAGTGCTTTATAAGTGAAAAGTACAAATCTTTGGCCTGTCTCTTGACATTTTAATGTCAAAAAGCAAAAAACCTTCATGTGATTCAATCTATTGATTACTTTTTGCACCATAATTTGTTTTTTTTTTTTATACCACAAAAGGAGGCACTTTCAGTATCTGTAAAAGGTGTTTAATCCTAAAACATACTCACCTAGGGAATTACTCATGAAAACAGAATTTGCTATACTCTAAGACCTATTCCAGTTACCACTTCTAAGTCATTTGAAAGTCAATGATATTACCTGATCATGGGAAACAGGAACAGGGCAAATCTACGTTTCCAGGGGTCTCCACATGGAGAGCAGATTCCTTCATGCCTTTGAAGGGTGGCAACTGCTCCCTCTAGTCTACTTTAATCAAAGAGTTTTCATTTAAGTCTCCTTATTCTCTTTCCTTATGATTAAGTTCCTTACAGTAAAGTATAAAACAATGATCTAAATGAACACCAAAGAAAGACTCCTGGACTCAGTGGATCTTCAGAGTATGCTCTCAGAAAAAGACAAGAGGGAAAGTAAAAACCCCAAGACAGAACTTCACATGCTGTGAAACGTGGTCTCCCGAGATCATCCGACTGCTGGGGGGAGACATGGTGCGGTGTCAGAAAGAAGAGCAGCAAAGCACCCAGTCCTATGCTCACAAAGAACCAGCCTAAAGATGGACACCTTCAGACATGTCTGCACGGGAGGACCCACGGCTTCAGGACAGCAAAGTTCTGCACTCATGCTCTGTTACACATCCTATCACAGCTAGGTGCTGAAGTAAAACAGCCAAAGAATTAGGAAAAGAAACCAAACCAACAAACACACCCAACAGGAAGCAAGACAATATCGTAAAATTCAGCTGTCATTTTGGCGGCTGAATTGCAAAAATTTGTGACTGTCTTTGAATCAGCTGGGAAGAATGTCAATGACTGTATGCAAATGAACAAAATGTCCATATCAAAATACAAAAGCACTATCGATAATCACCTCTGACCTTCAGGTTTAGATTCAGTGCAACTGACAAATGCATCGCTGAAGGAGATGCAGCTGAGGCATACTCAAAATGCTCGTGTTTATTCCTGGGAGCACATTTAAAATTATTGCACAGATTTTTTTACTTATTTATTTATTTTTTTAAACAACAGAGGCCAACAGATGTGACCCTCTCAAAGTAAAAGCAGAATCTCAAGTGCCAGACACTCGGCATTGTAGACTTCCTACAGAGCCCCAGAGCAATGAGCTCTAAACATCTCAGTGTGACCCAACCCTAAAAATACCTGGCACAAACCATAAATGACTGCCTCTCTAGATGCAAATTTTAAAAATATTATTACAGTATCATAGTCCCCACTAACAACAATGGGGGAGATATAACAATGTATAGTGAAATTTAAGTGTATTCATCCTCTTCACCAAAACCAATGCCACCCTACCTCAGTGAAGCCAAGACTTTCGTCAATCAATGCTGTTTTGTAAAGAGCAAAGCAGCAGATACTGAGCTTCAAAGCTGCGGGGCTGGGTTAGAGCCGCTTAGACAGAACACAGGGTGGGACTCAGGAGTCAAAGGCCTCAAAATAACTAGTTGCACAAATAGTGTTATAAATTTGCTAAGCAATTTCTTAATAAAAAATTTAAAGATATAAAATTGACAACTGTTCTCTTCAGAACTGACATGCCTGGATTCTTCTGTTAATCTTGACTGTCTTCTTAACTACCTTCACAAACATGGCCTCTGGTGAATATTTGTAGGTATATTTTACTTTTAGCTGAGCACAAGAAGAGATTTGATTGGATACTTCTATCTTTAAAAAAATACTTGATATAAACAGAGTAAAAGACATGATATAGTAGTGATTACTGGAAAACAGCAGCTTAGATCTATGTTGCTTGACAAAGTGCAGCCTCGGCGCCAGACGCAGGCAGTGGCACAGCGGCCACACCTCTCCCTAAATTCTCAGTCACTGCTACTCAAAAACACCTCAAAGCAAGCCTTTAAAAGTTGTTTTTAAAACTAAGGTAGCAAACATTTTGCCATGTGATGGCAGTGTTATATGCCATAATCTTGCTTTGTAAAAAGAAAAATAACGTGAGATTTTTAATACTGGAATCTGGTTACATTACGTATTTAAGCTTCTATACAGAATGATGGACACTTTGAGAAGCTAATCCTTATCCAGAAACATTTTAATCTCTTAAGAAACAAGTAAAACAGACAAATGGTAAAATAAAAAATAAAAATAAAAGCCCCAAACTATGTTGCTCCTTCTCACAATAGTGCACATTTTGACCATAATTTTGTTATGGCTACAAAACACCAGAAGAATTTTTTTAAAAATGTCTCTTCTTTATGGTATTTTAAAAAAAAAAAAAAAAAATTGTGCCCTTCTAGTCTTTAGTTGGCAGAAATGCGTCCCCAAGAAGAAACTATTTTATCTAAGCCACATCTCACACACACACACAAAGAACAAAAACAAAAAACCCAAAACAAAGATAACATAATACCCTTTGCTGATGTGTCTTAAAGAATAACATGACGAGAGTCATGTGGTTTCCTTTAATTCCAACTCCTCCACAATATGCACCAACTGAATATATGCTCTGGGAGCCATAAAATGTACCAAACATCTACCTTTTCCAAAGAATGCAGTAAAATATTTTTTTGTTTCTTTAAAAAGTGAGGAAAAATAAAAGCAAGAAAATGATTCACTCCCTTACTTCATGCATCCATAATCTAAACCAAAACAAACTTGAAAGCAAGAACAAACTACTGCCTTGAGTTTTCATTAAGTCCATGTTCTCTGTACATACAAACTGCGCACTACTGAAGGGGAAAAAGAATATAATCCATGGTGTCTGCTGATTTAAAGGGGAGAAACAAGGCTGTCATTTAATATCCAAAACAGGTACATGTGTGGTTTGCTCTTATAATGCATATTCCATCTCTTCTGCTTTTCATATCCAAACTTCTAAATGCTACTTAGGGGCACAGCAGGTTAGATCCCAGCACTTGGTGAGCAGAATTCACAAGCTGGGATGACTGTCATCTTCAGGGTACAGCTGTGTTCATATACACTGCATGTATATATTTCTCTTAGATTTGGCTGTAGTGGACTGGCCATGGTTCAAGTGGGACTATAGCAGTACGTGGGGGCAGGGACAGTCTTGTGGCTATGTACACATTCATAGTCGGTCCATGGCTTCCAACTAGTAACGCTATTTCCGAAGGTCTAAGACACAAACCTGTAAGAGAATACAACAGTCAGCCAGTGTCCAGAAATCCACCTTACGTTTCAAGCTTAACTTGTATACAGATCACAGTGTAATTTACAAACTGTTTCTAAGCTGAATATTCATGAAATGAAAGCAACAAATCATAGAAAGAGACTTCACTGAAGGGTGTCAGATCACTCAGCTGTGTGGTAAGCCCCAGGAGTAACAGTTACTCAAGAAATGCTGCTGTAATTCTTGGGAATCCATCTTTACAGCCAGTAAAAGGGGGTGGAGAACATACAAAGCACTGTTCCTAACTCTCAGATCTTAATAAAAGACATCACAATTATGGAGGCCATCACACTGAACAGCCCCGGGACTCTGCAGCTTCTCCCGCTTAAGAACAGTGGAGGACACACTACCATTTTTAAAAAAATCTACTAATAGCATCCTAAAGGTCTCAATGTCAAATATCTCCATGAAGAAAGCAATCTCAATTCCACAACCTTAACACTTTCTCCACAGAGAGGAGATTTGGGGAAGAAAGGGCTTTAAAAATACCAATCACTAAGAGATACTTCACTACATTTAATTTCACAAATGGAGATTTACACTGAAAATTGCTCATTACTTGGTTATGAAGATTCTCTGAAAATCACCCTAAGTTTTATTTTATTCAAAGGTAATGGACATATCCAGCACATGTAGCCCAGGGATGATGTCAATACCATCACTAAAAATTTTTATTTTGCAAAGAGCACGACTGTATCTCGGCATGCTCCTTTTCTTCAGAAGTCCATGGGTGTACTCACCGAACCATCGGACGCACTGGCTCCAACCTTGTCTCCTGCTGCATTCCAGCAAACTTCAAAAATCCCACCTGTTCCCCTGTAACTGTGAACCAGAGCACCGGTCTGAAAATATGAAAAACAGAGCTCTAAGCATCATTACAGAAATCAAAATGATGAGATAAGAAGATGATAATGTGGGAGAGGATGCATGAGCCCTCCCCACCCCCACAAGGATCTATGAGCAGTTAATGGCTGCTGAGGGAGGAAGGGCCTTTTCTTTAGTGGTGTAGTAACCATGTTCCTACAAGCACCTCTATTGAGATTCGCTGTCTTCTCCAATCCCCAAATGCCATTAAAGGAGGAAGACTAACCAGGAAAGGGGAAGGAGTCAGTGGGAGTGTGACAAAAAGGTGGGGGCAGGGGGAACTTTGATCAAAATGCACTACATCATGCATAAGTACATAATAACAAGCCTATTATGAAGTATAGTTACCATATGGTAATTTTAAAAAGGAAAGAGAGAAAAAGAGTGAGGGCAGGGGAAGAGAAACCCACTTAGGAGGCTAGCATAGTAGAACTATTACAGTGATTCATATAAACTTTAATAAAGTAATTCAGAAAGTAGTATATGGGCTCAAGACAAACAGTCAAAAACATCAGAACTTATGACTAGATTGGGTCTGAGGATGAGTCAAAAATATAAAAATATATTATTGCATTATTTCTAGCAATCAGAGGTGGGACTTGGTTTCAAATAAAAATATAGGTAGGTTCTGAAACTCCAGAAATGTGCTATGGTAACCCCTTCATAGATGTGATCAGACTCTTCTGAAGGGATGGTTCCAGTACAAACTGGTTTTCCAGTGTTCATGACCATTCCCCACTAGGATTTTGAGTGTCTCTGAAACAACTACAGGGGGAACATTCAAGGCAGGATATTAAATACACTCATTACTGAGAGATGAATGCATTTTGCCAGTAAAGAAGAAAGCATCACAAAGTAAAAAATAAGGAAGACACAGCGTTCACGCTGTTTACGGCACGTTTCCTTGAACAGTGTGTGGGCAAGGGGCAGTCCAAGTAAGAAAGACGCACACATTCTTCCTGAAGGGGGTTACAGAAGCTCCTGAAAAATGTGTCCAGGAGTGAATTCCAAGTATAGCTATTTTACTCTTCCAACAAAAACAAAAGTTCAGCTGCCACTGAAGAACCAAAGTCAGACCAGAAGTGTACTTTCCTGTGAAGCCACAGGGCAGAGGGCAGTGGCTGTGCAGTAGCAGCCAGAAGCTACGAAGGTGCTTTGCTCCCACTAAGCACATAAGTGGCCCCTGCAGCTCAGTGGTGATCTGATGATTTCCTTTAGAACAAAATGCAAAAAGCCACACCTTCACACACCACTATCCTAGCACACAGGCTCGAACACCTTTGCTTTGACTTCCTCTTCAAATTTAGCCTGATACCATGTACAAACCACAGATGTGGTGTGATCAGAAAAATCTGACTGCAATTTGAGAAATTTTCCTCTTTCCTACAAGTTTTCATATTTTGAGATTGATGAAAAAAGGCCGAGTACCAGTAAGTAGCCGTAAGTATCTGTGGTTACTGAGAAAACAAAGGGGCAGTCAGCAAGATGGAAAGTGACTTAAGTTGTAGAAGGCAAACCCTGTAGACCTACAGCAGATGGAAGAATGTGGGGTTAGAACAAATGGCCGCCCACCTGCCCAAACTACTTACTTACCTACCTACCTACCTACCTACCTACCCACCTACCCACCCACCCACCCACCCACCCACATCAAGAACATCTACCAATCTATCTCTAAGTTGAAGCAGGACAATAATGAATCCAAACATGGCCATGGGCAGAACTGTGATGTAAGGGTCACATCATCTTATGTGAAAAAAGACAAAGCCCCCCCCTCCCTCCATACACTCAGGAGACACACTGTGAGAAACAACAGAGCATGTACCTACCACCAGATGCCATCTGCCATTTCACACTCAAGTTTAAAAAAATTAAAGGGGCTCAAAACAGTGGACAGCACAAAAGCACAAAGCTGACCACATACCTTAAATGAGCTACATTTCACTGAAATTATTTTGGCATAATGTATTCCAATTGGAAAAATCTTCCGAACATTTAGCAACTACTAAAAAGAGCACATATTTCAAAAGACAGCATTCACACACATGTAAAATCCACAAGGCACTCAAAAATTTACTGAAGAAATAACAGACAGATAAAGGGATGCAGCATATTCTTGGGTAATGAACTCAACGTAACCTATAGACTTAAAAACAAATCCATAAATACATCCTTATTTTTAGAAATGCTGAAGACTGACGTGCCAAGAACGGAAAACCTGAAGAATGACAAGGGCCGAGACACACACCATGGAGAGGGGTTAGCCTGCACTTCGGGTTCAGTCGTGCACAGGTGTGCACTGAGGGTTCAGCCGTGCACAAATGTACCTAAGGCACAAAAGACAGCTGGGGGCTGAAGACGCAGTCCAGTGCAGGGTGCTCGCCTGGCACCACTAAGGCCCCAGTGCAATCTTCTGAACTATTAGGCAAGGAGCAGAAAGCAGCAAGCCTACCACGTGCATGGCTTATGGACTTGGTACAGGTGATAACAGTAACAACGAGTGACTCCAAGGCAACCGCCTAATCGAAAGATGACTTTCTTTATGGATCTTACACCACACAGATCAATACCAAAGGGACCACAGTCAAAAAAAAAAAAAAAATCAGAGACCCCAGTGACATATACATGCACATACATATCTGTTTATATACAAAGCTATAAAAAGTACCAATCTGAACACTTACTTAAGAGTGATAAGTGAACAAGAGAGAAAGGAAGACCGCTGCAATGACACCCAGGATGTCCAGAACATAGAAAGACCACCAACTAATCAATAATGAAAAATGAACAGGAGAGCTGCACTGTGTCTACTCTAAACAGAATGTGCAACTGAATGTACAAAATATGATTACATGTACCAAATCACAAAAATGTTTAGCTGACTGAGAATTTGGGATACAAGAAATATGGAAGTACCAAATATGGGTTGGCCTGGTAACAGTTGAGAATGAATAGATACCTCAGGAACTCAGAGTTTCTTTTGTGAGTACACAAAAACAAACATGCACACACAGAGATACGCACACTTGAACATATTTTCCATATAAGCATTAGAAAAGCAATTCATTTGCATATCAGTAACAAAATGAACCGAACCATTGTTTTCGACCTCATGAACTTGTATGATTATAAACCAGAAACTACTAGTGCAAATCACAAGCTTTAAAAGATATATAAGAGGGCCAGGCAGTGGTGGCGCACGCCTTTAAACCCAGCACTCAGGAGGCTGTGGTAGGTGGATCTCAGTGAGTTCGAGGCCAGCCTGGGCTACAGAGTGAGTTCAAGGAAAGGCTCCAAAGCTACACAGGAAACCCTGTCTCAATTTAAAAAAAAAAAAAAAAAAAAAAAAGGTATGTAGGCATATCGTACCATTTATGTACAATTTTACCACACAGTATATACATTTACTTTGGGAATGGCTGATAGCTCTTCATGACTGATGCAGAAAGGAGTTAAATACTTTAGCTGTGTCAATAAAAACAATTTAGTTGAGATCATTTTGAAAACCAGAAGAAAGATATCTACAACACACATGGCAAAATACCTTTATAAAGTAAATCTGGATATTTATGTTAACCATATTATTTATATTTATGTTCACTACCACGCACACATCATTGTGCAGTTTTCAGAAGTTGAGCTGGATACACCAGTGCTCTTTTAGGAACACAAAGTTAAAATTTGGAAATGATGGTTTTAAGTATGTATTTCATAACAACAGAGATTGTTTGGCATATGTTCATAAAGAAAAAAATGAAAGAAGAGAGGTAAGACATTATCTAGTAAGATATTAAGATAGAATATTTTTATTTTAAACCAGGAACATGCTTCTAATATTAGTACTTGGAAGGGGAGGCACGACAAGTCCAAAGCCAGCCTGACTACAAAGTGAGACATCTCAAATAACCAAAACTACCAACAATCCAGCTGAAAAAGGAAAGGACATGCTCTAAAAGGACCCTCAACTACACAGGAATTAACTCCAAGCACTGATAAAGGAGATCACATGAAATCAATGCTTCTGTAGCAAAGCCAACACTCGGCAGAGTAGACAGAAATGGAAACAGGAGGAAATCTGTGCCAACCATATTTCAGACAGAAAAATAGAGAACACATTAAAAAAAAAAAAGCAACAAATAACTCATCCAGTCAATAAATGGTTAACTGAATAAGTAACTGACAAAAGAGGAGACATACACGGTCAATAAATGTCTTCCTAAGTTTTCAACATCCTTGGCCATCAGAGGAAGGTGGACTGAAACTACTTCGAGCTTCCAGTTTCCGAAGTCAGAATGGCTGCCACAAGGAAAACAAGTGCCCACACGCTGGCAGGAGTGCAAACTTGTCCAACAACTACAGGAGTCAAAGGGCAGGACTACACACAGGCTGGCACAAGTACACACCTGAGACACACACGCACGGCCATTTACTCCTATACTATTCAAGATGACCAAGAAATCAAACCAGCCTGGATGTTTATCAACAGATGAATGCAGAGAGAAAGGAAAGCACATTTACGAATGAAATTTTACGTAAACTTAAAAAAAAAATTAAAACCATGACATTTTACAGGAAAATGGGTAGAAATGGCAATTACTGTTAAGCAAAATATGTCAGACTCAGAAAGACAAATAACAATGTTTCCTTTCAAGAGGATCCTAGATTTTAGTGTTTTGTTTATGTGGGTCCCGAGTATACTTCATGAACTAGTGACATCATAGACAAGGGGTTATGAGACGGGATTAAAGAAATCTTAATAGGGAAAGAAGGTAATAAACCCATGTGATATGAAGATGAAATGGATGCTGGAGGGAGGTGAAGGTGGAAGGACCAGACGGGAATGGGAAACAGGCTCCATAAAAACAAAGTGTGCAGAAAGTGCCATAACGAAGCCCTTTAGTTTCAATGCTAGTTTTTAAAGTAAAATTAAAATGAATTTTTAAAAATGTTCAGAGAAGTCAGCCCACACCCTGAAGTGAGTAAGGAGACACTCAGCTTCATTCCCCACTGACATGTCATCCCTCTACCTAGAAGCTGGACCTCTGCTGAGTATGACCCAGAAGTCACGATGCTTTGTGGTATAAGCCACGCAGTAGGAGTGGAAAAGAAGCTATTAGGAATAGTTACTGTGGGGCATGAAAGCAGAGATGGCCAAAGCTCCTCAGTGCAGACCTTCCTAAGCCATAGGATATAGCTCTTAAGGGAAATACCCAAGTAACTCATGAAATTAACTGTGGTAGAAATCTACCAGCAACCCTTTCTGTGGTAATGTATTTAGTATGCCAGACACCAACAAAGACCTTGAGAACACAGAGGGCAGTGTACGGAGCACACAAGCTCACACACTGAAAAGCTGTAAATGTGAAAGCAACAGCAACATGCTGGCTTCTATTCTGGGGGCATCTCTTTACAGTACCATCCCTGAAAAGGCAGCAGGGTATTAAATCTGGTTCAGTCATGCAATTTGTCTTTTAACCTCAACAAACGTCAAGTGCATCATAAGCTTCTTCATTTCATATCTACTATGCTGTTCAAGAATAAAACAACAAGAGATCTAATTCTAAATTCTGATTTGTGCACAAAAATGCAACTCTCAGTCAGTGTTGATTTAGCTATAAAGTGCCCCCAACGTACGCTCAGGTTTTTTTTTTTTTGGTTTTTCAAGACAGGGTTTCTCTGTGTAGCTTTGCGCCTTTTCCTAGAACTCCCTTTGGAGACCAGGCTAGCCTCGAACTCACAGAGATCCGCCTGCCTCTGCCTCCTGAGTGCTGGGATTAAAGGCATGCGCCACCACCGCCTGGCGCTCTCAGGTTTTTAAAACTAGGAATTAAACTGATGTTACATGAGGAATAACCAAACTATAAGTAAACAGGTACTTTTAACTCAGTAAGTGTAGTTGACTCTTTAAATTACTGGGACATACCTGTGTGTTCCAGATGTGCACACACTTGTCAAAAGAACCGCTTGCCAGATATCTGCCATCAGGACTGAAAGCCACACTGTACACGGGCTCTTGGTGTTTTGTCAAAGTATGGATGCAAATCCCTCGGTCTACATCCCATAACCTAACTGTAGAATCAAAGGATGCACTGAAAATGGAAGGGGAAAAATTTTATAAGTAATCAAATATTCTCTTGGCCTTGTCCGCAGCCTCCCACATTCTGCCAATCCTTAAGGGCTAGCAGATTACACTGTTAAAATCCCAGTACTGTAAAAACTGGAAGGGAAACAGGAAAAAGCTGAAGCCCTGGCTCCTGCCCACTCACTATCCTCCCAATGGTCCTGGTTTTTGGTCCATGGTTCTGAGTATTAAACTGACTGTTATTTGGGGATTTATCTCTCTTTTAAAAAAAGCTGCAGACGCAACAATTTTATTATTTTATGCCCCAATGATCTGTATGTTCTGCTGAAATAGGGTCGCTATAGAGCCCAAGTTAATTACTATGTTAGGCACACTGGCCTAAGCGCCGGATTATAAATACAAGCCGAGCCTAATTATTGGGTTTTATTCAACAGATTAAAAAAAATTTTTTTTTAAAAAAAGTCATTAAGCCCTGAAATACTAATGTTAAAAATACCATGGCTAAAGGTTCCCATTGAGATATATTCCCCGCAAGACATGCTCCCTGTTTTCTGCCATATTTTCCCAGTTTTTATTCGTGAGAGACTCAATAAGGAAAGTGAAACAGACACATCACCTTGCTAGCATAAGGTTGGCATTTGGATTATTTGTCCCTGGTCCTGTTGGACTCCATTTAATAGTATAAATTTCTTTATTATGTGCTTGCAAATCATGGACACAGTTATCTTGCTTCATACTCCAAATCTACCAAAAGAAAAAACTTGGTGATTTTTCTATACAACAGATACATTTAAAAGTGCTATCTTTTCTGTACAAAATGAGTCATGCAACTAAAACATCAGAGGAAGGACCACAAAAAAAAAAAAAAAAAAAAATTTAAAGGTAGTTGAATGTATTTAACATTATTCCATAAAAAATGTATTAAATTCTTCAAATACTCCTTATTGCAAAACTTGAAGGCTGAATTAATTAACTCTAATTGTTCTAAGATTGTTTTGAATAGCTGTAAATTGCACAAACCTTAACATTTAGAAAGTCCTTGGACTAGGGCTACAGGGCTAATTCAGTGGTAGAGCACTTGTGTGAGCAGCTGAGCATTGTGTGAGGCTCTGGGTTCAGTGTACATTCTCTCTCTCTCTCTCTCTCTCTCTCTCTCTCTCTCTCTCTCTCTCTCTCTCTCTCTCTCTCTCTCTCTGCTGTAAACAGCTACGAGAACAATACCACAGTGCTTTGTAACTTAGTTGTACACAGTCATAGGAAATGAATCTGACCACACATTTCTACAACTTTTTCTTTGATCTTTTCAACAACACAGGCAAGCCTGACATACCCCTTCCAATCTTCTTTACATTCTCTATCTACTTTGGTCATTTTCTTGATCTAGAACTCTGTTCCTGAGGTTTATCATCCTGCTGTTCATAATATACCACCCATTCTACTTCTGCTTTGGAATCTTCTGTGACTTCAAATTCTTTGTAAGGTTAAGAAAAGCTCCAATTTAGAGCCTGAGGTGTCTAATTCCAGGCTGTTCAGCTTGAAGCTCACTCAATCCATGACACAAGCTTCTCTGGATACTGGCCTCCTTCCACAGTACAAGCTTTAATGTGGGGTTGGGGATTTAGCTCAGTGGTAGAGCACTTGCCTAGCAAGTACAAGGCCCTGGGCTCAGTCCTCAGCTTGGGGGGGAGGGGGGCGGTGGAGACGACAAAATAATAAGCTTTAATGCATGTGCATAAGAAGAAAACCCAAAGACAAGACAATTAAGCTAGTGTAGTGGTATAGGCCTATACCCAGTGCTTGGTAGGATGTGAAGGACCTCAAATTCAAGACCAGCATAGGCTACATAGTGAGATTCTGACTCAAAAATACAAAGGAGAAAGATGCAGCTCAGCATTGGCATGCTTTCTTAGCACACCCAAGTCCTCCATTTGATTCTCAGGGTGAAGGTAGGGAAAGGAACACCTAGTTTGTACACAGTAAAAGTGATTTTTCCCTGCATGGCTATCCTACTTTTAAGGGTTGTGACTACAGTCACTGATCCTGCAAGGTTGAGGATAAAATGTTTTCAGGAGACCATGTGTGGCATAAGGAGGCACAAACATTCAGTCATTCTAGAGACTGGCACTAGGCTAGTCTTTACTTCACAATTACGTTTTCACTTCCTGTGGTATGAAAGGTATTAAGTTTTGCTTTTAGTCACATCACATTTGTGTTCCTGGATGGTTAGTGCCCTGTCTCAACTTGACTGAGTCATGGAGAATCCAGATACTTGGCCAAGTATTATTTGCCCATGTTTCTCAGTAAGAAAGGACACAACAGACTGCATTCTCCATATAGGCGGGCAGTATTTATGTAGAGAGCAACCACTATCTTCTCTAGCTTCATGACTGAGCTGTTACCCTATAGCCCTGGCATTCCAGCTTCTCAGGCCTTGAGCTTCAAGTCTGGAACTGCGAGGCTGGCTGTGGAGGTGTGAGTGAGGACAGCTCCGGTAGGCTCATATATTTAAATGCTTGGTCCCCGGTTGGTGGGACTATTTGGGAAGAATTAGGAAGTGTGGCCTTGTTGGACTATGTGTATCACTGGGGGTGGGCTTTCTGATTTAAAAACCCCATTATTCCCATTTAAGTTCTCTCTGCGGTCATAGCTGCTGATACAGGCCAGTGCCATGTCTGCCTGCCGCCATGCTCCTTGCCACAGTGGTCAAGGACTCATCCCAATAAACTCTTCTAAAAGTTGCCTTCGTCATGGTATCTTAGCACAGCAATAGAAAAAAGTAACTAAGACATTGGCTTTCCTGGGTATCCAGTTTGAAGACAGCAAAGAATAGGAAGTCCCAGCCTCCGTGACTGTGTGTATAGATTTTCTTCCCAAGTCTCTTATAGATTAATGTATGCTCTTATTGCCTCCTTACCAGTGAGAACTGTGACAAGTACAGCAGCACAATACACCTGCACAGCCATTCTATTAATAGAATTTACGATAGTCACATATCTGAGTATTCCAAGGGGAAAATATTAACCATAAAAAAGCTAAAAAGTCTTCCATTTAGGTTTTAAGTATCAAAAGGACATTTTAAAAAGCCTAAACCAGATGTGGTAGGTAGTACATGCTTTTTATCCCAGCATTCAGGAGGCAGACTCTGAGTTCAAGGCCAGCCTGGTCTACATAGTTGAGTTCCAGAGCAATCTGAGCTACACTATGAGATCTTGACTCAAAAAAAAAAAAAAAAAAAAAAAAAAAAAAAAAAAAAAAAAAATGCACCTGAAAATACCTAGCCACATATGGAACACACCCCATCCTAAAGCACACACTACCAGAATTACCTTCAAGGTCATGTCATCAGAACACGAGGCCAGGAGATTGCCAGTTGGGTCCCATTTGATAGCATTTACTTCATTCTAAAAACAGCAGTAAATATTTATATTTTCATTTTATAGAACAGGCTGTTATTTAATATGCATACTCAAAAACTATTCTGAAATATTACTTGCTCAAAATAATTATTTTACAGGAGAGAAATGACTTCTTACCGTGTGTCCCTGGAATGTTTTGATAGGTCTGTCTTGTCCTAATTTGCAGACATGAATGCACATATCTGTACTACAAGATGCAAAGGTGTTGTTGCTCTGCCAGTCAACATCCAGTGCTGGGGCTGGAAAGCAACACAGGTTAGGCTTGCATTGTGCACAGGAGGGTCACACACGAGTTTAGCTCTGAAGCATGGCTACATATTAAGAGTTCTAAGCAGTAAATATCTTTTTGTACTTTTATATACAATTTATATGTGCGTGTGTATAATATTTGTTTTTAGTGTTTTGCCTGCATGTGTATCTGTGTGAGGATGTCAGATCCCCTAGAATTGGAGTTATAAACAATTGTGAGCTGTCATGTGGGTGCTGGGAATTGAACCCAGGTCCTCTGGAAATCAGCCAATGCTCTTAACCACTGAGCCATCTCTCAGTGCCTACTTTATGTTTTTTAAGGTACAAAGAAAAAATTTAAAAAGATAAAGCTATCTAAGTATCAAAAATGCCAATAACTTTCCGCTGTGTGGTCACTGTGCTCAATCAGTCACACTGTGCACCGGAACACTGAGTCTTGGCTTTTTTTGTATAACAATAAAAGTCTAGACTGGTGATTAACTCTTTTTATTTCTATTTTATTTACCTGTGCATGTATGATCGGCAGAAGCTTTGGCTTTATCACTGCTATTGTTTTAAGCCAAGGAAGTCACTGGTGACCCTGGGGCAACACCACTTGCTGCCAGGACCAAGCAAGGAGCTGCTTGTAGGAAGAATGCTACAGACTGCAATTCTGGTAACAGGTGCTCAGAGTCACTGTCACTGTTAACTAACTACTCCACCGAAACAAGGACACTGCCCATAATTCACAAACATATTTCCTTCTAAATAAGTCTTGTAAAATTCCTTTTTAAGAAAAATCAAATGACTCTTAAAATGGTTCAATTTAAGATCTCTGAAGTCCACACGTTGGCTAGAATTCAGTACACAGCCGATTTCAGCTCAGAGAGGACTACAGATGTCATCTTCGCTGCAGCAAGCAGCGATGGCTCTGTAACTGGGTTATGTGGGAACCCGTGGAGAACACTGGCTCCATCCTCCAGGCAGCTGTGGTTAAGGGGTTTTCACAGGGGAAATAATAGCACATTTAGACTTAGCCCCAGTAAGACACCATTCTATGGTCTGCCAAACTAGAAAAAGCTATTTTCTGAACCTTGATAGTCTGTCAACCCCACTTAGAGACAAGAAGAAAGAGGAAGGTGAAAGATATTTCCCCATTTGCATTTCACAGAAATTTCCTAAACCCATCTCTTACTTCACTCTCACATTTGGCTAGGTATGACTTCCAGGGAGTGCAACCTGCCATCAGCCAGAGGCTGTGGCCACCCTGGTCAGCAGCATGTGATTGCTGGCATGCCAGTTCTCTTCAGGCTGCCCTCAGGTTCACCCTGACCACAAGGCTAACAAGCTGCCCTCCAGTTCCTGTGGTTCCTAGTCCTGCTTGTGCTTCAGAGAAGAGAGAGCGTCAGGAGCCCAAAGCTCTAGACACATGCTGTTGCCACTTGCTCAGCCTTGGTTTCTCAATGGACCCTGCTGTTACTGGGCAGCCTTTTCTCGGTGGTTCAGATTCCCACTGGATTAGCAGCACCTTCCATCACTCAGCAGTCTCTTTCTTGCAGTTGCTCCTCTCTGGGTGAACTCACTGCCCCTAATGGTCCCTCTTCCCAACACTGCTACAATGACTTCCTTCTGCTGAAGTCCTTTTCTTGGATCCCCAAGTATAAACCGTCTTCCTGCCAAAATCTCGATTCAGTAAACACTGCAATATTAACATGAACTACCATTCTTTTAAATGGTATTTAAATTTATTTCTTTAATTTAAAAAAAAAAAAAATTCTAACACTAAGAAGTGGGAAATAAGGTAGGAGGAGGTAGCTGGAATTTTTTAATTATTTTAGAAAATAGATAATTACACACGAAAAAGTATGAAGAAGGCCAACTATCTGACACTGCCTATGAGAGCCCGAGTGGCCGCAAACATGAGAGGTGGCTGGCAAACAGCGAGCTACACTTAGAAGGACATACCTTGAGTTCAGGGACACAAACAAACTGTGAAACTAAGAAATTCAGCTAGGAACACTGAACTGAGTGTTACGATCAATGTGCCTCGCTCTGGAACCCAGGGAAACGTTAGGGAACAGGCATTCCTGAGAGGCCAAGAAGTGTAAGTTCTTTGGGACCACAAATCTAATCTAAAACAAACCCGATACGTGAAAGGTCTGTTTATTATTATGGTCACACTTTACACAGTTAGAGGAAGCTGAGAAAGGTTAAGTAGTTTTCCCAGTACAATACTTTTATCATACAGTTTTAAAAGTCTTAGAGCTAAAATGAAAAATTCTCTCCTCTATTCTGATTTATTTTCATTAATCCACATGCATTCCATGATTTTTTGCAAAGAATAAACCTATAAAGAAGAAGGCACATTTACTTCTTACTAGTATTTTTCTTTTTTAAAAATTTGTTCTTTGACAACTCACTGGCATGTTTAATGGCCTTATTGGCCATTTTAAATATCTCTGCCAATGGTGCTCAGAGTTTTTCATTATTTTTAAAATTTGTGACCAAATGTGATTGCCTGGAGAATGACGTCACAGAGAAGCAGGAGGGAGCCTGATAACAGGTGTATCTGTACCTTCAGTGTGATGGTGATTTCAATGGTATATACATATGTAACAATTACAAGGCAAATACATCCAGTCCATTATATGTCAATTATTTCTCAGCAGAACTTTGTTAAAATACAAACTTCTTATTTTGAAAAACTTCAGTTCCCTCCCATTCTCTCTCTTTATCCCAACCCCTCCCTCTCAGGTTCTTATTTCTTTGTGTTCTGGTTCCTATATAAAAGAGTATCATATCCCTTAGCCTAGTATTGCATAACACACATGTGCACATGCATACACGAGGTAGGAATAAATGGTCAGAGGTTTAATTCTATCCCTCAGCAAGCTCGGGTCAGAAGTCTGAGAAAATATATTGAGGAACACCTTAAATGGGTGGCGTTCATTGCACTGTGGCTAAGCATGCACACGTTCCCCCCGCCCCCCCCCCAACTTTATATCACTCCCAGGAAGTAGGAGGAAATGTGAGACTACCCAGAGACCAAAGAATAGTCTACCTGGGAAAGGACTAGAAGCCAGGGTGAACAGAAGCAGAAGAAGTAATAAGGGTGCTGTATAAATGTCAATCAGTGTGGTAAGCTCTGGTAAGAGTTAAAATATTCGGTGTCTAACACAACGTCTGCAAACCACTCTACCCAGATCACACTGAAAACCATTCTGCTCCTAGTTGTTTGGCCACAGCTGTACTTCTAGCTCTTTGTAAGTGGCCGTTCATTACTAAAGACATGAGGATGATAACCACCGCCACCTGCTCAGTTTCCAGTGTAGAACCTCAGAGCACAAGTCTCGAAGTAGCAACTATTATCAGGTAATGCTAAAACGACTGCTCTGACTGTCCTCATGAATCTTGTTGCAGTCAACATTATGTAGTTACTGAAATCAAGACATTCACTAAGAAGCCAGACATAATGGTACACACCTATAACTCCAGTACTCTAGAGGCTGAAGAAGGAAGAGTGTTATGAGTTTGAAGCCAGCCTGGGATATGTAGCAAGATTTTGATCCTCCCTTACTTCTCAGATAACAGAATTAGTCAATCAGAACAGGTGCAGTGGTTCCAGGCTGAAGGAACTGATGGCACTGAACTACCTGCCCAGAACATGGGTGTGCACCACACAGGAAGAAACCCACAGAAGACAGAGAAAGCCTATCTTTGATTGCACAGACACATCAATCAAAAATGCATAAGATGGCAATGTGTAAACCTGTTAATAGTTGAATTTATCCCCACATAAGACATTTTTCTTATCCTTGCAATAAATAAATAGCTATCAAGAACCCTCACTTACATATAGTGAAAATGAGGCTCCAAAGGTTAAGTGACTTGGGAGCTTCTCAAGTGGAGAATGTACATTCATGGCCAGACCTTCCAATTCTACAACACCACCCCTAACCACACCACTCGGGTGCTTTCTTTACGGTACACTTCACAGAAAACCTGCTGATCCTCTGAAAAGGAACCATCTGAAAGCTGTGGCACACCTCCTAAGAGAACTGGCACTAAGAATGCTGCCTGACACTCAAGGTCCTGAATGACTTCCACGAGGCCAAAACTCTAATTAGAGAAAAAGAAGAGCGCTTCACCTTCCGTGTGCATTGTCAAGATTTACCTGAATGGAAAGGAAACTGCTGCTTAGCTTCACCAGTGTGTGCATCCCAAATAATGGTAGTCTGAGATTAAAAGGAAAAGAAAAATTAATTTCTCTGATGTTAAAGAGTGTGTGAGTTCAAGAATGGATGCCTGACTGTCCTGAGGCAGAATGAAACTTTAGAATGAACTTCCTCTTCACGGTCTTTACTCCTCCCAGCACAAGGCCATCTACACTCACACTCAGGTCACGGGAGACGATCATGATGCAGTTTAACTTTCCTGTGATTTTTCACCAACTTACTTTCAGTAACAATTATTGTTTGTCAACAAAGTGTCTGACATTGTATTAAACTGCTTAAAAGATTTCACTGCAATGTGCATTTAATATGAGTTTTTACAGCTCTGGACTTATAAGGTTATAGTGAAATCACCTAGTTCGAAATACTGAAACGTTTCTTTTATGAAGCTTATGTGGTCAACAAAAAAAATAAAAAAAGGCTGTTTACATTTCTGACACCACTACAGGCAGGTCCTGAAGCTGCCTGTGACAGACACAAGTACTGGCTCTTCTCCATCCCCAGACTCCTTCATCCTTTGTGAAAACCACTCACTAACACTGTAAGTCTAAGCCAGTTCATGTCCCCTCCCCCAACATCCATCCAGCCTGTTCTTTGCTGAATCAAAAGTCTTAAGCCAACCTCCTTTCAGGGAGGTGTGGCAGAGGGGGACTGAAGGAGAGAGGAGCCAGTTCCAACCAGTCTCTATTCACTTCCCAGAGCAAGGAAGGAACTGTTTCAATAAGCACAGGAGAACATGGATGGCCACGGGAGTCTCTCTAAAGCCACGGTCACCACTGAGATAAACTGGGAAAGCACAGAGTACTTCATGATGACATCTCATTAGGTTCCAATCCCAGCAAAAATGAAGAGTGGTCATATCAACAAAAGCTATGATGAGTTGATTCAGGAGAACAAGCAGACAACAAGAAATTATTTCTATTACTGCTACTAATTCATACTTGAATGAACTAAAGTCTGTTTAAGTGACTATCAGCAAAGAAAACAATTACTTTCAAATACAGTCCTTATAGAGCTTAGCTAAATGTTCATTTACCTTATCTACGCCAGCACTTAGGATGAAATTTCCTTTCTTATTCCATTTTAATGCAAATATAGGGCCTTTATGCTGCCCCAAGGTGCTGGCAAGATTACCTAAAGTTAAAAAAACAAAAAACCTTTAAAATTACTTCAAATTTTATAACTTAGAAAATCAATAAAGTTAGAAAAATACATACCGTCTTTAGTCCATATTCTGGCAAATCCATCATATGACCCAGTTGCTAGAAGTGTACCTTCACTCTGCCAGGGAAATACATTTTGTTCATTATACAATTAAGGCCATTTAATTACTACAAATATGTCCCAGGCACAAGAGACCCTTATCTACGTGTGAGTGCCAACAAAGGTGAGCATCACCCTTCCCTGATGAAGCCAGCGTTCTTCGAAAGGCCCACCCCAAACCTGAGCACTGGTGTAACCACTGTGGAGTAGTACTGAGAGTATCCCTCTGCAGAACATTTTCATATGCCCATGAGTGAGGGCAGGGGCAGGTATTAGACTAGAAGGACATCAAAATACTTTTATACGAAGTGAAAAGTAAACTCTTCCTAAGTATTTTTAATTCTGATTAGGACTTTAGGAACATGGAGCCTTCACTCACAGACCACTTAAACAAGAAGAGAGCACTCACATTCCAATCTAGAGAGGTGACATCCTTGTTGCTGGGAACATCCTGTCCTCCTTCCCGTATGCAGTGTCTGAGCACCAGCTGCGTGGGACCACTTGTGCTGTTCTCACTCAGATTCCATATTCTCGCTGTGGAGTCTCCAGACCTTCAAAGTCCAACCGCAGGTTTAAATTCTCATGACACTCTCAAGCATTCCAGAATTCAACCCATACATTTAGCATCTGAATAAGAAGCAGACTAGACTACCAGGCATAAATGTTTCTAATATTTTTCCTGTTCTACATTTTAGAGCTCCTACCAAGTAATTCTAAAGTTACTTCTCTCTCTCTCTCTCTCTCTTTCTCTCTCTCTCTCTCTCTCTCTCTCTCTCTCTCTCTCTCTCTCTCTCTCTCTCACACACACACACACACACACACACACACACACACACACACACACAAAATACTAATTTACTAAGGCAACATGACCACAAGGAAGCAACAAGTTTCTGGAAAGTGAAATATATATATATATAAATATAAAAAAAATACACAGCTTTCCACTCAGTAAGGTCACCTTAAATGGCATTGTACAGTGAAGCACATCTATTAATCCCAGGACTCTGGAGGGTCAATGGTTCAAGGCAAGCCTCAGCTAAACAGTAAACCCTGTCTAAAACCAAACAAAATAATACCCAACATCTAGAAGCTGTTTTGAAAAACCTACCCTGATGCCAGGAGATCACTAACAGGGTTCCAGGCACAGATGAAAACTTCAGATTCATGGCCCCGAAGCACAACTGCTTTATTGGGAGGGATTTCAACATCCCCATCTACTTCCATCATGTCGGTGTGATTATCTGCATCATGAGAAACAACAGTCTTTGTCAGAGGTAATCACGTTTCTAGCAAGTGTGATAGTATTAGTTTTAACCGTGTGAGTGTTCATGTACACAGAAGTGGATACGGAAGTGGCAGCGAGAAAAGGGATGGACAAAAAGGAGTGAACCTCAGCACGGCTGAGACGATAAAGTGGCTGATTTAAGCAGTCTACAACAACAGGATTCTGAGTTTCTGCCAGTAGGGGTTGCTGATATCATTCATATAACATGAGATACATCTCGATTCCTCAATGTCAGAGCCTTACTATATGTTTAACAGAGAATATTGCAAATATTACCTAGAAATCAAATGCAGATTCTAAATTCATTTAAGAATAGAAAAGGGGTTCAGAAACATCTAAAAAGGAATATACAGTGAATTTAGCTTTTTGGAACCTTAGGTATAAAATCTGAATTGTGTGATGTAAGTTGGGGATAGAGGTAAACACTGGGTATCATTTCAGCTCTAAGAATGGGACATTCTGGTAAGGCAAAGTGTTTTCTGAGAGTCTCTAAACATTCTTAGCTTACTTGTGATGGTATGTGCTCCATTCTCCTCCCCATTTGCTGTATTCTCTCCATTTTTTGCAGATCCTTGCTGGTTAGTGGCTGCAGCGGCAGCGGCAGCAGCGGCTGCATGCTGCTGTGCAAGCTTGTCTCTGTAGGCTTGCTGTCTTGTCTGGACTACATCGGGCATAACAGCATCTATCAGGGACAGAGACTCAATGGGTCGGCCATCAAATAAGGTGCCATCCTGAGGTTGGAAAATGAGGAAAGAAAAATGAGATGCAGCTTTGAGGGTGACATGCATTCCACTAACAGAATGAAGGGCTTTGTTCTGGGGAAAAACTGGTAATTTCTGAGCCTTAACAGGAAGGAGGGAAGGGAAGAAGAGCACTGCAAGAGGCAGATGTAGACAGCATCTACGTTTCACTAGATCCTGCTTAACTAAGAGGCCACTCATAAAAGCTTAAACAGGTAATAAAATGCAAGTACAAAGAATTCAGGTAAAGAAGGCTGCCAGTAAAAAACATCAACAGGAAGACTAGGTTATAAACACGGAGGCAGCATCTCCATCACTACTGTGAATCCAGGACTGGAATAAATAAGTGTACCTGTACAGAACCAGGGCAGATCTTTTCCTCGTTGGTTTTCTTTAAACATTACAGGGTAACAATCACACCATGTATGTGATCTAGATGTGTGTGATATACAAACTGCCATTTGGTGTAAGTCTAGAGCACCTGCAGATGGTGCTAACTGTGGCAATGTGGGACCCATCCTTGAGGATACCAACAAGTGACTGGACTGCTTTAAACAGCTAAAATCCTTCCATTTACTTTGGGGTTTGGGGGTGGAGCGTGTTCACTTCTCAAGTAAAAAATAAAGGGAATTCCTCAACATGTCCTGAATCCTGGATATATATTAAACTTTCTAGCTAGAGCAAAGTTCTACAGACTTCTAGGAAAGAGCAGGCGGCGTGTGTTTTGAAGACCGTAAGATCCTTGTCTCAGCACCTCATGTTCCCAGTATCCACCTGTACAGTCCAAAAGTAAATGAGTTTGGCTTTGTTACAAACCTGATTTATAGAATTAGGGAGCAAGTAAGATTGCCTCAGGCACCAGCAGCATGCCAATACCTGAAACAAACATACTACTTACACATGAACCTCAGACATGCAGTTCTGAGCAGCAAGAATTGGCAACAATTATATATAATTGGCTTCCATAAGGATACATGAAAGTAACAATGGCTTTCCAACCCCTTGCCATCAATTTGTTCCCGGTACTACACAGCAAAATTTCTTTTCTTTTTTCTTTTTTATTTTTTTTGGTTTTTTTCGAGACAGGGTTTCTCTGTGTAGCTTTGCGCCTTTCCTGGAGCTCACTTGGTAGCCCAGGCTGGCCTCGAACTCACAGAGGTCCGCCTGGCTCTGCCTCCCGAGTGCTGGGATTAAAGGCGTGCGCCACCACGCCCGGCCAGCAAAATTTCTTATGTGTTAAAAATTATTTCCTTGCGTTTACTTAAAGCATAACCACCCCCGCCTCTCCCTCCCTCCCCAAAGGAATAACCTAGGGACACCAGTCACTGTGTAGAAGCCCACATGCACAGCTGGTGCAACCTGATGTACATTAGGAACAATAACCTTAATCTGTCTGGACCCAGTGAAATCAAGGTCACATACTGAACAAACAAACACATTAAGAATCAGAATCAACATGTGAAATGAAACTCATCTGTCTTACCTCATTTATGCTAACTTCTGCCTCTACATACTGTAGGCCTTTCTGGATGATAGAGATCAATGCAGCAGGTGGGACAAGGGCACCATTTATATTGGACTGACTTATATGGCTCTCTATACCAAAGGTAAACGCGGAATGAGAAAATCCTAAAAGCAAAAGAAAAGATGTGAGAATTTACTTCCTAGTAACTTCACATTAAATTACAAAAGAGAAAAAAAAACTTGGTAATCTTTCATAATCACATACCATCACTTGAAATTGTAAATGGACAGCCAAAGTGAAATATGATTTTAAACAAATAACTCAATGTACTTGTAGTAATTTTCTGGCATCTACTGAGTTACACAGCTTCAGTTTTCCTAAACAACAGTAACAATCAAGAAAATGCATCAAATGCAAACACTGAAAAGCCTTGAGAACAACACCCCTCAACTGCCTCATGAGACAAACTGAAATGAAGATTTCTGTAGCAGGTCATATTTCTGTAGTATATTTAAAATTTTAGGGACAAACTATCAAACACCTTCAATGTTTTGTGGCTTTAAAAGACTTAGTTAACAAAATGCAAGCTGTAAAAATAAAAATAAAAACAAAGCAAAATGATAACAGACTTGGACTGGAGCTGGGGCTCAGTTAGCAGTGCTTGCCTGGCATGTAAGAAGTCCTGGACTCCAACCCAGCACTGATCAACTGTGTGCAGTGGTGCACACCTGTACTGCCAGCAAGGTGAAGGAAGGGAGATCAGAGTTCAAAGTTATGTTTGGCTACACAGTGAGCTAGAGACAAACCTGGGCTATATGAGATTGTTACCAAAAGAAATAAAAAGCCAAATTATAACACTTAAATTTTTTATATAAAATTATTATTTTTATATATCCACGGACTGCTTAAAAATACTAATTTTACCACTCAGTAATAACTCATCTAAACAAGTGCTTAAGAAAAGAACTACAAAATGAAAATCCAGTTTCTAAGTCTCTCTCCTTTAACAATTGGTCCCAGCACTCAGGAAGCAGAGGCACATTACACAACACTATTCCAGGATAGTCAAGGGCTGGCTCCACAGAAAGGCCATCTCAAAAACTTAAATAATTAAAAAAAAAAATTCTTAAAAGCATGAAACTCACATAATCAGTCTCTTTACATTAGCGTCGTATTTTGATCAAGTCTAGTCCAGATAGCAAAGTGAAGCTCCAGTAACAGACAGGGTGGCTGCTCGCTGTGAAATCCCAACACAGTTTACTAAGTTTTCGAATGCTGTCCACTTCCAAACAGCATGTGGCTGGGAAAGGCTCACGGTACACCTGGTTGGATTCTCCTCAAGGCTTTTACTTCTGCTAACCACTCCTATCTTAATGATCCACAGTGGGAGAGATGAGACAGGCATTTCTCTAAGACTTTGGTTGTAAACTCATGATTTCACCCAGATTCTCTTGTGACTAAGCACATTTAAGAATTTTGTGTTTAATCAGAAGTCACAATGATGGCTGAAGCAAATGTGGCTATGAGACCGGAGAGGAAGATACCATTCTGAGTTCCTGAATCTGGGTTGGTAGGTTCCAGATCACCAGCACAGAAGGACAAGACTAAGTCCAGGAGGCATTAGGAGAGATGACTGGACATGAAGCAGTGAAGTTAGAGATTTGGAGATTTCAGTCCCCAAATAAGTTCTTCAACACACCAAAAATGGAGTAGGGGTACGTACCACTTGGGAAGACTTTGAAATAGAAGATGTCATTCTGGAAAGCACATTAGATCTTTATTACACTGTATTATGAATTAAAGCTGGGGAACAGTCACAGGACACAGGAAGGACTCAAATCCATCCTGCATCTTGCTTCTCTTGAAAAGTCAAAATATGGCAGCAAGATTACACTTGAGAGCAGCAGTCATCACTGCTCAGTTGTTCCTTAGGGGCTGAGAAAGAGGAACAGGCATATTATGAAATACTAGGGCACCTCACTAGTCTTACCATCAGGATTGGGAAGGTGGTTATATTCATTTGTGAACATAAACTGAGTAAAACCTGTTTTCTCTACATTCTCCTTGAATACAGCAGAACTACCAGATTGCAGGCCCTATCCAACTTTCTTCTGGTTCAAGCTTGGTGATCTGCCCAAGAACGCAATGCTTTGCAGTGACGGGCAGAACTGCGCTTTAAGCAGGAAAGCTGAGGCATGGCTAGATTCTGTTTCCCTAGTCCTAGAGAGAGGTAAGGGGACAACCAAGAGCAGCTGCTGGCTGGCTCTCCTCTCCATCCTGCTACCCAGGGAAGGCCCATGTGAGCACATCTGGTTGGACATTCAACTGGAGTGGCTTCTCTAGCTCTGTTCATACAGGGTCACTCAGTGTCAGGCCTCATTTCCTGACCATGAGGTCAGTACACTAACTGACACTTCCTTCGGCTTCTATGTTCAACTATCAAGTCAGACCGTCCTACCTGTACACTCTTGAGACTCTCTCTCTGCACCTGTCCTTATCTTCTGCTTGGACTGTTCCTGCCCTAAATCCTTCCCTCCCTCCGTCCTTCAGCTAGCTGACTAATCAACTTAATACTGTCAGCATCACTTCACACCCCTACTGGTAATCCCCTTGGCCATCACAATAAAGACCTATACAGCACAGACACAGCCATTTCTGGAACTTAGTCCTACCTTTCTCCACAGCTCCACCTCCCCAACTCCACTGGGCAGCCCTACTCCCAGTGCACACACTAAGTCTACAGGCATGGTGACTGATCGCTGTGAAATCCCATCCAGTGGCATCCAGAGCCTCCACCATGCTCCACTACCCAATGCCTCTGAGCCTGACAGTCTTCTTTTCCCTCCCCTATCAGTTGCTTCTGTGATCTTACAATTCACACATCTACATGATAATCAAACCAAACCAGTTACACTGACTACTCCATGTGGAAGCCAAGGAAAGGGTTTAAATACATTAATCCTTTAACTCTGGGAAACACTAGTAAGTTATCTGTTTAATCATCTGTTAAGTCAGAGTGCCATAACATATTTTGGCATATGTAAAAAAAAGTCTGTCACTCCAGAAACACCATAGACTTTGTTAAAAAAAAAAAAAAAAAAAAAAAAAAAAAAAACTAAAACTTGAACCAAGTTTATGCTCCCCTTAAATTCCCATTCATTTGATGAAAACACTCTTTCAGGGACAGCCTCCGATTTACACAGGAGCAAGGGGAATTGCTTAAATTTGCAAACTGTTGAAATCTGGCTTATTAAAAGCAGCAGCCTTTTTTTTCACAGGTAAAAGTACATCTGATATAAGCAGTACCTCATAAATGCATGCTAGGATAACTAAGGATGGGAGGCAGAAGAGCTCTTCAAGGGGGCTGAGGTAGAAACCAGGAAGTCAAAAGTCAGTCTGGCAGAGTGTGCGTGAATGTGTGTGTGTATGTCAGTCATACAGCTACTGTTTTTCTACACTGCTTGGTTAAGCAAGTGCATTCCATGGACAAGTTGGGCACTAAGAGGAGAAAGAGCTCTCCAAAGCCTGGCAACTCAACTCTGCAAGCACAGAAGACAAGAGTTTTAGAAAAAGAAAAATGGTTCTTGAATATCATGTTTATGGTGTAGGGTGCTTGGACAAGCAAACTACCTCTTGTTTCCCTTAAGGCTAAGCTTAAATGAACACGGCAGTGTCCTAGGAAGGAGATGAAGTTGATTTATTCAAGGTCCTGTTTAAGCTTCACGCTAGTAATGTTCAGAAATTGCATTCTGTTCACACTACTCACACTCCTTTAGCTGTGTCTTCTAGACCCACCTTTTAGAAAAGACAGTGTTGAGGTGTTAACAGAATGTTCAATTCTGCACAGCTACAGACAGCCCTCACACACTAAATACACAGGTCTGTGCTCTAAATTTTAAAACTTAAATTCAGGACTGAGGAGTAAACTTGGTGCTAGAATACTTATACACAAAGGCCTGGTTTGTTTGATCTCTAGCATACTCCACACCCTCAAACAGACAAAAAAACAAGCTCGCTCAAACTAGTTTAGAGTTTATCTGACTATTATTAGAGCCTCTGAACTATTTAACCAGGATCACAACATTGAGCCAGGGAGTCATTCATGCCTCATCCCAACACCTGGGCTTTTACAATGTTCTTTTGTAAAAACTCTTACATACATTGGATGTCTGTATATATGACTTTTGCCATGTGTGGTTTTTTTTTTCTTCCTCCTTGGAAAATTTCCCTCAAAGTGTGTGTGTGTGTGTGTGTGTGTGTGTGTGTGTGTGTGTGTGTGAGAGAGAGAGAGAGAGAGAGAGAGAGAGAGAGAGAACAGAGTTTTAAAGGATGTCCTTATGACCACCATACTGCTTTCCAAAGAACTATGCAAATATAAAAAGTCACTAACAATATATGCTTCTTTATACTTCTGCCACACAGTGTCAACAGTAACAATAAAACACAAAAAAAAGGGCAAGATTAAGAATGAGCAAATACTCTGGCAACTATTCTAAAGGACTTTTGTCTTTAAAAATATTACTAGACCCCCAAAAAAGAAAAAAGCCAGATGGCAGATGTCTGTGAGTTCAAGGCAGCCTGGTCTACAGAGCAAGTTCCAGGACAGGCTTCAAAAGCTACACAGAGAAACTCTATCTCAAAAAACAAAAACAAAAACAAACAAACAAAAAACTAGAAATGAGAAACAGAAACTTCCTATTCCATACAAAATGGTCATATGGTCATTCCACTTACAAAATAAGAAAAACTGACTTCAAAGTATAAAAGTCCTTGAAACTGCACTGTTGTTTGGTTCCTGACATTAACACTGTCGAGGGTAACAGAAAACCGTCAAATGAGAGAAATGAATGAACTGTGACTGGTGAACTGGTACAGAAGCTTAATGTTAAACACCTTCCAGTTGTTCTATACCTATTATGATCACTTTTTCTAAGTTAAAAAGAGTAACACGGGGGCTCTGATAGGTGATCTTGTAACTAAAACACAGGCCCAGTATTGTGTGTCTGAAATGGCCACATGTGCTATTGACTTTAGATCCTGGAACATCTGCATGCCTGTAATGAGACTGTCTCTTGGGGATGAGACCCATATTTAAACAAATTCATTTATGGTATATAGCACCTGTTACAGAAAACCTAGAGGTATTCTTTGTAACATTATAGTTAGTGCGGCCTGTATATTAACTGAGTCCTGTCAACATAAGGTCAGATGAGGAATTTTCTACTTGCATTAAATTAGTTATCACATGATAGTAGATTTCAAAGCATTCTGGATTTCAGATTTTTGGATTAGAGGTGCCCACTTATCATTTGGATAAGCACTGTATCACAAAGTGGTGTGGCCTCTATGTAGGAGACCTGATGCTTTTCGAAGAGGTCACAAAAGTAAGGGGTGGGGTACAGGAGGGATGACATGGAGATGGACTGCACCATGAATCTAAGCTCTAAAACCATGAGGGGTTTCTTCCTAAGACTTTCCAACATCATAATCTAGTGATTTAATGTCTTAGTAGTAGTAAGTGCATTTTGATTTTTGCAATTTCTACTTAGTCAATCGTAAGATGCATCTGTTTCATGGCTATTAAGAACTAATTTCATTATCAACAGAAATGTTGCAGAGCTCTTGAACATGTGCAGTCAAATCTGTGAAGACTTCTAGAATCAAACATACAAAGGGAGCCAAATGAAACTTTTATCTTGCCTTTCCCTCAACCCCCACCCACACCCCTGAGACAGGGTTTCTCTGTGTAGCCCTGGCTGTACTGGAACTTGCTCCAGGATGGCCTCAAACTTCTGAGATACACCTGCCTCTGCCTCCTTTGTGCTGGGTCTAAAGGCGTGTGCCACCACCGCGTGGCTGAAATTTTATCTTCTTAAATAAAGCAGTTAGAAGAACAAATACCAGAAAGTTCCCAAGAAATTACCAGGGAAGATTTAACACCCCCACCCAACAAACAAAACGGAATGTGGGTAGGGTGGTAGGAAAGATCCAAACCAGGTGAGCTCTAGTGAACTCTGTGTGTGGCTTAATTACATGACTCACCATGGACCACTGCATGGCTACTGCACAGGCTTGCCAGGTAAGTCAAAAGGCAAGCAAATTCACACCCTGGGGCAAACACTAATGAGAGGAACACTGACTTAAGTCAATCCTTACTTCCATGTAACAAATGCTTTGAACTTTTAAGTTATCTCAAATGGAAGAAGAAATTATTTCCTAAGAGGTATTTGCTGCACTGGGTTGGCTGGCTTCCTAAAAATGCTCAATGGTGAGGACCCCAGCAACTTTCTAATCACAAACTTAACTGGCACACAATTAATACGTACAAAGTTACAACAGCTTAATAAATGCCCAATGATAAATAATACTTTTGTTTTCATCTTGACATTTAAGGGACAGCCAATTTGGAAAGGCAAGCCCAATTGAATATTTAAAGCTATCACGATGCCATCCCTTTCACCAAGCAACCCATCTCTGAAGTTAGTATTCTGGGACAAATCATGTTTTCTAGTGTTAATAATAGTATAAAATATTTTAAGACTAAAAATAGCTCCATTTCCTCTAGATATGGATACCACAGTCTAGTCAACATTAAACACGGTATTCAGGGAACAGATGTTACAAGTTCTTACTAAAAAAAAATGTTATTTCTAAGCCAATTATTTATCAAAACAGAATCAAAGCTTCCTAAAGCATTTCTCTCCTGAGAGCCAAAACCAGGCACTTTAGTCAGTCATTTCCCAGACTAGTTCTCTAAGCATATCTGCCATGGCTTCCTCTCTCTATCTCCTGGACTCACTGATTACCCAGGTGACATGGTAAAGAGTAAAAAGGCTAGGTGCATGTGTGCGTGTATGTTAGACACTTCAAGAGAAAAAGTTAAAACTCAAGCAACATAGCATATTTCTTAAAATATTTAACTGACTGGCTTGAGGAACCCTGAAATCAACGGTGCATATAGACAGAACTGAATCCCACGGTTCCAGAGATGATCACATCATGTAACATCATTAAATGGCAGAACCAAAGCTGAGCTCTCTGAACGCAGATAAGTACCCAGTTCTACAGCCAATGGGTTTTGCTGTGGCTGGCATGCTAGGTTCCGGTGGTTTGACATAAACAGTCACCTTTCCAATATACCAAATGAGACTGTGATTAACAAATCCCTGTCCACCGGTCTGCTGTCACCATACTGCTTTCTGCCTGCTTGTCCCAAAGCTTCAAAATTGTGGCTTGACAGGCAGTCAGATTCAAGAGGAGAAAGCCATGGCGTCCCCTCAACAAATCCTTTCCACGATGAGCAAAGTGTTATATAACAAGTTGCAAACACTTTCACGGGGTACGTTTGGAACAGTCATGAGGGCCGAATCTGTCTTCCTTCTCAGTTTAAACAAACCCCAAAGCTTCCAAACAGTTACTCTGTTGGGTGGTTACTCTTGCCTCTGAGCTCTTTCCCTCCCTACTCTTTCTATCACACATCATCTTCTCAGCTACTCAGAGAGGAACAGCGGTAATTTTTTTGCTTAACCCAGCAACATTTTCACTCTCAGTGTTACTTATATCTGATCTCTTTATCTAGAAAACTCAGATGATCAATAATATCGCAATATTAATTGCAAACCACATTCAATGATCTATATTAATAACTATGCCAAAATACATCAATCAGAATTCAGATCAAATATATTTAATAAATTGGGGTTAATACTTAAGAAAATATTCTGAAAAATATTAATTTAGCTTTTAAGATTCTAACAATAAGTGGGAAAATTAACTGTGTACATGCGATATACATTACCAAGTTGATGGTATCTGAGTTCTTACTAAATATATATAATGTCACTTCATAACACCTTACTTATTAAAAACTACCTCTGAGCATCAAAAGACAAACTGCTAGTTATCTATATAAATATTTGCCCAAGATGATCCCGTCATATTTGAAAGAGTCAGAGAGTTAAACCATGCAGCAAACACAGCTTTAAAGTGGCAGTCCAGACATGAAGAAACAGACGAGCTCAACAGTTTGGACTGGTACAAATTTCAAGTGCATAAAAAAATTATTTTGAGAATAGCAAAAGAATTTGAGGCCTATTACTTTATAGAAGTACTCACCTGACTCTTGCAAGTACCTATATACCAAGAAGTTGACCTCATCACTGCTTATACTCATCTTTATTCCCACTTAAACCATGAGGTCACAACACAGGATATAACCCTAAAAATAAAACAAAGTTAATTATTTTCTCAGTAAAATTATATTAAAACAAAATGTAAACAATGTTGTAAAAAAACATTTGATTTTATTAAATGATGTTAAACAAAGGTTCTTCATTGCCTTGCCATATTAACATAGTGATTTCCAAAGCTGGTAAAATGATTTACACAATCAAAACATAGCCAGTGCTATTTTTCTATAGGATAACTTCCCATCGAAAAGGAAAAGATTCACAAAGGCCTTCAACACTGCATGTAATATAAAACTTACTCCCTTTAGTATCCCTAAATAGGAAAAACAAAAAGCAAGATTTAAGACTCAAGAACATCAGTCCCTGAAAAAGGGTACAGCTTTAAAGCGCCGAGCAGGGAGGCCTCAGCCACCTTCTCTGGTGCTGTGGTGTCTACACACCTGGCAGACTTGCTTCTTGTATCTCAGAATCTCATAACACAGTGTTCGAGTCTTATGATTTGGGTATGTGCAAAACTAGGAGGCTGGACACAGTTCTTAGAATGCCACACTCTCTTACTGGATAGGGTGGCGTAGGGCAAGAAGCATACTACAACATGACTTAAGTATATATAATCATAAATCTATTCTCACAATTTACAAAAAGGTCAGAAAACTTCTTGTAAGAGCCAAACAATAAATATTTGAGGTTCTGCCAGCCATACAGCCTGTCACAACTACTCAGTGTTACCATATGGTGCAAAAACAGTAAATGCAAACAAACGGACATGGCTGTGTTCCGATAAGACTTTATTTGTGGATAATGAAGGTTATATTTCACAGTAATTATTGTGTTAAATATTAGTCCCCCCCCCTCCGCAGCACATTTTTTTTTAAGTGAAAGGAAAAAACAAAATCCTTTTAATTTTGGTCCTTTTGAGGAAGGTGGTGGGTTGGATTTGACCCATTGTGTATCGACCTGTTTTAAAAAAAAAAAATCTATGCTGGTATTTATTCAGAATAAAGGTGCATCAAACATGTGGGCTTGTGCTAACTGTCCTAGTACACCATGGCTCTTGTACATGGATGGCCCTTGCCTATCATAGTGGGTAGATCTAGAAATGGAGGTGAAAGGACATCCTGGCATACATGTTCCAGAGTAACTGCAACACAACCAGCCTGATTCATAGAGAGAAGTGCCAATGGTCTGCTCCTGGGTTGAAAAGAATTAGATTTCCACCTACTTGTGGTACTGTGTGTGGATTAAATGTGCTAACAGAAACAGTACTGAAAAGGCCGCTGCAGCATTCACTTAGAGGTGAACCTGCTGAACGGTAGCAAGCCTCAGAGACCTGACAAACACAACAAGGTTGTGGCTATTCACCCGGATCCTTCCTGATTTGTGGGAAAAAGGCACTTAGTTCATTGCAACTTGGACAATGCTGAGTGCATACAAGTCAGGGCAGTGTGCCTAAGCAGGCAAAGGATGTAAAATATGGGTGACTCACAGGTACCATCCATAGCACAGTGAAGAGGATCTAGTCCTTTAATTTCAATCTTCTGAGTGTAGCTAATTACATCTGTTACTATGGCATACATACTTCTTCCTATTAGTTTGGAATAGTAAGGAAATGAAGGAGGTGGGGTGGGTATACAGAGCCCTTGCTAAACAACAGGTAAAGGACCTGGTTAAATATACGTTGATTTCCTTTTCAGTGTTATCTTCCTCACCTCAATATGGCAAGACTTGCATATTGGGAAAAGGCTATGTACTCCAAATACTCAAATACTAATTTCTTTTGGTTTCTCTGTGTAGCTTTGGAGCCAGTCCTGAAACTTGCTCTGTAGACCAGGCTGGCCTCAAACTCAGAGAGATCCACGTGCCTCTGCCTCCCCAAGTGATGGGATTAAAGGCGTGCACCACCACCTCCTGGCATCAAATACCAATTTCTGATGACTACTAGAAGTGCAGGACACAGTGAATAGATGAAGAAACTCAGCAGTAGGAGGTCTGCCCCATGTTACCAATCTATATTAACAGTGGACGCTATCGCAATAGTTTACACACAATGCTATCTTAACAAATAGCATCACATCCTCAAAGGCAACCAGCACATGTCATACAGACTATAAAATCTCTACTGAAACCTAAGAAATACACAGCATCTTCTACTAGCACAATCCCGACTGGGGGGTGAGCTCTCAAACCCATGAGCAGTCATCATTTCATCTGTGGCCATGTTGCTCATTAGGGTCACAGGACGCACTATGCCAAGCTGACTTTGTGAACACAAGATATACTGTGGCAACAGCACCTCTTTAACATGGTGGGCTTATAATACCTTTCAACTCCAAACCCAAAATAGCATAACTAGGAACACAGTCTGTGTACAAGTGCATAGGAAGTGACCCACCTTCGATGTGACTGTAATGGAGACAGGGTCTTTCAAGGTCTCTAAGTTCAAATAAAGCAATGTGGGTCTTACTTGGTTGGTTCCCAAGTTGAGACACATCAAGGATACATGGGCACAGAAGAGCCCCAGAAGACACTGACCATAATGGTCCCTTGACCTTAGACCACCAAGGATCCTGAGAACAGAATTCTTTTCGCCACTCAATCAGTGGGATTTGTTACAGTAGCTCTAGCTAATATAAAATTACTATTGTTTGGTTTTGTTGTTTATGGGGAAGGCTTAGCTGTGGTACCCTATTATCAACCTCCTGAGCTCAAGTGATCCTGTTGGGATTTCTACATCCCAAGTCACTGGTACTATAGGAATGCACCACCAAATGTGGCTTTATCACTACAAAGTCTGAAACTCTATGTAATCATTCTTTGATACCTGTAAACTTGACATCTGAATTCACAGAGCCTGGATCTGTTCTTCAGAAACAGATTTCATCTTTGAACACACCATGCCCTTCAGAATCACTCAAAAGGAACTCAGTATATTAGCACCTAGTATCTCCTGCCAGCCAATGCCCTACTCTCCCCGCAATAAACCAGCACTCAACACTGGACAGCACTGAAAGTACTCTACTCTCAATTTCCTACCTAATTAAAAATCATAAAAACCTCACCAATGTTTGAGGTAATGCCAATTTGTGTACTTAAAGTACATCCAAGGAAGGAAAGTTTTGAGACATTCTTAGCATCTTCTAAAACATATCTTAAAAGACAAGTAATTTCTAATATTTTAAGACTAAATAATATCCTTCTTTAAAAGCCCATTTGTAACCTGCAAAGCCAAGAAAACATGAAGATCTTAATGTGATTAGACAATCTCAGGAAGAAACCTCCTGAATGAAATGCATGTTCCAGGTTCTTTGATAACTAATCAAAAATAAATTTAAACCCCAGTTTAACAAAAATCAAATCAATTCTTTTTCCTCCAGTCTGGGTTTTTTTTTTTTTTTTTGAGTCTATGCAGCCCTGAATGGCCTGAAGGTCACTCTGGCTGTCCTCGAACTCACAGAGATCCGCCTGCCTCTGCCTCCCAAGTGCTGGGATTAAAGGAGTGGGCCACCACCGCCCGGCTTACACTTACTTTTTTGTGTTTATCAACACTATGGCTTGTGTACACATGGTTTAAGGATGGCTGCTGACACTCTCTAAACAAGAACTCCCAAGTTGGGGAGACAGCTCAGTAGTCAAAAGCACTTGACACAGAAGCAGGAAGGGTGGAGCCCAGATCCCCCATGCCCACAGGAAAGATGGACATCGTGGCATAAGTTCCTAACCCCAGCATTTCCAGTTTGAGATGGAGAGCAGAGACAGGAGTACCTTGGAAGCTGGCAGCAAAAAGCAAGCCTGGAGGTGAGGATTCATCTTATACGTTCACACTACGGCACACTGTGACTAATGCCCACAAGTACATATGTACCATCTGGGGGAGGGGGTTAAAAAAAGAAACCCAACTCCTAAACTAAAGATAAATGCTATTTAAACTATATTTTCTATCGTAAGATTCATTCCATGAAATTCATACTAAATGGAAAAAATACTTTAAAATATAAAGTCACTGGATCTATCTACATCTTATATTTTTACAAGGCATAATTAATACTTTAAATATAATGCTCTAGTGCAGATAGCCTACAATATCTTCACATGTAACAGCAACAAATGCAGATCAAAGAGTAAAAGAGAAAAAGCAGAAAAGAAAACAGTCCCCATCTTCGTCCGACATACAATCATCTTCAGGTTAGTCTTCAAAGAGTACGATGGCAAGATGCTCACTTACACAAAAGAGTACTTTCTTTTTGTATTTATAGTTAATTTTGTGTTTTGTTTTGTTTTTTACACAAGATAGTCACCATTGTTTTATACTAGCAAATACTAGATTGGAATCCCAAATAAGCCATTTCAAAAGGTCTAACAGACCTTTTGTATCTAACAGAATTTACAACAGAATTTACAAGAGTCAACTTCATCAATTAACAATAACTATTCTCCTATTAAAAAGACCTGTGATGAACTACTTCATAGTTCGGATGTTGTCTATAACTTCCAAACCATACAAAAAAAGTGTTTACAGAAGCATCTAAAATCCATTTAAAATGGAGAGTATACAGGAACTTATTGAGTGCTGAATTACTTAGTAAACTCTAGTTCAAATACATAGATGGGAGCACTGAAGGGTGAGACATGAAATCTAGTAGACAAAGCAGGTCACATGATACATTTTCTCAATGATCTGGTGGAAACCAACCACAGGATTCAAGGTAAGCAAATCATTTTCTTGCTGAGAAAGAATGTGAAAAAGTCCAGTGTGGGGAGTCAAACCAGGAGTAGCATGAAAAGCTCATGGGCATAGGAAGTTGGCACAACCACCTCAAATTAAACCAATCCAGTCTAGTGTGGCAGAATCAGGCTTATGAGACAGCCCACATTCTCCAAAGACTGGTCAACCAACAGAACAGGTAAGCACTGTGCTCTTAACTCAGCAGTGCAGGAAGAGTAGAGAAAACCATGCTGGCCAAACCAAAATTATAATGATGTTTTTGAAAGCATTTCCAGAATAAGGAGGCAAGTAATAAGCAAAACTAAGACTACCAAACTTAAGTAAGTTGAGAAAAGTGCTCACACATTGTTGTACTTAAACTTATTGCAAAAACCATGAGTGAAAATTTGTACCAGATGGTCCTGGTAGCTAACAGGTGACAGACAGAGACTAAGTGTCTAGTGTAGTGCTTCAAAAAGAAGAAAACCGTAAAGAAGGAATCAGCACTGACTCTAACAGACAAAGGGAGCCGGTTCAAGTCAAACGAAGAGGATGAAGCTGCATTTGTGTTAAGGGACAATACAGAGACCCCAGAAAGTGGGAAAGAGCAACAAAGGTGACAGCACTTCCTCCAGGGTTGTCTGCTCTAAAAACCAGCACACAGACAGACAAGACCACAAAAGAACCAAAGCAAACACACAAAACAAAAATCCACTGCATAACTACCCGAGGCCAGACAGGGTTCAGCCCTTGTAGTATCCTGCCAAGGAAGTTATACTATCTCTAGCTGTTGGAGACGTATCCCCCCTCTCCCCCGCCACACACAGCAATGTCTCACTGTATGGCTGTGGAGGCACTCACAGTTTTAAGTCAAGGATAGTAAACACATGTGTGCATGGCAAAATGCAATCAGTGTGGTACTGGGTTATGGTGATATTTTATTTGTACTGAAATGTAATTTTAATTTTATGTTAATAAAGTTGCCCTGGGGTCAGAGCTATTAGAGCCATAGCAAGAGCGTGGTGGTTAGAAGAGCTAGGTAGATTTCTGTGTGTTCAGGGATACAGCCAGCATTGGAGACATACGCCTTTAAGACCTGGAGGGCGGTACTTACAGGCAGTGATGAGGCAGTCATGTGGTTGGGTTTACAACCAATGAGAAGGTAGAACAGAAAGACTATTTAAACACAGACAAACAAGAAGTAGCTCTCTCGCGGGGAAGTTAGGAGCACTGCAGGAGGTAAGATTTTATCTCTGAGCTCTGACCTCTCGGCTTTCTCTTTTACATTGGCTCTGTGTTTCTTATTTTAATAAGAAGATTGGTTACATCTACACTGGGTCTCAAGATGAGATCTACAGAATTTTATGGCACCCTGGGGGCAAACTTCCTTTCATACAATATTACTTTTTTTCACCAAGGAGGTGACATTTGCATGGACATTACCTAGCAAAGATGAGCTTCCCACCTCACAGGTAGGAACATGTGTTATGAATTTTCCATCACTATGCATGACAACAAAACCAAATGAAAAGGTCTCTCTGAAGAATTTATTTTATTAATATCTTAACACCAGTATGACTTTTAATATCCTAGTTGACAAAACACCAAGCTCACTTAGACCTTTGCTTCTGGGGCTGATTTGGCTGCACCCTCGTTAGTACACACTTCAAAAAACAGAATGGCTTCTCAAGTGGCATCCCACAGATAGTTCTTACAAAATGAATGAGGTGAACTCTTACTCCCAAGAAAATATTAACGATTTGTTGGCAAAGATTCAACTGAAGCTTTTAAATGAAAAGTTTATGATTTTGGAAACACTGTCATAAGTTTGCTAATGGCCCAGTTCCTAATCTTAGTGAGTAAAGTGGTGAATTAATGGCTCTGATATTTTGATATTGTATCACAGGCTTGTGAAAGGTTTTCCTAACTTTTCAAATGGCCAGTACAAAATGTACAAAATTATGCATGAATAGGGGGTATATTAAAAAGTTTGAGAAAGGGCCAGGTGTGGTGGTATGCATTATTAATCAAGCACTTGAAAAGCAGAGGCAGGTGAATTTGAGGCCATCCTGGTCTACACAAGCCAGGGCTACATAGAGACCCTGTCTTGGGAAGAAAAAAAAAAAAAGTTTTGAGAAAGGCTGGTATATTTAAACATGAAAGAATTACAAAAGGTGGCAGAAAGCTCAGCAGTCCAAAGCACTGTTCCAAAGGACCCAGCCCTGGATAGGGGAGGAACTCCAGACGATCAGGGGCTCTGGCCTCTTCAGGAACATACCTCCTACAGACAAATAATTAAAAATAACAATAAAAAAATCAAAACATATACAAATTTCACTGATATAATTTCAGAGCTGGTGTCATAGTGAACCCTTAAAAAGAACTGTTCATTTGCTGAGATTCAGGCTAGTTATGAAGAAGACTATCACATTTATTCCAAAAATAAATTCTGATTTTAATTTGGAAACTTTCCAGCTCTCTTTGCACAGCCAGGCTCCCCATATGTTTCAACTGCAGCAACACATCTTCACACCCGAATCTAGAACAGATGTGAATACCCAGCTGTGCATCAAGCCAGAGATTAGAGGATTTGCAAAAACATAAAACAATGTCAATCTAAACACTTTTCTTGGAAAACACTTTTATTTCATAAAACACGTGATTTGTGTTACTATGTTTGCATGAAGCTTTGTTAAAATATGAATTATATATTTTTACACTTTTAGAATCTGATACAGTAAATACCAATACTATATACAACCCACATTTTTAAAAAAGCTTTTTGCAGTTAATAAACTGTGGACACTTGAGGATTGCTGGTATAAAACTCCATTCCTTCCTCCATTCCAGTTATCATCTCTGCCACAGTCAGTTTTCTGGGGAGAAGGGAAACTACCTCATTAGGGCACAAGAATTGTTTAGATTTTAACCTGGCCTAAATCTTTCATTAATGCTCATGTAAGAATCTGCATTAGGTACCTGTAGCTTGAGTTTTCCTGCCTTGCCCACAGTTAGGACAAATCTCTGTCACCTGCCAGTCCCACAGCCGCTCAGACCCAACCAAGTAAACACAGAGAATTATATTGCTTACAAACTGTATGGCCGTGGCAGGCTTCTTGCTAACTGTTCTTTTAACTTAAATTAACCCATTTTTATAAATCTATACCTTGCCACGGGGCTAGTGGCTTACCAGAGTCTTTACATGCTGCTTGTCCTGGCATTGGCTGCAGTGTCTCTCCCTCCTTCTTCCTGTTTCCCAAATTCTCCTCTCTCCTTGTCCTGCCTATACTTTTTGCCTGGTCACTGGCCATCAGTGTTTTATTTATATAGAATGATATCCACAGCACTTCCCCTTTTCTTCTTTTTTTTAAAAAGGAAGGTTTTAACTTTAACATGGTAAAATTACATATAACAACAATTATCGAGCAAGAATTACAGTTACAATATTAAAGAAGATGTCCTATCTATCTTATATTTGTGAGTTTAAGGTTTTATATCTAACTTATCTTTTATCATAACTGAGGAAATTGCGCCAGATATTGGTGAAATTATTAAGGCCACTCCACGTAGTTAAAAGGAAGATTTATTTAGTGGGTGACTTACAAATGAAGGAATAGGTAGGTTGTGTGTGGGGGTGGGGGGGTTCTGGGGAAGGTGTATTGCAGTCCAGCGGTGTTCTCTGGAGCTCTGCTCAGTCAACCTCCACCGTCCAGGGTCCAGGAACAGAGAGAGCACTTGCCCATCCAGGTCTCGGGTCTCCAGACGCCTCCCTTGGTCCCACCTCATAGGCGTGACAGTTGCCAGAGTCTCATTGGGGGTTGGAACTTCCAGATCCAAGCTGGAATGGCTACCCACTACAGGTACCCCTCCAATGTACTTAAAAATAGAATGGATACTAACTTAAAATCATAAGTATCAGTATGCAGAAGATCTAGTTTTTATTAAATATATGGCATTTAACTGAATCATCAGAGAAAAATAATAAATATTTCTGAGACCACACCTCTGTATATGGAGTTCTCTACAGACATTTACAAAATTGAAAATACTGAAAATGAGTGTTTTAAGTCATGCATTCCACAACTATTTTACTGAGCTCTACATTATATATCTGGCACTGCTCTGTGCTAACACAGAGACTCATTAACATTAAAATAAAGAGGGAGGTGAGAGAGATGGCGCAGTCGTTTAAAACACTTTTGCTGTTACAGGGACTAGGATTAAATTCCAAGTGTCCACATGGCAGCTTACAAACATCCATAAAGCCAGTTCCTCCTCTGGACTCCTCAGGTAGCAGGCATTTTCACGGTGCACAAACAAACGTTCAAGCAAGACACACATACATGTAAAATAAAAAATTAATTGAGGTCAGTCATGGTGGCACACGCCTTTAATGCCAGCAATCAGGTGGCAGAGGCAGGCTGATCTCTGAGTTCAAAGCCAGCTTGGTCTACATAGTGAGTTCCAGGACAGCCAGGGCTATGTAGAGACCCTGCCTCCAAATTAATTAATTAATTAATTAATTTTGATTTTTTTTTTTTTTTAGTAACAGGGAAAACGACTGAGGAGAAAATATGAACAAGTTCAGGATAATGTCACTGAAAACAAGCATTCTATGTGCTAACTGAAAAGAAATAAAATCAAAGGAAGGACACACATTAGAAAAAAGAAACAGCAGCATGGTGCTCTCTCCCATGGGCTTTTGTTCCCAAAGAGATCATGTTCAAGGCTACAAAGGACTGTAGCTTTCTTTAGGATGTGTGTGTGTGAGGTGTGTGTGTACCTACACACAAACATTACACACACACACGGGCACTGCAAAACCACATTTACCACACACCACACCTGACAGCGGCACAGAAATAAAGGGAAAGGTACCAGCTGAGCAACAATTTTAAAATCCTTTTCAGGCAATTTAACAAGTTACAGGTGGTACAATCATATGTGCCATTTTATACGCTAAAAATGTCAGCAAAGGGGTCAAGAAAAGAGAGGCGTAAGTGTTACCGGAATTATTGACAGCAGCTTGCTAGCCAATTGTAAGGAGTAGCTTGGCCCACTGGGCACGGTCTTCTCTGGAGAGACGTGACCGGAAGAGAAGGGGGGTTGGGGGCTTGCTCTCTCTTGGATGGTGTCAGCAAGCAACTGAGAAGCGTGGCTGGCAGTTTGGTCACCTTCTCCCTCGGGAACAAAGAGGCAGCAGCAGCTGGATCAGCAGAGTCGTGGCAGCTTCGTTCTGTATTGTAAGTGCATTGTATTGATTTTACCTGTTAATAAACTCTGACTTGATCCCAGACTGCCTTCCCTCTTTACCTGGCACCAACGTGGCAGTCTGACCATGCCATCTCAGGGCACTCATGCTGTATGCCCAACCCCTGGCTTTTATTGTTGTTGTTGTTGGTTTCTCTGTGTAGCTTTGGAGCCTGTCCTAGAACTCACTCTGCAGCCCAGACTGGCCTCGAACTCACAGAGATCAACCTGACTCTGCCTCCCGAGTGCAGGAATTAAGGGCGTGCAGCACCACCTACTGGCTCCAACCCCTGGCTTTTAAAATCCCTGTTCTGGGATGCAGAGCTGCCTGGACACATGTAGCAGAATCCATCCGGGCGATTTTTGCCAATACACCCAGGAACGTTCCTAATCTGCTCTTGAAAGACCCTAACCCTCCAGGCTTACATCCCACAAGCCCCAGGAGAATAAGGAACTAAAAAGAAAACTAGTTCCAAGGGCAACCTGACTCAGCCATTATTCAACCACCCCTGCCACAATGTAACAATGTAAAAAGATCTCTGTTAAGAGATGTGCTCAACTGTGACTGGGATAATTGCAAGTGTTCCAGGAAGGACCACTGTGACCTTTGTGTAAACTCCACTCCCACCCTGATTACCCCCCCCCTTGAGGTTTCGGGGAAAATGTGCATGCGGACATGACTGTTCCCACCCTATGATCAGGCCATGATCTTATGAAATTAGCCTCTAGACATAAATCAATTGAAATGAAATTGTATGGGAATTGTAATCTTATGGCTTTTGTGGGTTTTTCTTTTAAAAGTACCCATGTGATTGCAATAGGCGCGACTCTTGCTCTCAGGACAAGAGTAGCCCGTCTGTACAGTCGCTTCAATAAACCTTGGGCTGTTGCATCAACTGGATGGAGTCTGGGTTCTTGGGGCACCTACCCGAGAAGGTAGTACCCTAGATTTTGGGGTCTATCACTCTGTAGTCGACCAAATCTCACACTTTGCATTTCTGCCTCGCCACCACCTGGAGGCCCATCTCCTCCCCAGTCTGGGCGCCTACAGACACAGAGTGTTTTCCTGAACTGGCTCTGTTGCAAGACTCAAGCACTGTGGGAATCCTGAGCATCTGCTCAGCATGCAGAGCCTGACCTGCTTTGCGGAGCACCTGCTCCACAGGCTGGTCAAATATGAATACTACATCTACAACAATTATCTGGGAAGGTGGAAGGGAGGGAGGCAGGGAGGGATGCAGGGAGGCAGGGAGGCAGGGAGGAGGAGGGAGGGAGGGATGCAGGGAGGCAGGCAGGGAGGGAGGGAGGGAGGGAGGCAGGCAGGCAGGCAGGCAGGGAGGGAGGCAGGGATGCAGGGAGGCAGGGAGGGAGGCAGGGAGGCAGGGAGGCAGGCAGGGAGGGAGGTTAAAAAGAATAAAAGGGAAAGGACAATCGTGAAACCTTTCCCGGGTCAATGACTGCAAATATCACAATGCAGGAAATTAGGACCCAGCTCACTGCTACGATGGATGGAATGCTAGAAAATTCCTAATGAGATAAGCAACCTAGCTAGGATCAATACAATTTTGGTCATAATGGTTTTTAGTCTGCCAATTCATATCTGATCCTTAAAAAAAAACAAACATGAGAAATTGACTTAAAGGATACAGGCCATGGAACATGATATGCAAGCCTTACAAATAATTACTAAGGTAAAGAGGACAGCTTTGACTAATAAGATAAAGGCCTGAGAGGTATTTACCAATGAACAAAACAAGGAAATGGCTGATAAAATACAAGCCTTACAAACAGTTACTAAGAAGGATAAGACAGCTCTTGTTGATAAGATGAAGTCATTAGAGTTATTTATAAATGAAGAGGACAAATAAGTGACTGATAATATGTGAGCTGTAGAACAGCTTACTAATCAAGATACACAAGCCTTAAAAGAAACTACTACGGGTAAGTTACAAGCCTTAGAAAAATTTATTAAAATTGATAAGAAAAGCATTCAGACACAGAAGAATTTAGAGAAGAAGCAAAATCACCATTACCTTATAGAATTAGAGAAGAGCAGCCTAAGGTTTTTAAAGCACCAACTATGAGTTATCCCATTACTATTTATGAAAGACCACCAGATGACAAGTATCCCAAAAGATATAAATGGGATCCTACGTAAATGTTAGACTTAAGGAATATTAAGGAAGCAATAGTTTCCTATAGTATGCATTCAGCATATGTGAGGCAGATGTTGAATACAAAGTGCTCTCAGAATAAAAATTACTCCAAATGGACACAATTAGTTGCAGCAGTATTGGAATATGGTCATCAGTTAGAATGGAACAGCTGGTTGAGAGAAGGACTTAAGGCCCTTGAACAGTAAGGTAGGGTTACAGGTTTTGAGATTTCCCAAGATTAAATCATTGGTGAGGGCTTTTATGCTGACATAGATGATGTACACACTTTGTCCCTATGCCTTGCAGCAGCCTTAAATGCTTGGGGCAAGATTCAAGAATCAGGAAAGAGGTCCAAACCATATACTAAAGTTATATAAGGCCCAAAGAACCCTTCCCTGAATTTTTACAAAGACTGACCTCAGCTGTAAAAAGAATGATATCAGATCCAGAAGTTAGATGAGTACTAATTCAACCTTCAGCTTTTGAAAATGCTAATATACAATGCAGAAGGATAATTGGGCCTTTAACTATCAGATCAGCACCCACAGAAGAATGGATCCAACACACAGTCAATATTGAGTCTCTTAACTCTGATGATGCTTGGGTAGGAGAGGTGATTTACAAAGACTTAAGGAAAAATCAAAATGTTAAATGTTTTAACTGTGGTAAACAATGTCATCATAAAAAGAAATTGTAGGCAGGGTGTTCCTAGAAGTGTTTCTTCTTGAAATAACCCAAACAGAAGTCCCTAACCTTCTGGATTATGGAGAAGATGCAGCAAAGGCTAACATTGGACCAAAGAATGCAGATCAACAAGGGACTGGCAACACAATCCTCTACCATCAGAAAAAGCCTTGAGGGGTCTCTCACAGGCCCCCATGAACTTGGTTTGGTCATTCCCTGTCACCATGGGGGAAACTCCTCCCCAGAGCAATTAAAGGACCTAGTGCCTACGGTAAAAAGCCATACTTATCAGGATGATACAATATTTTAGAAGATTAAAAACAAAACATTCAGGAGAAACCATGAAACAAATATTTTGGCAAATTTTAATAAATGATCAAAGACCAAAGGTAAGAGTATAAATAAATGACATTATAATTGAAGGTCTTTTAGACACAGGAATAGATATACCTATAATTGCACCAGAATCATGGCATCCAAACTAGCTCCTTCAGGAGACAGATGCTCAGCTTTTAGGGACTGGAACCTTATCTCAAATAAAACAAAATACAAAATGGGTTCAATGTATAGGACCAGAAGGACAGAGAGGAAAATTGAAGCCATATATGGCTAACACAGCAATGAATTTATGAAGCTGTGTTTGTTACAGCAATGGAATACCCAGATTAACATTTCTCCAATATCAGAAACAGGCCATAAAACAACATATGTTTCTGGGAAAAATATCGAAAGGTATTGTAAAGAACAGTCACCAACCATTCAGGCTGTACAAGAAAAGGGCACAACAGCTGTTGATCTTTCATAGGTACCAACAATCTATCTTTAAAATGGTTAACTGACAGACCTGTCTGGGTGGACCAATGGTCTTTGACATCAGAAAAATTACAGGCCTGAGAACAGCTGGTCCAGGAGCAGCAAAAAATTGAAGAATCAATCAGTCCTTGGACTTATCCTGTATTTGTTATTAAAAAGAAAACTGGAAAACTGACAGATTTCAGAGCCATAAATAAAGTAATTCGGCCAATGGGCTCTCCACAGCCTGGAATTCCCCTGCCTTCTCTGTTACCTAAAAGGACGGTCTATTATAGTTATTGATTTAAAAGACTGTTTCTTCAATATACCTCTACAAGAAAAGGACAGGAAAAAATTTGCCTTCAAGGTGCCTATTTATAATAATTCTCAGCCTGTTAAAAGATATCAATGGAAGATTCTCCCATAAGGGATGTTAAATAGTCCTACCCTATGCAAATATTTTGTACAACAGCTGTTGGGAATAATTTGTGTAGTTTCCTCAATCTATAATTTACCATTATATGGACAATATCTTATTAGCTGATTCAAATGTAGATACTTTAGAAAAATGTTTGAAGAAGTAAAGAAAATTTTGCCTTGCTTGGGATTACAAATTGCTCCTGAAAAAATACAAAGAGGAGATTCTATTAATTACTTAGGATATAAAATAGTTTTACACAAAAGTTAAACCCCAAAAGGTACAAGTCAGGAAAAATCAACCGCAGACTCTTAATGACTTTCAAAAATTGCTGGGAGACATTACCTACCTACAGTCCACTATTAGAGTAACAACTCGTGAACTGAGTAATTTGTTTCAAACCTTAAAAGGTGACAAGGACCTAAATAGTCAAAGAGAATTATCAGCTGATGCTGAGAGAGAATTGGCTTTGGTGGAAAAGAAATTACAGGATGCACATGTGGATCATTTAGATCCAGAGCTTGACTGCATTCTGGTTATTTTACCCTCTACAGGGATTTTTAATTCAGAAGGAAAAATTTATCTTTAGGGGATATTTTAACCACATAAACAGAGTTCAAAATTAAAGACATATGTGGACAAGGTTTCTGAGTTGATTCTAAAAGGAAAATTAAGACTTTGTCAATTGACAGGAATGGACCCAGCAGAAACTGTAGTATCTTTTACTAATGCTGAAATTCCCTCTTTATATGAGCAGAAAATGAACACTGGCAAAGAGCTGCAGTAATTTTTTGAGAGAAATTAACAACAGATATCCCAAAAGCAAGAGATTTCAATTCATAAAAAGAACCAATTGGTCCTTCCTCACATTGTATGGAGAACACCAATATCTGGAGCCCCTACATTCTATATGATACAAATAAATCAGGAAAGGCAGGTTGTAAATCAGGAAATTTAATTAAAGTGGCTCAAAGCCCTTATGATTCTGTCCTAAAGTCAGAATTATATGCTATTCTCATGGTATTAATGGACTTTACAGAACCTTTTAATATAGTTGTTGACTCTCAATATGCAGAAAAGGAGTTGGAGAGAAGGCTCAGTGGTTAAGAGCACTGGCTGGTCTTCCAGAGGACCCGGGTTCAATTCCCAGCACCCACATGGCAGCTCACAACTGTCTGGAGCTCCAGTACCAGGTGATCTCACACCCTCATACCAATGCATATAAAAATAAATTATCAATATGCAGAAAGAGTTGTTTTATACATTGAAACCACTGAATTTATTACTGATAAATCTGAATTAACTTCATTATTTGAACGATTAGAGGAAATAGTCAGGAATGGGAATCATCCCATATACATAACATATATCAGATCCCATATGGGTCTGCCAGACCCTCCAGCATAAGGTAATGTAATGATGAAAATGATCAGTTAGAAGTAGGAAAAGTGCTGGAGGCCTCGGAGTTTCATAAAAAACCACATCAATAGCAATGGTTTGAAAAGGGATTTTTCCATCACTTGGAAACAAGCCAAGGAAATTATAAGAACATGTCCTACTTGTTGCTTGCATAATCAAACTCCACTACTCCACTACCTGCAGGAATTAACCCAAAGGGTAATCAAAGAAATGAAATTTGGCAAATGGATGTGTTTCATTTTGCAGAATTTGGAAAATTAAAATATGTACACCACACCACAGATATATATTCAGGATTTCAATGGGCAACTACTTTGAGTTCTGAAAAGGCTGATTCTGTAATTACTCATCTATTAGAATCCATGCATGGCCAACATGGGAATACCTGTACAAATTAAGACAGACAACACTCCAGCATATATGTCTCTAGTAAAATGGAATTTGTCTGCACATTACAAATAAAGCATATTACAGGTGTACCAAACAATACAACAGGACAAGAGGAAAGATCTAATTGCACTTTAAAGGAGATGCTAAATAAACAGAAAGAGTAATAAAAGTCTAAGAGATAGATTACATAATGCTTTATTTAAATTTTCTAAATGCTAATGTGAAGGAAACAACAGCTGCATAGAGATACTGGACAGTAGAAAAGACTACTGAATTAAATTAGCCTGTGCACTTTAAAGATGTGTTGGCTTCAGAATGGGAACCAGGATATGTGTTATGTTGGGGAACAAGTTTTGCTTTTGTTTCCACGGGAGAAGAAAAGCTATGGATACCAACAATATTAATAAAGTTTCGATTCAAACAGGAGAGATCTCTTGACTAGGAGAAGTGATTGTTCATCAACTGATGTGATGATTCAATATGTCAAGAAGAAAAAAAAAATCAAATTAGAATGGGGGCAGGGCTCTGTTTTTGGTCTTTGCAAGAAATTAAAAGTATCCATCTTGAAGAAATCAAGGACCTTTGAACAGATAGACATCTAAATAAGAAGAAAGAACCGTCTGGAAAAAATTACCAAGAAAAAGAATAATCTAGCTTAATGGTATAATTACTTTCTACAGGGTATAATCTCTTTACCCCTAGAAATATTTGTAGTCTCAACTTAATTAAACACTAAAATTGGCTTCAGAGTTGGAGTGTGGCTCTCTCTTTATTGAAACCTTGGCATGTTGTTAAAAGAAAATTCCAAGTCTCTGTCTCATATCAGAAGAGTCACCACCTGGTATGGGACAGAAGAAAACCAAAATCTAGGGACTACTATTGCCACAAATCTCTTTCCCCTCAAATTAATTATGACTCATTAGAACTTTCTTTAGGTATGATACTATCTTAAAATTTAAACTTTCCGTTTTGATATTAATAATGTTTAAGTTTTCCACAGTGAACAATAAATTTTCCTAACAGCAATCTCTGACGTCTCCAAAAAGATGATGGGGCCCCATTAGATCAGATTTCCAAGTTCGAAAGAACTACGCCCAATGGTTATAAGGCATGATTCCCCACCTGAGCAGACTGAGCCTTCATCCTAGTGGCTCTTGTTCAGCAACTAAAACCCTCCACTGCCACTCAACAACATAAATTACCCTCAAGCCTACTACTAATTTAAGTTAAAAAACAGATGAACAAAAAATCAGGTTAAATTTGTAATAATGGAAATATCTCAATAAGACAAAAAATACTGAAGAATTCATCTCTTCATAGACAGCACTGTACTCTGTACGCTACTTCTGTTTGCAGAGCACACAGCAGTAAAGTAGAGCCTGCCAGATTATCCTGCACATCACCCATGTTCTACGAGCCTCCTCCCGTAGGACCTTTCTGCTCCCTCCCCAGCAATGGTCCCTTTCTAGTTTCCTCGATTCTACAAATACTAGTGATATGACAGGGAAAGGAAAGTAATGGGGAGGAAGGCTTAAGTGGCCAGAGTAATGGGAGGGTGGTGTAGAGAAGGAATAGAGGGAAAGAAAACACCAAGGATATTAGAGAAGGCCGTATGGAAGCCACGTGCATCACTTCCTCAAGAACTCACACAAGACATTGAAACTAGATTTCAACGTGAATTATGAGAAGACAGTGTTCAGGACACCCAGGGTAACAACATCTTACTGGCTGGTTATTATCAGTACCACTGAAAGGAATGTAACCAGAAGGGTTGTACCATATGGGTCTACTGTAAAGACACCACCTATGCTCAAAGAATACAAAGTGGAGGAAATCAATTCTCTAATCACCACTTTCCAGAAATGTCAGTAGTTCAACATATTAAACAATACTGCAGACACAATCACTTTACTGCATCTTAGCCTTTTGGATAAGATCAGGTAAAGATATTTGGAAATATCACGGTACAAATGAATCAATTTTTTTATTGGTAAGTGGGAGGGATTTGAAAAGTTTTAGCAACCTTGCAGATGGCCACCCTAGCATGTGCAAGGTCTGGCTTTGATCTTCAACATCTAATGAAAATTTAAAAGTAAAAACCAATAAAAATTCAGCCATGAAAAGCAAGTAGTAGCCCTTATTTGAATTCTGGTTAAAACAGACATCCTAGTCAGAACCCTTCCTGATCCAACTACAACTATTAAAAATGCTATTCTCCAAACGCTTCCCCTCTTTGATAATTGTTCAAATATCATACCTAATGACAAACAATACTTTCCTCTGTGTCCCAATGCATCACTGTATCAGTCTTCAAAAAAGTAGTTCTGAAAACTAACTAGGAAATTGATGTTTCTTTTCCAGAGCTTTTAACATTAAGCAGTCACTTTAACCTTACTGCCCGTTTCACTTGTAAAGTAGATAGAGTGCAGCCTACACACCTTACACTCACACTTTATGAATCAACATGGTTTTTTGTTTTTGTTTTTTGTTTTGTTTTGTTTTGTTTCGTTTTTGAGACAGGGTTTCTCTGTGTAGCTTTGCGCCTTTCCTGGGACTCACTTGGTAGCCCAGGCTTACCTCGAACTCACAGAGATCCGCCTGCCTCTGCCTCCCAAGTGCTGGGATTAAAGGCATGCGCTACCACCTGGCTTCAACATTGTTTTTAACTCACCTTCTAACACATATCCTTTTCAGACAGACATGTTGAATTGGAAGCATTTTAAAACGCAGTCTGTGCTTATCTAACATGGCACACCTAGCTTTTCTGGTCTGAGTTCAGCTGGAAAGGGGGATACACCTGGTCCTTCATAAAGAAACCTAACGGCAGTAAATGGACCAATATCCAGCAGCCCCTGCTTTACAACCCTCATGCTGTAGAGCAGTGGTTCTCAACCTTCTTAACACGACAAACCTTTAATACAGTTCTTCATGCTGTGGTGACCCCAACCATTAAATTACCTCCTTTACTACTGCATAACTGTAATTTTACCACTGTTATGATCATAATGTAAATATTTTTGGAGACGGAGGTTTGTCAAAGGGGTTGTACTCTAGAGCAGGATAATACACAAATGTATTTGCATGATTTAATTTGCCTTCATCAAAATAAAACAATGTCTGCACCTATTCTTTCCTTAGGCCTCTTGCCAAGAAAACTGCAGCGACATATTTCTAGATGTTTGGTTTTACTCACTTTATCTCAATCTCAACTGTTAAGCTGTACACAGATTAAGTTTTACAAAACACTAGTGTATGAAGATAAGTAATAAATGTCAAAACTTTAATGTATTTATAAATATGTCATGTAAAGCTCTGTGGGCCCCTGTGATGTGGGATCCCATTCAAAAAATTAATGTATTCACTGTTAAGCATCAATGCCTCAATATACAACAAAATGTAAAGGTTGACACAATGGCTATTTCAGTGACACAAAAACAGATGGGGGGGGGACACAACTGATACCAGAACTTGATAAGTAGATTTCAGTATCATTAGTTACACAGTGAGCTTAAGAGTGAATGACATGAGACCCTGCTTTAAAACAGCAGCAGTAAACAAACAATGGGTACAGAGCTGGGCGCTAATAGTAGATGGCTGTAATCCCAGGCTGAGGCATCTAAGAAAATAATTAAAGAATAATAAAATAAGGATTTAAAATCTTCACATTATGCAAGAGATTCCATAAAATACTGGTCTGATGATGATACTTAGGAAGCTTCAAAAGAAACATGGATGGAAATTCAAATATGGCAGTTTACAGAACAGGCCATTATCAGAGGATCTAAGCATCAATTGAGGCACAGTTACCCTAGGAATTACGGACTAAGTATGATCCACCTTCATCTGCCACTCAATCCAGAGCAAACACATAGAAGGCTCTGGCTTTCTCCTTCTTGACACTCCTCCTTCAACCTAGGCCTTTAGAGCTCTGAAACTGCTCCCCTGCCCTCTGGCCAACTGCAGGTTTGCACCAGCTCTCTAGGCTCTCTTGCCTTACTTAGGCCTCCACCTACACACACATTATCTGCCGGACTCTGAGGCTCTGGAGTGCTCATTCATGTTCTGCCTCTTGCAGATGGCAAGTCAGACTTCTTGATCTTCATAACCCAATAAACCTGTCCCTGCAAACCCCACCACACACACACAGATGCTACTAAGTATATTCACTGATAAACTCCCTAGAAACACTCCCTTTCATACACAAGTAGTATAGTTTTCATTCAACTTGAAATAGCTTTTCAGTGACCTGAAAAACCACGTGACACTGTAGTATCTATCAAATCAGAAAGCAATCAAGTTACCCCAAACTGGTAATATGAGCCAACCTGAGACCAAGTGAGCATCAACATAGGAGGGGGAAAAAAGCATCTTGCAACATAAACACACCCTCTTCCCCGTGACCACAGGCTATTCTGTTGCCAAGTATACTATGTTTTTGGCTGATAATTCTTGGCTTTTAGTATTTCGCTCATACAAACTGCTTTCTTATCTCTTCTCAGATCTTGGCCAAACTCTTGTATCTGTTTTTAATTCAATTTATGAAGTTAAGTTCATGACTGTGTCAATATTTCCTGTCATAGCTACAGTGCCTGATCAGACCACGGGAGCTAAAGATAAGCAACTGCCTTACTGAAAGCTTTCCCTTAAAAACAATAATCAAATCTAAGAAGCCATAGTGACAAAATTCAACTTTCAAAGTAAACAAAACTAAAGCTTTGTGGGTAGTGTGCAGTGGGGTGGTGCAGGGGGCCAGCTTTGGACCCCATCTATTCTAGGCTGGTGCTGTACCATTGAACATTACATCCTTAGCCAGTAACCAAGTCTGTAAGGAGGTTAGCCGATATAGTTAGTTGGTTAATACTGAAAAACAAGTTGAAAATGGTGAAAGGCAGCTGATAAGTGAAGAAGAAAACACATTGTGTGCTCATTTAATTTTTAAAAGTTAATCTGTTTAAAAACTCACAGCTCACCCTGTGTGTAACGTTACCCAGTCGACTCATACATCAAGCTGTAGCAGGAGGGATGGCGCATGTGATGTACATAACCTCTGTGCTCATTTTTTTTTCAGTCAAAGAAATTATACTTCTGAGGACAAAAGACCTCAAGGATCTGAGGCTGCTCCAGCACTAGTGGTTTTCCACCTCCTGTTTCCTAAATGTAACTGACTGCTTACATCCAGCTCAGAGTCCAGGATCTGACAAACTCAACGATGGTCTAAAGTGAAGATGAGCCAGCTGCCTTTCTTGTTGCTCACACTGATGAACGTGAAACTCCAGAGGTGTGAGGACTAACAGACGTGACCTTGTAGAAGGAATCTATCACACTTTACTTAGGACATCTTCTAGAGACATAGACAGAATCAAGCATTTAGTGCACAGAAAACTTGTTAGCAAGGGACTGCTTACAAAGAGGCCAGGCTGGGGCTATGGCACAGTATGACCAAACCAGTTATTTTAAAACAATTAACAGCCGGGCGTTGGTGGCGCATGCGTTTAATCCCAGCACTCGGGAGGCAGAGGCAGGCGGATCTCTGTGAGTTCGAGGCCAGCCTGGGCTACAGAGTGAGTTCCAGGAAAGGTGCAAAGCTACATAGAGAAACCCTGTCTCAAAACCAAAAAAACCAAACAAACAAACAAACAAACAAACAAACAAAAAAACAAAAACAAAAAACCCCACAATTAAGAGATGCTAATCAAATTTTGTTTAAAGAATGGGGATTTTTGCTCATTTTAATGCAAATTACTTTAAATGTTTCTAAAATAACTTGGCATACATACAATTAATTTCTTAGTCATCAGAATACTTTACCTTGGCAATGCATGATATACCTAAGAGTGCAGGCGACCTCAGGTAGCAGTCCCTCCTTACACCTTCCTAAGACACGAGCTCTTTCTTGTTCACTGCTGCACATGCCAGACTAAGTGGCTCATGAGCGCCCAGGGGATCATCTCCACCTCCATTCACTAAGGAGCAATGGGATGTGCATGCTGTTCTAGGGATCCAAACTCAGGCTCTCCATTGAGTCATCTTCCCAGCCCAAGACATTTAATGATAAAAATGAACAGACTGGATATTATGAGCAATGCTGACCCTGTAAAGTGTAAGGCAGCTCCTGTACACACTAAAGATGACGAATACCCTGGAAGAAGTCACCCATACAGAGACCAGCAGACAAACACATTTTGGTACAGAAGTAGCTAGGTGATGTGTAAACTGGTACTCCCATTTGATTGCTCCTGGATAAACTTCCTACTTGAGGGAGATGACGGGGAATCCAAGGTCCCATCCATGCTAGGCAGGTGCTCTGCCACTCAACTACAATCCCAACCCCTTACCTCTCTGCAGGAGTGAAACACACATTGTTAATCTACTTCTAATGTCTAAAGACCAAACACTTGGCATAGATACAGTTTGTCAGAACAAAACAAACAGTTGGAGCCGAGCACAATGCAGCCTCTGCTCTAGCAGCTACAACAGATAGAAAGGATGCGCTGTAATTTATTGCCATATATTTGGGGAGAAAGACAAAAGGACAAAAAGTAGTTAGTTGGACATGGTGCTCACGCTTTGGAGATGAGTGTAAGAGCAAACGTTCAGGACCAGCCTTGGTTATATAGCAATTCTGAGGATACTCTGGGCCACATGGGAACACCTTTGGTTTTTTTAAGGTTCTTAGATAATTTCATGTCGTTTTGTTGCGCTGTATTTGATCACACTATGAAAGCTGAGACTGTGTTAATAAAATCAACTTTGGGTCAGGAAGCGGAGCCAGCAACTAGTTGACAGGAATTAGCTATAAGAGTACAGAGGAGCCAGGGAGTTGGATAAAGAGATGCAAGAAAAGAATAGAGAGGGACTTGGAGTTTTGGCAACCTTTTTGGTTTGGGACGTCTGGAAGGCAAAAAGGAAGGTCAGCTGGTTGCCTCTCAGCTTCTCTGAGCTAGCATGGTTTTCACCCCAACATCTGATTCCTGAGTCTTTATTGGTAAATAGAACAGTAGGGATTTAGTTAAAAGCTACATTTGGCAGCAGCCACAGAGCCAGTGCTGGCAGGACCAGAAATCCCACCAGGCCACCACCTGAGCAATGGACACTGACTTTGAGGCCTTGGGGCCACAGACAAAACATCAGTAGATTCAGGTGCAGCCACTAAGCTGATGAAAAACATCTGACGCCCGACGTGGAGCACCAAATGTAACAGGACTTTCTTTGGATTACCAGCTCCTGAATAATGACAAAACACTTATTAATTTTGACAGCTTGGCCTTAACTTAGACTTGTTCCCAACTAGCTCTTAAAACTTAAATAACCCATTTATATTAACTCTACTTTCTGCCACATGGCTTATTTCCTCTCTTCAGTAAAATATGTCCAACAACTTCCTCAGAGTCTGGCTGGCAAATCTCCCACACCCCAGATTACTCCCAGAGTCCTGCCTATCCTCTCCTGCTTAGCTATTGGCTGCTCGGCTCTTTATTAAACCAATTAGAAGATACCTTAGATGGGTGATGTAAAACAGCAACACATTTTCACACAGTGTGATTAAATATCCAGCAACATCATTTACCTTAAGAAAATTCCTTAGTCTCTGTTTCACTGGGAACATGTGTTTCAGAACTAGGAAAGGAAAAACTTAATAGAAACAAGAGGTGATGGAACTAATGGGAAGCAAATCTCATCAATTACAAACTATTTTAATAGTAATATTTGATAATAATAGTAGTTTTTGAACTTTATCAAAAGTTTTTCGTCTTTATAGAAGATAGTAATATTTGACCTTTCATTATCATTCACACACTATATATATTTATATGTATACATATATATTATACCATTCTATCATGATAGCTTTCCTAAGAGAAAGAATAACCACACAAATCCAAACAAACTGTGACTATTTGCATTAGCACATTTAAACTTATATCTAAAATGCCGACTTTTGTGTAACATGTATGCATTCATGTGTGTGTACACATATATGGGCATGCAAGTGACAGACAGGGGTCAAAGGTTGAAGTCTTCCTTAATTGTTCTCCAGGTTACTTTTAAAGGCAGAGCTTATCACTAAGCCTGAAAGCACAACCATCTGACTGGAATGGTTGGCCAATGAGACCCAAGATCTTGCCAGTCTCCATCACCTCATACTGAGTTACAGGTGTGTACCTGTGACCAGCTTTGTGTGGCTTCTGGAATCCAAACCTACACCCTCATACTGGTACAGTAAACACTTTACACACTGACTCTCTCTGCTGACTCCCTAAAATGTAGACTATGTTTAAATAAAATCTTGTTAACTCAACTTTGATAATTTCAGCATAAAAATTCATACAGCACATCCTTCTTGAAAAAAAAAAAACTGTCTTAAACTATTTATAAGTGATAATTTGATCAAGTGAGACAGTAAACAGAAAATGAAAAGCATTTAAAAAACCTGTTCACATATGATCCTAACTACTGCATGCATGTGGGTACCCATCCAATCCCAGTGTGTGCTTCATACAAAGTTTCCATCTTTTTATTGTCACTCTGAAGTACAACAAGCAGCACCCTTACCTACTAAGGAGTCTACAATTCCTAGTTGACCTGAAAGAGTAGATGGTTGCACACCATACATACACTTTACTTCTGTCTTATACAATAATTTAATTTATAAGAAAAGTACAGTAAAAGATTAAAAATGTCAACATGACACTATGGTCCAGCAATAGCCAAGTTGGTGGGCGTCATATACAGTTTGGATACAAGGACAGAGATATTTCACTCTCTTGGTAGATAAGACAGTCCAAGATTTCAAACAACGTAAAACCTGCAAAATGTATATTTCTGCAATTTGCCACGTAATATTCTCAGACTGCAAGTGACCAGCTCCCCTTGATTCTTGAAAAAATTAAAGTCAGATAAAAAGGAATAACTAAGCACACACTTAAGCAAGTGTGTTCTGTCTTCTCACTTCTATTGTTATTTAATTCTGTATTTTTCTATCTCCCAAGTAGTTCAGAGCTAAGAGCACAGGAAGAAGAGTGTTACCAATGAATCATCTGAACTATTAGTAAATTGATCCCAACTATGATGACTGAATAGAACAATCACTAAGAGGAACCTGAATTAGACACCTTCCCCTAATTAGACTTTAACATTTTATGAAAATCATAAGACATATAAATAAAAAATGCTCATAAAGCTACTTAATAGACTAACATTTCCTTGTATTTATTACCAAAAACAAGATAGCCATGTGCAAGCCCACTCTCAAAATGAAGCTTTAAGATGAATCCTAGTGGTCAAACTGACATTCTGGTCCTTCTGTCGCTCAGTGCTCCATTGTAAGGATACAGCACTGTGTTCTGGAAGAGCTACATCACCAGAGCTCAGAGCAGTCTGGTAACCAGCCCCTCCTCCTTCCTCATGTATGACTCCATACAGTTTATAAATTCTCAACACCTTCCCACCTCCTCTGCCAACAAGAGCCTGTTCCTGGCCAAAGGTCTACTTGCTCTAGCTCCTGCTAGTTTGGGTTTGCCCCACAGGTACTCAGTGTTCATTTTCTGATGGTTGTCCAGAAACTGCAGTTGCCCTTGTGGGGAGGTCTTCTATGTAGGAGCCACTACTCACTTTCCGTTAAAACCTTCTGCTATCTGTAAAACACACATAGTGGTACCACAAACGACATACCTCTACATTTTCTACTCTAAATATTTTGATTAAGTTACATTCGATTTTAAAAGCCAAGACACAGGGCCTGCTGGCACATACCTGCAACTCCAATATCTAGGAGGCTGAGGCAAGAGGATTACTGCAAATCTGAGCCCAGCCTGGGCTGCAGAGGAGTTCCACCTCAGTCTAGCCTGGACTACATAGCAAAACCCCTGCCTCAAACCTATTCCTTACTAAGGGGGGAAAAAAGAGGCCAAACTAAATCAGGAAGTACTGTCACTAGAAACTGGAAAGTATGAGAAAATACCCAGACCAGAGACTTGCTGATGTGGCTCCTGTAACTTTGCATAAACCAACACAAGTTCACCCAAAGATGTACACAGGAACACTTAATAATACCTCAGAGGACCAACAAAGCCAGGAGGCTCCAAAGACTGGTGAGACATGACTCACTGCTAGCAGCTAGGACTGGGTCCAGAGTCTAAGCCTAAGCATCTTTATTACCTATTGTAATTTTTGAAATTAAAAACAAAATTTAAATTAACACTGTCCAGAGATAATGGGACTCCACACTACTCAACATACAAACAAAAGGGAGCAAGAGACATTGGTGACAGATGCTAAGCCTGAGAAGATGTCACAGAATTTATCAGAGAAGCCCTAGGCAGGAAGTAGTCAGCCCAAAGGCATGAACAGTAAAGAGCCAAATGGAAATTTCCAGGCTAAAGGAAAAACATCACAATAATGTGCAGAAGACAAGCAAAGAGAATAACAGATCTTCCTAAGTAAGAAATTACAACAGAGTAAGGGGAAAAAAATGTTTTAAAGATTTTAATGTTTAAAAATTTTTAACATTAAAAATAAGTTAAGTTACATTTAAAAAGCAAGAAAACAGTTTTAAAAGAAACTTTTCTGAAATAATATTCTTTTAACTCTTATAGTTAGTAGTAACTACAGTAGTGCAGATTTGGAGACCTCTCCCACACATACTGTCCCCTCTGGTACTCCCATCCCCGACCCTGTAGCCCCACTCAGTGATCACCAAGAATCTTGTGCAAACTTTGTGACTCACCTCCAAACATTATTCTGGGATGAGGCCCCACCCTCCCTGGGGATGCACAGGCAGTTCACAGTTGCTACGAGAGGGAGAGCCATTTATTTGCAGCCACCAGTCAAGCCATCCATGCTTCTGCAGATAACCCCTGACCCACGCTTCTATAAAAACCCTAATTAAATATATTTGGTCATTACCTCATTTAGAGAGGAGAGGGGAGGGGAGGGGAGGGGAGGGGAAGGGAGGGGAGGGGAGGGGAGGGGAGACATGAAAGTACAAGGGAGGGCAGTCAGGTAGAAGAAAGGTGGCAGAGGAAACAGGAGGGGTCTGAAAGAAGGTAATGGAAGATATCAAAATACCTTATATACATGAAAATGCCTTCCTGAAACCCAGTAGGTATAAATAATAAAATCAAATTGAAAACGAAGAACCACCTCTGCTCTGTAATACAATCCAAACCAGGAGGATTGTCCCCTCTCCTCACACCAGTACTGGGGCATGTTGGTTGGTGCTGTTTATGGTTTCACAGTTGGAAAGGGGTTGCTAGATCATGCTCATGTAGCTCTCTCTGCCTGACAAGACTTGGAAAACTACCACTCAAAAAAAAAAAAAAAAAAAGGTAAGCCATAATGAAACCACTTATGTAAGTTCAATGTGCTCTTGAAGCCACATGAAAAATTTTAAAAGTAGAATTTGTTTCAAACATATGTCCTTGATGTCATCATCTTACACAGAAGACCACCCCCACCCGTATTTCCCTGTCTGTACTTCTTTTACTCAGAGCCAACAATGACCAAAAAACATTTAGTGGAAGTTTGACCAAAAAACATTTAGTGGAAGTTTTAAATTATTTTTATTATATTGTAGCTATGGTTGTTCTAGTTTCATCATTATTGTCATTAATCAAGATCCTTTTGGACATAATTCATAAATTAAACTTTATTATGGGTGTGTTCATGCAGGAAAACTTAGTATACATAGAGCATGGTGCAAACCATGCTCAGGAGTCCATGAAGGAACACACCACATTTCCAGGTCTTTAAGTTACTTAGAATTTTGAAAGTAAGTATTTTCTTAAAAAAAAAAAACAAAAACAAAAATAAAAACAAGGTTGTCTGCCATTTTATAAAACCAGCATAATCCCTAACAACAAATTTATTCTTATACAGGCTGATAAGTACAGTCTCCACCCCTCATGAAGGAAACTTTTCTTTGTAACGCATGGAGATCATTACAGAAAATCACAACCAATCAAAATGCAGAGTTGTGAAAGCCCAGTTCCAACTGATATATCTGCAATACAACTGGACCTAAGACTCGAATATCTTTGGAGGGAGGAGGGGAGCAAGAGGAACAGAACGGAGTTTGCTGACATGGTGTTTTCTTAGGAATGTCAAAAGCTACACCCATAAAGTCTTACCAACACGACTACCTAAACATGAGCTGAACAAGGACTACAGCAATGGACATGCTAAAGTCGCCAGGACAAAGTCCAGGAGGCCTCAATTATACACAAAAACCTACAAGCAACTAAGGAATGCTCAGTGGGAGAAAAGAGTCTTTCCCATGGGGAAAGCACACCAACTGGTTATCTAATACCAATGGCCAGCCCTGAAAACATCCACACAAGTAACAGACTAATAAGCAGGTTGCATTTATGTGTTTAGGAATACACACACACACACACACACACACACACACACACACACACACTTGCAACAATTAATGAAAAAAGGAGCCATGAATGTGAAACACAGTAAGAGGAGTACATTTTAGGGTTTGGAGGAGGGAAGAAAAGGAAGGAAAGAAATAATATAATTATAATCTCAAAAACTAAAAGAAGCAATTAAAACTAAAATAAATTAGGTTGTCAACACAGTGTGCATTTTGTCTCTCCATCACATATAGTGACTACTCATTATCAAGTGTACAACTGCTGCTGACCCCACGGCCAGCAACAGAGCAAGTCTATAGAGTAGGAGGGTATCAACAAGCTTCAATGGGGTAGCCATCTGCCTAACTTAGGAAGGTGGCAGTAACAGTGGTGTATGTGCTGTCACATGACATGAAGATAAAGAAAAATCTAGTTTTGAAATAAATATCCACCTCTAATATGTGACTAGAACTCACAGTCTTTTAAATAGCTGATAAATAGCAGACATGATGCTTTAAAACAGATGTACTAACAAGTACAGGTGCACGACTTTAACCTCAGTGCCCAGGAGGAAGAGGCCAGGCAGGATGACAGTGAAGACTGTCTCTAACACCACCACTACCAAGACAAAAACAGAAACAAAACTCAAGTCCTTCCTTTTAGACTCCCGATATGGTGGAAAGGCAGAGAGGCAGGAGGATCAGGAATTCAAGGCCAATATCTGCTGCATAGTGAGCTTGAGGCTAAACCTGGATAACATGAAACCCTGTCTCCAAAAACTTAAAACAAAAGCATGACTTCAACTAACCAAAAGTGAGACAGACTGGCTGAATTAACTAGAGTTAACCTTCTTTTCTTCAAGAAACATGACATATAGCTAACGACACTCAGAGACTACGAGCCAAGGGATGGGAACAATCTATGAAGAGAAGAAACTGAAAACAGGCTACATAGCTACTCTGACAACTGATAAAGCTGGTTCATCCAAAAGTAGCCAGAGAGAATGAAGGTCATTCGTGCTTAATAAAGGGAACAGTTCATCAAGATGTAACAACTGTAAATGCACATCCACCAAACGTTAAGCTCCCAATCTCATAATAAAAACAGCAATGAACAGAAAAGGTCAGATAGGTCCTTATATAACAGTGGGGGGATTATATACCCTTAATTTATTGTAAATGGGGAAAACCAACTGAAAACCAGCAAAGAAAACCAGTAGCTAAACTATAGCACAAAGTGGGCACAATTACCACCTACTGCAGAGTGCATCCAACAGAAACAAAACACATTCTCCTGAACAGCCAAGGAAAACTCCTAAAATTGACCACATTTCAGGCCACAAACCAAGTACTACCAAATGCCAAAGAATCAAAATAACCTCTCTTATCCACCAGATCAACATGCAATAAAATTAGAAATCAACTGCTAAAATGCTGAAGCAATGACAGAAATACATGGAGACTGAACAATATACATCTTTAGATGACCAATGAAAACCTCAGCAAAGAGAAAAGTTCCTAGACACCCATAAGCCAGGACATTTGGGGTACAGCTAAGGCAATAGCTCTGAGTGCTTACATTAAAAAACAAAATAAGCAAACAAAAGAAAGATCACAAATAATCGAATAATGCACCCCAATACCCTGGGAAAACAAGAGAATCCAAATGCAAAAGCAACAGATGGTAAAAGATGATACAAGATCAAGGCAGAAATTAGTGAACCTGAGACTAAAAATAACAGTGCACAGAGTCATGTCAGTTAGTTCTTTGAAAAAATAAGTCAGAATAACAAACCCTACCCTAACTGGCCAGAAGAAAAAAGAGAAGACTCAAATTAATAAAGTTAGCAGTGAAAAGAGGTTACTACAGACTTCAATTTAGTAAGTCAGTCACTTAGGAATTCTGTAAAAAATTTACTCTTTAAAAAAAATCTACATAGAATGATATATTCCTAGGCCATGGAATGACCTACCAGAATTAAAAAGATAAAAGCAGCTTGACATCAGTGCTACTTAAGCAATATTTTAAAAGCTTCTCAACAAAGAAAAGTCCACATTCCAATGGATTCACTGGCAAATTCTACCAAGCTTTTAATTTTTTTACACTTATTTTTTTTTGAGGAAAGAAGAGGTTGTCACATCTCAAATATGAAGTTCAGACACTTGGAGTAGTTCTCTTCTCTCTACCATGTAGATTCCTCAAACTCATTTTCCTACAGCATTACATCAATACCCACACTGGATAAGGACACAAAGAGAGCAAACTAGCAACAATTTCCCCAAAGAACACATACGTACAAACTCTCATAAAATTCTTACAAATCAAATTCAAGATACATTAAGATCACACACGATGACCAAGTTGATTTTATACTAGAGATGCAAGGTTGTTTCAACATACACAGAACTCAGCAAGGGGATTTAAGGGCAGCGCCCTCCATAATAAAAAGTCCAGAAGCAGAAGGAACACACCTCAACATAACAAAGATTATATGCAACAAACCAATAGCCAATTATACTATGAGAGAAAAAACTGTTTCCTCTAAAATTTGGACCGAGACAGGGACCCTATTCTCTCTATTCTTATTCACCATGGTGCTGGAGTCTTACTAGAGAACAAGGCAGAAGGAAGAAACAAAGAAAAAGACACAGACACAAACAAACTCCTTGAGGTCTTACCTAGGTTGCTCTTTAGGATGATCAATTGCTGGTGTGCAGAACCTGGACACATCATCCAACTTTGCTGAGTAGCTGGGCACTCAGCAAAAAGCATGAGGGAGCATTGGCAGCAGCAGGGGTTTTCTCTGCCACACTTCAGTCAGGAAATGCTGAGCAGAACTGGCCTGCCTTCCTCACAGCCTGCCTTCACATCAACAAAGGATGGGCTGATATACCTTCCCAACACTACTCTTCAAAAGACACCCAGTATTAACATACTTTCCTTTCTAGCTCATCTATACCTGCCCACCACAACTTTCTGGGTGTATTTGAAAATAAATGGCTTTGATTAAGTCCGGTTCTACAGGAATCAAACCTAACAGAGCCACTCTCATGGTTCTGCTTGTAGGAGTTTTGTTAAATGAAATTAGATTTTTATGTTGTGGGATGACTGCAGAATGGTTCACAAACTTATCTGTGAACAAAGGATTGCTCTTGGAACACTTAGAGAAAAAGATGTGCAGTCTTCTTGACATCTGGCAGAGATGCCAATCAGAAGCACAGTGACAGTCTCATCTGATTAAAAGATGCACTCCAAAATACCCATTGTACGTGTACACACACACACACACACACACACACACACACACACACACACTTAAAAGTTTATTTACTTATGTGTATGGGTAGTCTGTGTGCCAAGTGTATGCCCAGTATCCAAGGAGGCGAGAAGAGGTTGTGAGATTCCCCTGGGACTGTTGTGAGTCACCTTGTGGATACTGGGAACTGAACCCAAGTCCTCTAGAAGAGCAGCAAGGGTTGTTACTCGCTTAACTATCTACCTCGTTAGCCCATATACCTACATTTTTAAAACTAGACAAAGTGTATACTTTATGTTGTTTGTTTTCTTTTTTTAAACACTAACAGGGAAAGGAAAAGACAATATAACACACCATGAATTGGTATCCATGCTTAATTTAAAAAAATAAAAAAAATAATTTCTATATACTAGAAGTAAAGCAAACATAGTCAACCAAATGCCAAGTCAGGGCATGGGGCTCACACAAGGTTTGCCTAAATAACTTTAACAAAATATGGGCATCACATCTGTCATCCCAGCACTCAGAAATCCAGGAAGCTATTCATCAGTGACTGTCAAGTCAGGTTGGTGACAAAGTGAGATCAAGGCTACCAACATGAGCCTCAGAATGAGACACCTACCCTCACACACAAACAATTTCAAAACACACACTAAACATAATGGCAAACCAGTAGGGTATTGGGGGAAGAGAAAAATAAACACAGAGGAGTGCTGGCCCAGCTGACAGGGCCAGGAGGGCCACAGTGGCACACTGTGACCTCAGTGTAAGAAAACTGAAACGAAGGGCAGCCTGGACTACACACACACACACACACACACACACACACACACACACACACACTATCTCAAAGAACCAAATTCTATGTTTAATATATTTAATTACATGTCATTTTATTAGTTATTTTATTATCCACTATTAAATATAATTAAAATACTGGATAAAAATTAATATGGTTGTTAGCAATAATTATGTTATATTATTCATAAGTAATCAACATAGCAACTATATAGTTAACATTAGCTATAATTAATATGATTACTAATATGTAACATATCGGCGAATTTTTCCCTAATGGTTTATTTTTAAATACTTTATAATTTACTACATGTATTACATGCATCGTACAAAAAATAATCAAGTTTATGTAAAAAGCATTAACAGTTTTTATCCTGAAAACACTGGCAGAGGATTTGTATTTTAAAAAAAGCTAAATTTGTATCAGAAATACCATCCACACATATGGATTGCTTCTCCTTATCCAGAATCAACACAAATCATAAGCCAAAGAGCCGAATACTGTGGTCTCAGTACAGTTTTGTCCTTAAAACAACAGGACTTCTTAGAAACAGTGATGACTTGGGAAATGGGACGAAAGGCAATGTTATGAATATCTTGTTGAGACGCTCCATCAATGCCTACTACAGCCACTTCAAAGACGGGAAAGTCAACTTGAAAAGGCTCCTTTGTCAAGAATATCTCACATCAACAAGAATAAAACCACAAAGCAATAAATATGTCAAATGTTCAAATCTACGAGCTCACAATAGCACTTCGATAAACCCTACCTTCTAGCAATATGGAAAACAACCCAGTATTTGAAAACCAGTGAAGAGAGGAAAGAACCCAACCTTGTGTATGTCTTTCCTGTACAAGCCTAGGACACTGAGTGCCTGGGAGAGGTTTTCTTTATAGAAACACTGTGGACTAGAACATTGTTTGTGCACACTCACAGAATAATAAATTTGGAGTCTAGACCATGATCACCAATGATTATCCTCAACTATTAGATGCTTCTTCCAGAATGTACTAGTAAAGTTTACAGGTAATTCTGCTTCCCTAGCCTTCCAGATAATGAGAGGTGACAGCAAAATTAGATTAAACCCTTAAAACTAGCTGCTGATTTGCAGAAAATACAAGAGAAAAAAATTAACATTTCCCTAAAGAGATACAATTAGCAAAACACAGAGTCAGGGAGACTTTACTGATGGACAGACAGGGACTAAGCAGACCTACACAGCACCTAGGCCTCTTGTTGCTGTCCTATGAAAACAAACTTAAGACAAGTCCAAGAAACTTCAATGGCTGCTGTGGATATCGCTCTATATAAATAAAACACTGATGGCCAGTGACCAGACAGGAAGTATAGGTAGGACAAGGAGAGAGAAGAATTGGGGAAACAGGAAGAAGGAGGGAGAGACACTGCAGCCACTGCCAGGACAAGGAACATGTAAAGACGCCGGTAAGCCACCAGCCACGTAGCAAGGTATAGATTTATAAAAATGGGTTAATTTAAGATATAAAAACAGTTAGCAAGAAGCCTGCCATGGCCATACAGTTTATAATAATATAAGCGTCTGAGTGATTATTTTATACGTGGAATGTGGGACTGCAGTGCTTGGTGGAACCTGAAGAGAAGCTCTCCAGCAACAAATGGCTATTAGAAATCGTCAACATCTCACACCTATTAGACAACTAGCACCTGGAGCACAATAAGAAATTCTCAAAAAAGTCAAACAAAAATACCTACATGATCCAAAGGCCTGCTCCCAAATTCCAAAAATAACTTAAAATCTGAAATCAGGATCTCAGATAACTCTACCAAGGAAAAAAACAAAACAGAAGCAATCCAAATGTCCACAAAGCACAGCAATAAAGCAGAGAAAGGAAATACATTCTGTGCATAAAACGGTGTTATTCGACCTTTGAAAAGGAGGAAATAACCCAGGCATGGTGATGCATGCCTTTAATACCAGAACTCAGGACACAGAGGCAGGCAGATGGATCTCAGTGAGTTCGAGGCTTGCCTGGTCTGCATAGCAAACACCAGCCCTGCCAGAGCTAAATGAGATCATCTCCAAAAAGAAAAGAAAAAGAAGAGGAAAACAGTGCTCTCGGCTACAGCACAGACGGACTTCAAGACACCACATACGGAAACTGAAGAGGACAACCAGAAAGGGACAAGTGTTGTTAGGACGCTGCTTCCAGAGGCCTGAAGTACCGAAGTCCAGAGAAAAAGGAGTGAAGGAGCTACAGGCTTACGTGGACTGTTATGAACAATCAGCCACTGCTGACACTTGCATTAACAATGATGAAGACAGTACCTGTTGATGTGGTTTCAAGAATAAATATACAGTATACTTACATTCCTTCTCACACCAAAAGAAATCAATGCCAGTTTAAGGCAGAAGAATGTTACTGATTCTACAGTAGTCCTTAACTTCTAATATTGAAATATTCAGGACTATGCCTGATGTGTTAATGACCACAACAATCAGGGGGCAGGGCACAGCAGAGAACAAGTAGTCAGAGGGAAGATCTGTACCAAAGGCCATGGGTAGGAAAGGGAACTATGACCTTTTTCTCTAATTCATGTTTGAAACTCCTTTTAAAAAAGTAAAATAATCATATAACCTATTGGCCAATGAGTCCTAATAACTTGATGAGAATTCCAGAAAGAATATAAAACAAACTTGCACAGAAAAGTACTGTCAGTCCTGGTCATGTGAAGTACATTTTAAGAGCTGAGGCACAGGGAGGGTAGCCAAGGGATCACCAATCTGTAAGAATGATAGGCAGCGCTGGTTACCACACAGAAAGGTCTCGGTCACAACAGAACCCAGCATCAGTATCAGAGCTTTTTAAGGGGGAAGTGGGTAAGGTGGGGGTACAAGAGAGAGAAAGATGATGGGGGGAGAGAGAGAGAGGGTGGTGTCTGAATCACAGCTCTTTAAGGGTTCACATGAACATGGGCAGGGAGGCTTACAGAGCTACAGGACGCATGCGCTGATTGCGTCACCATGCAGAGCACACATAGTCACCAGGTAAGAAGCAAGGCCCTCTGCTTAACTCCTGAACTACACTGCGCAGTCATGCAGCTGGAGCGAGGGCAGAATTCTAACACAATCCCCACAAGCTTCCAGCAGTCGACAGTGTGCATGTGGTGGAAGATGGAAATAGCAATCTCTTCCTTATACTGTTTGCACATGTCCTCTATACACTGAGCCTTCCTTACAGCTCCTGCTATGTGGCCACAAAGTTTAAGTGAGCCCCTTTAGCCAGTGGAAGGCCTTAGCCCTTCTTTGTGGGTATTATTAAGTAAAAACAAAGAAACTATTACTTGCACACATGCATCCTGATAAACAAAGAAACTATTACTTGCACACATGCATCCTGATGTCTAAGTGACAAGTGGGCAGGAAAAACTGTGGATCTTGGGAGGAGGGAGGGAGGGAGGGAGGGAGGGAGGGAGTGCTGCGGGCCGCAGGAATATCATAAGAACTCAGCTGGTTATGGCAAAGTCACTACCTGGAGGAATCAGGGAATTCCTCCAGAGGAAGCCAAATCCCAAGGAGTTTTTGGTGTTACTTGGCATGTTATATATCAGCTGTATTCTATTATGAAAATCATGTGTGCCTTCATAGATTTCCCAGTTGACTTTTCCCTAAGAAAGGCTAACAGTGTGGACTGATCACTCTCTAGACATACACATTCCAGGCATTTGGAGAACAGCCTCAGGAAAGGCTTTCTCTGGAATCAGATATCTCCCCTAGCCACTTTCAAGGACTAAAGGAGACATCACCCAGGTGGTCACCCAATTTCCGAGGATTAACAGTGATAACAACCCACAGGCGAGTCTCCTGACTTAAGGTAAATTCCACAAGGGGACACCGCCTAGGTCAGATAGACATTAAGTAATAGCTTTACACAATTTAGCTCAGACCCCTCCTTTCTTACAGCCTTACTAACTTTATAGACCTCTAACTACTTACCTAACCACTTCTAGGAATATTTAGATAACCTTCTGTGCTAACAGCTATGCTCAGCCAGAACTCCCAGTTCAAGCCTCCCTGTAATTATCATTATTGGTAGCATCCGGCCAGGTCCATCACCGGATGGAGGAAAGTACCTTATCAGAGATACCTCTGTACTCTCTAAGAACAGACTTAAGCATCCAGGTTACCTGTTTGAGAAGGCCTGGCGGATGTGGCAATTAAGCCTATTCTTATCACCCCTCCATTTGACCCTGGAAGCCTGGCTTTGCACTGCTAAGGAAATACTGCTTGTAAGTGTATATATACCAGAACTCCCAGGGCAGGAGAGGACAGAGAAGAAGAGAAGAGAATGGAAGTACTAGATGGGTAAGAACTTGAGAGGAACGAACTGAGATGGGGAAGAACTAGATTGAAGAGCTAAAAGAGAGGACTAGAGGAACGAGATGGAAGATGAAGAAGAGCCAGATGGGGAAGAACAAGATGAGGAAGAGCCAGATGAGAGAGAAGGAAACAGGACAGAAGCTGATAAGGGAAAGAACTAGATAGATGAGAACCTAGAAGGGACAGAACTAGATGAAGGAATTAAGATAGAACCTAGAGGGGACAGTAGATAAATATAGAGAGAAATCAGGCAAGAAAGGCGCTAGACATGAGAACAGAACTGAAGCTGTGTATAAAGGATGTTATGCCAGAGGAATTAAAGCAAGTGGACTATAGAACTCGGTGTGCTGAGATTATATTTCCTGATAATAGTCCTCGCCGTTAGTAGTTCTCTCTCCTGAGCCCCTGGGATGTATAATATTAAGGCTGGTCCCATTAATATTATACAGGGAGGGAGGGAGGGAGGGAGGGAGGGAGGGAGGGAGGGAGGGAGGGAGGCTCCAAGTCTAGGGCAGGACAATCAAGCTTAACCAATATTCAGAGCAGTGTGCAGCTGAAAATTCAGTAAAAGTTTAAGTGGTGGCTTGCAAATGGCCTCCAAAGAGAGTGGCACTATTAGAAGGTGAGGTCTGGATGGAGGAAGTGTGTCACTATGGCTATGGGCTTTGAGGTCTTTTGCTCAAGCTTCCTTTAATGTGACAGTCCACTTCCTGCTGCCTGTAAGATATAGGACTCTCAGCTATTTGTCCAGCAACACATCTGCCTGCATGTCACCATGCTCCCAACATGATGATAATGGACTGAACCTCTGAAACTGTAAATGAGACCCACCTCAATTAAATGTTTTCCTTATAAAAGTTGCTGTGGTCATAGTGTTTCTTCACAGTAACAAAAACCTAACTCAGACAAAAGTTGTTACCAGGAACCAGGGTGTTGCTGTGATAGGCCTGACCATATGGACTTTGGTACTATGGGTTAGGAAAGCAATCGTGCTGTGATTTGATGAACTGTGGGGGACTCACTCAAGAGGTTTCTGTTGCCTAGAGATTATTCTTGTGATGAAGAAAGTGACTGCCTTTTGTCCTTGTCTGAAGAGTCTGCCTAAGACTAAAGTGAAAATTTTTGGATTAATTCTGTTGGCAGAAGAAATCTCAAAACAGCCTAGTATAGACTCTGTTGTGTGCTTTTTAGTGGTAACTCTAATGAAGATTTATAATAAAAAAGAGCAAGCTGAGCAGGGTAAATTACAAAATGTAAACTTTAAGGAAAAAAAGAGCACCAGGAAGTGGAATGCAGCTAAATCCTGTGTTCAATAAGATAAACAGATTAAGAGATGGAATAAAGAGATTGGTAACCTGGGGCAATATCCCACCCAGCTAAATTCCCAATCTGTGAAAAGGAACTAAAGAAAAGCTTAAAGCTGGGTATGGTAGTGCATGCCTTAAAGAGGCTGGAGGATCTGAGTCTGAGGCCAGCTTGGTCTTCAGGACAGCCAAACTTAGGTGGCAAAAAACAGAAAGCTGGTGAAGATATACCTGACCAAGGGGGCCATGTTCCAGACCCAGTACGCAGCAGAACTTGGCAGCTTTGGACACATGGTTCTGGCTTTAGAGTTAAGAATAAAAGAAACAAGTTATAGAATAAAGCCCCTGAGGCCAGGCATGTGTGGGTTATCCCTGAATGGAGGCGTAGTAGATAGGCCATCCTGTGAAGCTGTGAAGTTGAAGCCTGGATTGCCTTGGAGACCTCAAGATGTTAGAAATGCCAGAGTTATAGGATGCCTGCTGAGGAAAGTTGCCAACAAGGAGTAGTGCCAGCCCAAGAGAAAGAAGTATGGTACAGACAAAGGGGAACAGAGTTGGAGATCTGAAGTCCGTTTGGACATCAGACATGGAGATACAGTTTGGAGTCTGCCCAGCTGGTTTTTGGTCTTGCTTTGGTCCAGTAGTTCCTCAAAAATGCTCCTTGCCTATGCTTTGAAATGGTAATGTATATCCTGTGCCATTACATGTTGAAAGTATGTGATCTGCTTTTACATTGTGATTTTTACAGGAAGATTATAGTTAAGAGACTGCCATGAGTCTTAGAAGAGACTTTGGACTTTAAAACAAGCTTAAGACTGTAATATGTTGTATGATATTTTGTGTTCTGACAAATAAAGCTTACCTGGAGATCAGAGGGTAGAGCTAGCCACTAGTTAACCATTAGAGACCAGGCCATGGTGGTACACACTTTTAATACCAGCACTTGGGAGGAGGAAGCAGGAAGATCAGGAGTTCAAGGCTACCCTGGGCTATGTGAGATTGATCCAGTCTAAAAGTGAAAGAAACATGGCCAGGCGTGGTGGTGTACGCCTTTGATCCCAGCACAGGGGAGATGGAGACAGGAATAGAAGGCGGGTGGAGACAGGATCTCCCCTAGTCAGTCTGAGGATTCATAGAGACAGGATAGCCCTCATTCAGTCTAAGATTTCATAGAGGTAAGAAGTCTCTAAGTGGTCTCTGCTCTGCTTCTCTGATCTTTCAGCTTTCACCCTCGATATCTGACTCCGGGTTTTTTATTGTTAAACTAATTAGGATCAGGCTTCAGCAATAGACTGTGGGGACGTTTTTGGATTGAATGCATTTTTTTAACATTATGATATGGCTATAAGTTTTTGGGAGCAGGGAGAAAAACCTAAGACAGTTTATTTCTCAAATTTTTTATTTACTATTTTCAGATCATGGCTGACATAGGTAATAAAATGAGCAAGTCAGAATGTGAGTAGGAGACTACTGTGTTCTATGCACATGGTCAGCATAACAGCTACAGCATTTGAAGTTCCTGAGAAAACCACATTCTGAACCATCTCTAAACACATGACACGCTGATGTATGTACAATGGCTTCAGGGTTCTGAAAGACTGGATGCCCTCTGTAGCCTTGGCCTCTGGCTCTCTAGCACTACATATACAACTAATCATAAGTTTATAGTTTGTGATGACATAAAAACCCTTTTGGAGATTTTCAGCAAAATTAGCAAATGTTTGAAATGATCCAATTTAAAACACAGTCTATGAGTTGTTTCAAACACAAAAGCAGTAATACAGTCTAGTCTACATAATGGCAAACTCCAGGGGGAGAAGGCCTTAGAAGATAGCAGTTTACTGGCACAAATTAGGACTCCAACAACCAGAAAACTAACTAGTCTTAAATGAAAGCTTCAAATAAAACAAGCAGGTTTTCTCAAAGCAAAAGCTCACGACCCAGGGAGCAGAAGGCAGGGGAGGACAGGAAGGGAGAGAATTTGATTCTTTCGAATCTAGAAGGATGATGATATGGCCCAGAAGGTAAGGGCACTTGCTACAGGAAGCCATATAGAAAGAAAACTGGTTCTCTGGTCACCATGTGGAGGAAAATGTTTAGAAGGTGTCAAGAATGGCTGGTAAATGGTAGAAGGATGGTAAATGGCTGCTGGGGGGGGGGGGGGTTCTCTCCAGAAATACAGCCACTGGTAAGCTGTGCCTGCTCCAGCAAACAGCCCCACACTCACTAACCAAGATTAACCATGATTAAGCCCATGCCTTCAACCCCAGGACTCAGGAGGTAGAGGCAGAGGCAAGCCAATCTCTCTGAGTTCTAGGCCAGACAAAGCTAAACAGGAATACCTTGTCTCAAAAAGAGAAAAAGAAGAAAAGACTTTAAAAAAAAAAAAAGGGGGGGGGGTAACAAAGAAGGAAAATTTCAGAGGGAGTGGGAGGGGGTTAAAAGAGAAATGGAAAGTATGTCAAAATACATTATACAGACAAACTAAATTGTCAAAGAATAATTTTTTTAATTAAAAAAAATTCTAAGCTAAGACACCTAAGGTAAGGGAACTCTTGCTGTTAGCCAGCATGCAAGCATCTTAAGGAACCCCCTGTTAGCACTATTTTTAGTCACCTACTCAGTTATTCTGGTTCTTGATAACTCCTGATCCCTTTTTCCTCTGCCAATTCCCATCCAACTCTGTAAGCCTCAGTTTCTACAGTTCCATGACTTAATGTCTGAAGTCTGATAAAGCATTTTAATGACAATGTTTGGTAATGTACTATGAAAAAGTTTCCATGGGGAAGACACACACAGAAGAGACAGATGTTCAGCTGCGTCCAGTGAGGGTCCGGTGTAAACTGAGTCAATAGCATGTTCAAAGACCAAGAAAGGCATTCATTCGACTAGTAACTTATCCCCAAACACAAAACAATATTAAAACAGGAGAAAAGTCATTCTGAATTCTCATTTGTGAAATCGTTTAGCCTATAATTAGAATAAGTCTTAAGAATTTAATATAACTCTACTATTAAAGTCACCAAATATTGCCAAAAGTCAGAGAGCCCTGGTACATTCAGAAGTGTAGTCATTATTACATGACAACTGAGATTTATAATCCAAAATGAAACACTTCTAACCTTTCTAAAGTGGTAAAGATGTCTCTCCCTAAAGTTATCAACTAAATAAAAATGTACTATCTTATATATTTAACTGCATATTAACTAGGAACATCAGGATTAGCAAAATTCCCCTAAAACTCACCAAAATGATGGACAAAAATAAATGAACTATTACTAACAATATTAAAATTTCAACAATAACAATAAAAATCTATTCACAAAATGTAGTTCATTTCACAAAAGATCATATTTGCATCACTTTTTTTAAAATCTTGATGTGGAGGTATGAATGAGAATGGCCCGCTTGGGCTTAACATTTGAATGCTTTGGTCCCAGTTGCTGTAACAGTTTGGGAAGGACTAGGAGGTGTGGCCTTGCTGGAAGAGATGTAACACTGGTGGTGGACTTTTGAGATTTAAAAGCCCACATCATTCCCAGTAGCTCTCTCTGCCTTATGGTTGTTGTTTCAACATGTAAGCTCTTGGCCACTGCTCTAGCTGCATGCATGCATGCATTCATGTCTGCCTGCCTGCCTGCTGCCTGGTGCCATGTTCCCTGCCATGATGGTCAAGCACTCTAACCCTGTAAAACCACAAGCTCCCATTAATGCTTTCTTCTTGGCAATTTGTCTTGGTCATGGTATCTCATCACAGCAATAAAAAAGTACGATACTGATAACCATAAAAATTACAGACAAATAAGAATCTTCAAAGTAGGGGTTCATTTTGCTAAAAATTCTAAACTCTTCTCAGATTGTTGAGAAATTCTTATTTCTCAAAAGTCTCTTTAAAAGAAGAGTAAGCACAGCTATAAATCACTGACATGGGACTGAAGGAGAAGGAAAGGCATCTTACCATTGGCAGTGCATTGATGTGAGGATGTACAACTGGTTATCTGACCACCAAACACAAGCTGCTGAGGCTAAGAAAAAAGAAAAGAGTTTCAGTGTTTCCAAATTCAATTTAAGACTTCCCATACCAAACCTGGCATGTTCAAAATATTCATTTGTAGGCTTTGGCTTCTAGGTATGTCACAAATAGCAGCAAATGCTAAGTACCTACATTCCTGAGAGGCTAATGCAGCTAGCATCCAAGGAAGGTCATACATTACCCCCAATTCAGCTCAATCCCAGAGAGTACAAGTGAATTAGGGTGCAATAGGCTGTTCATCAGACATGACCATGAGCCATGAAAGTCATGTGAACTTGCATTTTATATATTGATTCATGAGAAACATATTTAACTGGTTTTGAAATTATTTCAATCATAACAAAGCAGGAATCAATCTCAGACTTTACAAAAAAAAAAAAAAAGGCTCTATCTCTACGTTGCTCAATGAGTGAAGCACAGCACATCATACCCACAAAACTTCTGCAACATAAAAGCTATGTTTCATATGCCACATCTAAGAGGGGACACTCAGAAAAGTCACTGATCGTCAGTGCAAAGTACAGGCTGATGCCACCAAGAGTAGAGCCACAGTGGTATGCTTAGCATGTGTCCTACAGCAGAAATTAAGACTCAGAATGTCAATCAATAACAAAGACCACTAAGCAATATCCATAAAACTCTCAAATCACTTCAGGTTTGTTCTGGTTTCACTTCTCACTGAGCACCCAGGTATTCTGGTGCGTGACCACGCTTACTAGAGATCCAGCAATTCAAGTTAGCATCAGACATCAAATATTAAGTTACAGAAGATCACATCAACATACATCACTCCACTGGCCTCCAGTTCTTTAAGCTGTTATGAAAATATGCCTAGAAGGTGTTTCATTGTGAAACATGGGTTTTAAATATGAGGAACTAGGACACACTGGGAAACACTCTATACACAGAACTACTGAATCCCAACAAAACCTAGATGCCACCAAACTGCTTACCTTAGGGTGACTCACAATGAACATCGTTTACTTTACTATATGGTAAAGTATGAGCTTTTTAAAATGATTTTTTAAAATTTATTTATGTATATATGTGAGTGTCCATGTGTGCCTGGTATGGAGGCAGGGACCAAAAGAGGGCACTGGATTCTCTGGAGTTGAAGTTACAGGCACTGTCCATGAGCTGCCCATGCCGGTGGTGGGAACAGAAAGGCTCTTAACTGCTCGGCTATCTCCCTTACCCAGTTTTTATTAATTCTGAGCTATCTAATAGCAGAGTATTCTTCTTATCAGGAAAAAAAAAAAAAAAAAAAGGTTTTGCTTTGGCATACATGCTTTCTACTTATTTATATAAAATTAACATATTGCTAAATTATGTGATTTCAAAATACACAGAACAGGTAAGATAAATTGTTTACAAACTTTCTAACTGTTGCTTCAACATTATGACCTTTTTTTATATGTGTTCTCAATCAATGGTTTTTTTGTCATCATTAAGAAATATTTTAAAGGCTGGAAAGATGGCTCAGAGGTTAAGAGCACCAGCAGGCAGCTCTTCCAGAGGTCCTGAGTTCAATTCCCGGCAACCATGTGGTGACTCACAACCATCTATAATGGGATCTGGTGCTCTCTTCTGGCATGCAGGAATATATGCAGACAGAACAATGTATAATAAATAAATAAATAAATAAATAAATAAATAAAATAAATAAATAAATAAATAAATAAACAAACAAACAGACAGACAAACGGATAAACAAATCTTAACGATGTATACAAAGTAAACAAATAAATCTTTTTTTAAAAAAAGAAATATTTTAAGTCAGGCATTGGTGGTGCATGCCTGAATCCCAGCATTCGAGAGACAGAAGTAAGGGGATCTCTGTGAGTTTGAGGCCAGCCTGGTGTACAGACTGAGTTCCAGGAAAGCCAGAGTTATGTAAAGAGACCCTATCTCAATTTAAAAAAAGAAAGAAAAAGAAAAACAAATAATTAAAAAATACCTTAGGGCACAGCTTTCTCTTAGACTAAGAGTCATTATCAAAAGGAGTATGTCTGTGTCAGACTTTCCTTGAGAATCTTTAGTTCCAGACATCTAAGATGATTAGATCTAGCAGGTGGGTGTTCATTTTAGTTTCTAAGTGTCAGTTCCAGCACCCTGTCTGTCCTGTTCTTGTTTCAATCTGCAGTTTCTTTGTCAGAATGTTCTTGTAAAAGTCAGCTAAAAAGTAGATACTATACTAAAAATCCACTTCAGTGAACAAATGAAGTCACAGTGATCACTGAAATCCATGGAGATTCTGGAAAATGGAATGACAAAAATGGAGAGCAGTGTATTCTCCACCACCCACCACCACCCACAGACAGCGCTGCAGTCTCTATTACAAATGACTCTTCCATCAGGGACAGCTGCGGTGCAGACCAGAGTCCTTATCAAGTCTCAGAAACAAACGCTGTCTTGTCTAAAATGAGCATCAGTAAACTAACAATGATTTCCACCCACAGACACCTTGCACTTTGTGCACCTAGCCATACATATGAACCACCATGCATATAAACTACCACGCATTACTTGGGAAAACACTGAACCAGCTCATTCCAGTTAGTTTCCTTCTCTCCAGGGCTCTTTTCCTTTCTTGGGGTCAGTGTGAATTTTCCTCACCACCCCCAATATATGTATTTAGTATAAGTTCTACTAATTATCTCTCCTCAATATCCTTTAACTTTTCCTTATACTACAGTTCTTTAAGGTAAATACCACTTAAATGGAGAAGTAAGTATGTGGTTCTACAACATCAAGGACAAGCAGGGTGAGCAACACAGCTATGTGCAGACAATTCAACCTGAGCACTGGGATTTCAGAAACATTAGGGCCACACTACTTTCCAGTTCAGGTGTTTTCTGAGTCAAGGCAACACATTTCCCTGTGGCCAGCCAGCTGCTATGCCGCACACTTTGACAGCAAATCACAGGAAAGGAAAATTTAACCTTGTAAGACACAGATACAAACTGGCAGGAAAATTACGAACATTACCAGTGTGCTTTAATCAAAGGACAATGAAATTAAACTAAGACAAGTAATCCAAGTACATGTACACCTGTCTTCTAATTTCCTTTTGTTCTCCAGGGATGGCCTTACTCTGCAGTCCAGTTGGCTTCTAATGTGTGATCCTCCATATCTGTGCACTGTGACCTGCTTTACCACTGCTGTTCTGATGGCAGTCTCTCCTCTCCCCGGCCTTCAGTCCTCTGCAGTCTGTAACTGCTATGGCACTGACATTCTAGTACTGGAATGCCCTCTGCAAAGGTTCTGCCCTCATACCCAGTCCCAATCTTTTCTCCAGGGTTCAACCCACATCAGACTCTTGGAAGAGGCGGAGCTCTCTCAGCAAGCCTCTCTTTCCATACTGTCTAGCATGTGTCCCCAGCAGTTTCTGAAAACCAGGGCCCATTTGCTCACTTTGCTGTTCCTCTAGAAAACTAAGAATAGCACCTGGAAAACGTGTCGCTCTTAGGATCAAATGTCACAACAGCACAGAGCGGATGGGTGTTCCTGAGGAAGAGAGCTGCAGCACAGACTGACCACAGGGGTGAGGAAGGAGGAAGTGGCCGGCTGACATCCCACTAACAGAAAACTGAAGTGCACCTCATGAATACTATTACAAAGCTAACTTTGTGGAGTGCTAAATTCAATTTCATTCAGTCTGCAAACAAAATATTTTGTTTTTAAAGCTACTATCAACATTTTACCTAAAGTGAATAAAGCATTAATCTTAGAAAAGGCCTTTATAGATATTGGACTAAGCGAACATCGTTCAAGTGATTCCACCAACACGTAATTAAGCTTTTTTTTAACATGTTAAAAAAAATCTGCAAAATGACAAAATGTATCTTGACTGGTTTCTAACAGTAAACTCATTAGCCTCACTGATTGATACCTTTGAAAAAGCAGTGGAAACTCTGGCTTCTCCCCCAGGAAAAGTGCAAACACAACAAATGCTTTAAAGGGAGCAAAGTATTCTAAAGTCCAGTCTCCTGTGACAAGTGCAAGGAAATCCATCTGTGCATTTAAAGAAACAAGAGAACAATGAATGTCCACTTTGTGTGGAGAATTTGGAAGTAACATCTGGAATTGAGGAAAAATTAAAATCTTACCAGAGCTGATTGTGTTAATTAAGATTTTTATTACACGGATGTAGCTAGCATACCCAGCTGGGGTTCAATCCCAAACCATAAATAAGAAGTAGAAGATTTTATTAAATTAATTCCTGGGGGGAAATGTCAGAGAATTCCAAGTGAATCCCCTCGTGTACGATCTGCAGCATAATAAATGCACTAACTCCAAGGGGTGACTTTTAAAGGCAGCTATATATGTAAATCACAGTTCTAATTGGTCTTTCCTCATTTTTACATTTTACAAAAAAAAAAAAAATTATCCTCAGCATGGCAACCCCTGACAACCTTACAGAAGAAGCCTTTGAAACACTGTATGCTGTGCCTGCGTTGACAGTCAGTCATGCCTGACACCCAGGATAGGTGGAATAGCTCCCCCTGCAGGAAGAGTGGGCTCACAGAAGACCTCCTGCCTTCTGCTACATAGCCTGGAATGTTTTTTCATTAACAAAACATTAAGGTGGGGAAGAAGGTGACTCATCTGGTGAAGGAACCTGCTGCCGATATGACCATCTCAGTTTGACCCCAGACCACAGTAGATGGAAGAACTGACTCCTGCAAGTCGCCCCTCCCCCCCACATACCTAAAAAAAATCTAAGCCAACAGAAACAAAATTCTATACATAGTGCCGAAAAATTATTTGAATGAGAAGATTGAAGAAAATTAGACATCGTTTAGCTCAATACTCTTTGTTTTACACATTTAAGGCCTAAGGTAAAGAGATTGGGGACTGTTCTTCCAAGGGTAACAAAATAAATACTCTACCCTGTAGTTTGTATCATTTAAAATAAATCTCAGGCATTTTACTTGAGGTCAGAGCAGAAGTCAGTGGAGAGCTCAAACAAGTAACAGCAGCAGCCTCAGGGCACTGTAAGGCATGGTCCTGCTGCTCCCCTGGAGCTCTGTAGAGGAGCCAGGCTCTCTAATCAACAGTGTCACTGCTGTTGGATTTTGTTTTTTTGGTTTTTTTTTTTGTTTTTTTTTTGTTTTTTTTAACGTTGGAAGAGGGCATTATGTATGGAGGTCATAGGACAACTTTCAGCAGTTTTGTCCTACTATGTGGGATCGGTCTATGCCAGTGCGCCTTGAGGGCGAGTGCACCACAATCTGACCCAAGCAGGTCAGAGTGCTGAATTCCTCGGCACTGTGAGTCATTACAAGCTACTCAATTTGGGTGCTAAGAAGCAAACCCAAGAGCATCAACTATTCTTAACACCTGAGCCATCTCTCCAGCCCCTCTGTTCCCCATAGGTAAAGTGAATGGCTGGAAAGGCCACTGCAGGAAATCGGGCAGCTCAGGACAGGTAGGTGAACTTCTGGTCCCAAAGTCCCAGAAAGACAGACTGGAGAAGAAAATATTCTTGCTGGACAACATGATGCACCTCAGGAGCTTACTGCAAAGCTGATCTCCATTTCACTGTCTGCTATATTCCCTGGTGGCCATCATGACAGAGTCCACCTGAAGACAATTGCACCCCTGGCCCACTTCCTACTCCTCTTTTGGCATCTCTGCTGTGCCAAGGCCAGGCTATTTCACCTGTAAAGCTTCCAAAACACAATGTTAAACACAAGTGCCCTTTCACAACAATAACACACTTGCTTTCCTTTTCAGATTCATCTAGTTGTCTTTTTTTTTTTTTTCATTTTAGTTTCAATTTGCTTGCGTGCACATGCACATACATTGGGGGATGCGGCAGTTTAGGGAACAACTTTCAGGAGTCGGTTCACTCCTTCTACCCTGAGCTCTGGAATGGAACTCAAGGGATCAGGCTTGCATAGGAAGCTCAAGTCCTCGCTTGAGCCCAAGCCAGCCATTCTTCAAAAACTACTAGGAAATCAACAGAAAAACCTGTTTTTTCTCTCACAAGGTAGAACAGAACTTCAAAGCTCTACCTCTGGTGGAGGATAAAAAAAGGTTGGCAGTCAGCTCTACCTGGTCTGTGCAAATATAAAGACTGGAGTATTGCCTGTCAGCATTTAGGCATCTGTACTGGCCTGCCCTTGGGGTCCTGACAGGATATATCCTTAGCTGCAGCCACTAAGAGGACCCCCTGTGCACATTCACTGCCATTTCCTTATAAAAGGAAGGCCTTGCCCACCTCCTGTCTTTCTCTTCCTTTGCTCTCATCCCCAGGGAAAGGTCTCTGGCCCCTTCTCTCCCCTCCCCTCAGTAAACCTCCCATTGTGGGTCCTGTTGTGTGGTGTGACTCCTTCCCGACGTTTTTAAAATACAACATTACCTACTTTCTGAGATTTCCAATGATAACCAAGTATCTGAGCAAGTATGTAGTCAGACCTAGGAACTGAGATGTGCTTAATACATGGCAGCCATGTCCTAGATCTTCATCCTAGATCTTCTATGTGGTGAAACACTGGCTGATCCACCCTTTCTAGAACCACTAATGTGATGTGGTTAAAAAAAAAAAAAAAAAAAAAAAAAGCCAACTACACACACTAATGTGAGTGTACAGGTTACTAAAAACAAAAGCGGGACTTTGTTCTCAAACACAGTTATAAGCATTCTGAAAATCTCAATATAAAAAGCAAGATGGGTCACTACCATGGCCCCAAAATTAAGGAGACTCACTGACCCTGGAGTTCAAAGCTAGCTTGGCAACACACTAAGACTTCTTTTAAAAAATAAAATAAAAAATAAGCCATTTAAAAATGCTCATTGGTACTAAATTAACCAAACAACCTCTAAAACAACACAAAACAAAACCTTCAGTCTAACTTTACTCAACAGTATTCCTGTTTCCTGACTTCTAAACACTAATAAGCAAATAAAACTTCTGAATGGGGCGGAGAAACTCAGAGGTTCAGAGCGTTTGCTGCACTTGCAGAAGAGCCGGGTTTGATCCCAGCACCAGTTTACAACCACTCAAAACTCCAGATCCAGGGCCTTCTTCTGGCCTCCGAGGCACCAAGTGTACATGTGGTATACATACAAACACGCAGGAAAACACTCCTACATAGAGAGAGAAACAAGCAAGTCTTTTTTCAAAAACTGTTTTTAAATTACTGCCTAAATAGCAAGATTGAATTCTGGAGAGACTACTTTCATGTTAGCAAATAAAGGGCAAACTTAAAAGGCTTCTACAGTGCCTTCTCCATAGTCACACAGAACTTTTCAAGGGTCCTTTTATTTTAGTCTTGACAGTCACCCAGAGCACTCTGAATACTGCCTATTTCATCTACACATAACATCAAAATAATTTTAAAACATTAACAGGAACCAACTTGCGGATTCTCACTTAAGGCAGCGCCTTCTGTCTGTAAGCACTCACTAGTCAAGATGCTGGCCACCGGGGCAAACTAAAAGTACATCCAAGCTCTGAGAGTGTGTATCTTTACCAGTAACCAAGGTGTTAACAAACTGATCCAGTCCAACTTCAAATTCCTCCAGTATAGAGACTACTCAAATTTGAAAGAAACCTCAAAGTCCCACCTGGAAAGCTAATAAATTCCACTTTACACATCACTGGGGAAGAAGCGAAGGCAAAACTGGCTCTTTCTTTCACAGGACAGAGGACCAGAGTGGAAAGGGAGAATGGGTTCAAAGCCTAGGGGCATGCCCACCAAAGCCAATAGTATTCTGGTCCATTAACTTGCTGCAAGTTTTTGCTATGCAAGATAGTAAGTGAATTGAAACCAGGAGTCTAGGGCCAATGGCCATCTATATATTTCTTAATAGAGTATAAATTGTGTCTTGCCCTCACTCCCTTACTAGCTTATACATTATTACCAGCCAGAAACTCAGGGTTTATTTGTAGAAGTGTAAAGTAATGCCTGCCCTAACTAAGGCAGTAAGAAAGTGTCTGCATTCCAGCCAAGACATAAGAGCGCATCCAGCTTCTGAGACTTCAAAATTACTTCATTTCTTCAGAGTCCGTAGAGCATTCAACAGTCACTCTTCATTTGGCAAAAGTTCACTGAGATGCTGGAGCAGTGGTACATGCCTATAATCCCAGCACTTAGGAGGTTGATACAGGAGGATCAGGAATTTAGGAACAGCCTTGAGCAAAGAAAGACCCAGCCTCAAAAACGGGAAAGAAAAAGGGGGAAAGGGAAGGCTCCTCGCTGCTTCATTCCATGGGTTCATTACTTCTACAGCCTAGGTACTAAAATTCATCCTGCACCAACAAATGCTCTTCCCTGAGTACAGAAGCTAATAACTCAAAATGACCTAATGAGGTATTTTCTCTACTTTTATCAAAACTATATTCCTAGACAAAATTGTAACACTCAAAATAATTTCATTGTTTTAAAACACGCCCTTAAAGACACGGTGAGAGATCGAGTAGAAGACAGCCTCTGGGGCTTCCAAAGGAGCTGTCTGCAGAGTATCTTGTCAGGTTATCACATCATGCTGTGAAATACCACACTTACTTGTTCACTCACCAAATAGCTAGCAGTTCACTGAATGAGGACAAGAAGCCACACAAGATTTTAGCTGCTAACAGCAGAAGTGAGAACAACTGAAGGTCTCTATTTTCGTGAAGATGAACTAAATGTACACGTCATACGTGTTCCTCTGGGTGCACTGCCGGCAGCGAGAACAGCCCTAAACGCCAGCTTGAGAAACAGGAACAACTCAGCACAATTCCAATAAGGAAGCTGGAGTTTTGCTTGTTTAGTTGGTTGGCTGGCTGGTTTCTCCAGACAGATTTTTTTTTACTTTGTAAACCAGACTGACCTTGAACTCACTATGTAGCCCAGTGTGACCCTGAATTCATGGCAATGTTCCTGCCTCAACCACCCAAGTGCCGGGATTAGAGGTTATGAGCCATCACACCAGGCTGTTGATAATCAAGTTGAGAGACCAGACAGACAGACTGAAGTAGTCCCACATGTCAATACTCAACAACAAATCCAAACATGGTCCTCTGAATAAAAGTGTTCTCTATAGACTCAGGCATTATTCCAACACCGTCTCCCCAATTGTTGGTACTATTTGAAGAAGCTATGGGGAGGTGCAGCCTTACCACAAGAGGCTGTCAATGCAGGGCAGGCTTTGGGAGTCTAATGCCTCACCATTTCCAGTTCACTGAGTTTCTGGTATGTGGTTGAGACATGACCTCTCAGCTTCCTGCTCCTGCTACCTTGAGTGCCACTTCCTGCCCCGCATCCCCACCATGATGGGCTCTTAACCTTTTACAACTGCAAGCCTAAATAAATGCTCTCTTCCTTAGGTTGTTTTTGGTTGTGATGTTTTATCATAGAAACAGAAAAGTAAGTAATATACCAAATAATTCTATCCCCAGAAACTCAACCTCCCATGGTCAGCTGTGGTGGCTGATCTCTCCTTTCCAATCAGTGGCTTGATTTCTGTTTAACTATGGCCTTATTTGTTGTGATGGCTGGAATTAACTAAAACCCAAATGGCTGGACATACCTGTGAAGATTTTTTTTTTTCTTAATTAAATCATTTGAAGTGGAGAAAAAACACTTCTAATCCAGATCTTTGAGGTGGGATGATCCACTTTTAATCCGAGACAAGCCTTCTGCTGATAGCCTATATAAAAAGACTTGGGAGAAGGAAGCTTGCTCTCTCTTTGCCTGCTTGCTCTCACTGACAAGTCCATTCCTTCCTTCACTAGCATTAGAGCGTACTTCTTTGGGATTTCAGCATACACTGAAGACCAGCTGAGACATCTAGCCTTGTGGACTGAACAACTCTACTAGATTCTTGAACCTTTCATTGGTAGACAGCCATTATCAGACTAGTTGGACCATAGTCTGTAAGGCATTACAGATAAATCCCCTGGATGGATGGACGGACGGACGGACGGACGGACGGACGGATGGATGGATGGATGGATGGATGGATGGACGGACAGATGGATGATAGATACATACATAAATACACACATATTCATTCTGTAAGGTCTGTTTCTCTAGAGCAGTGGTTCTCAATCTGTAAATTACCATCCCTTTGAGGGTCAGACAACCCTTTCACAGGGGTAGCATATCAAATATCCTACATATCAGATATTTACATTACAATTCATAACAGTAGCAAAACTACAGTTATGAAATGGCAATGAAATAATTCTTTAGTTGGGGATCACCACAACATGAGGAACTGTATTAAAGGGTCACAGCATTAGGAAGGTTGAGAACCACTGCTCTAGAGAACCTTGACTAACACATTTGTAAATAGATGTGTAGGACAAATGGTTAGCAAAAGGGAAGCGCAGAGGTCCTGCAGCAGGAAGTCAGTCCTACAGAGGAAGAGATACTGGCACTCTCTTAATCACTACAGGATAGATTGTTTAGACTGTTCTGAACGGCAAGGGTACTTGCTGTGCTGTGCTTCCCACTGCTCCAGAACCAATAATTAGGTGGCTTGAATGTCCTAACACTCCAGACCAAGCACAGAGCACAGAAACAACACGTCCAAAGAACTCTGGCCTCTGGACTGCATCTGTATTTCAGCCTGAACCAGTTTCTTCAAGGTCATTTACTAGTGCTGCCAAACACATTACCTTTACTTCCACAAGCTTTAAAATTTGTTATATCAAATATCACAAATAAGAGAACAGGGATGCAGCTTCTCAAACAGAAAGCCCCTTGGGGCTTCCTAAGCCAACAGTCTACAAGCCATCTCCTCACAACACTATATACATGACCAATATAGAGCAAGAAACATTTCATCAATGTTTATAAAATACCTGAAGAGCAGGTTCCTATTTCATCAACCCTAAGTATCATGCCTAATAATAAGATCCTGGTGCAAAGCACAGAATAGATAGCCTTAATGTCTTGTTACCTGTTTAATTATGTAAAGATGTGTTGCTGTTTTACCTTGCCTGCCTGAGGTACATAATTGGTCTAATAAAAAGCTGAACAGCCAATAGCTAGGTAGAGGAGGCATATAGGTAGGCCTGGTGGGCAGAAAGAAAATGGAAGCCAGACAGCCAGGGGCCAGCCAGCCAGACACAAAGCAAGCAGGAAAGCAGGATGGACAGGATGTAAGTGAGGTAAACAAGCCTCAGAGTAGCACACAGATTAATAGAAATGGGTGAGAGAGAGAGAGAGAGAGAGAGAGAGAGAGAGAGAGAGAAACAAAGCCTAAGCTAAGCCTGAACATTCATAATTAATATTAAGTCTCCAAGTCCAAGAAGCCTGCTACATGTACTGTCCAACATTGGGCATGTATTTCTACATAGGGCCTGAGAAAGTTTGGGGGTTGGGAGGGGGAGGAAAAAAAAAGAAAAAACCAACACGGCGTCCTAATAGCTTGGTGCTCATAGCATTCAGAGGCAAAGCTCTGTGACACAGTGATCACTTGAGCCGCCACCATGTTAAATAGAAACAAGCTAAGTAAAACACCTGCCATAGTGCAGTCACCAGCTTCCTAGAGCTTGGACAGTTAAATGCAGCCCCATAATAAATGCAGCTCTTGGCCAGGCCCACAGGACATAAAGCTCAGCTCTCACAGACCCAAGGGGGGCAGAGCCAACTGCCAGTGCAAAGCCATGCGGTGAGTTTAAGGTTTGGCTCCTGCAGTCAGAGAACACTACAGGTACACAGTAAAGCAGGTCCATCCCAGGAGGGGTAGGAGAATCTGCAGGCACAAGTTTCTCTCCCACCTGCCTGTTCCAAATACCCTGTTCCCAAATACCAGGAGCTGCTTCTTAAATAATTGACTCTGGAGCTTAATATTTACTTATAAATGCTCAGCTGGTAGCTTAGGCTTATTACTAATGAGCTCTTACACTTAAATTAACCCATAATTCTTATCTATGTTTAGCCATGTGGCTCGGCACCTTTTCTCAGTCTGGCATTCTCATCTTACTTGCTCTGTGTCTAGCTGGTGACTCCTGACTCTGCCCTTCTCTTCCCAGAATTCTCCTAGTCTGGTCGTCCCACCTAGACTTCCTACCTGGCTACTTCCAATCAGCATTCTATTAAAGCAACTGGAGTGACAAATCTTTACAGTGTACAAGAGCATTATTCCACATTAGGAACCAACCTCTAAACAGAGTACAGTGTTTTAAAATGTGTGTAGGTGCTTAAGAAAGAAAAGAAAATGGGTACAGACAGAAAAAAAATAAACAGTTTAAAAATAATCTAGTCTTTAAAGAGAGAGTAAAGTAATATAAAGGAGAAAAGGCCACGTAAAGATGGGAAATACATAGAGTCTGGATCCTGTAAGGTGCTGTGTTGACTTTGAATTTTTTTGAATGCTGATGAACAAACAATAGCTGCTAAGAACCACTGGACTGTAAAAGGGACTGCTGAATTAAACCAGCCTAGATACTTTAGGGATCCCTTAACTTTAAAATGGAATTCAGAAAACTGTATTGTGTTGGAGGAGAGGTTATGCTTTTGCTTCCACAGGAAACAAAAGGCTGTGGATTCCTTCCAGGTTAACAGACATCAGGTTTCATCAAGGGAGAACCAATGAAAATCTTGGCTACAGACATAAAGAAAAAAAACAAGGAAAACTACAAGACAGGTAACATACATACTGATCTCTCTGCATGGGAGACTAGACAATCAAATGTTACAACTAGTTTTCCCAGGACTTGACCATTGTCTCAATTTTGTCAAGGTCCTCTGGAGATACGATCATCTTCAGACAATAGGAAGCAGTCTAGAGAACACAATGTCTACAGTCCCAAAAAGTGGGTTATCAATGTTTGTCATCATTTAGGGATATACAGGAATATAGAATAAAAAGACAACTATTAACTTTTTTTGCATTGGTATGGATTTTGGTATACTGATGCAAATTTAACATTATCTTTGTTATACTGTATGTGTGTTTCTCTTGTTTGGGGTATTCTGCTTATGCAGCTCATTTAAAAATATGTCTAATTAAGAAATGAGGGTTAATAGTCATCTATAATAAATCAAGCTTGTAGTCAAGCATGTCTTCAAGGTTAGATTCTCTTTGAACATTTCAGAGACCTACAGAAGATGGCATTTAAGATGCTTAATAACCTAAGGCTTCTCATGACAGTGAGACACATCTGCTCCTGACAGCAACAATCTATTTCACAAAAGGAAGATGAGTAACAAAGAACCTCCATATGGAGTTCGCTTTCATTGTGGCAAACCTAGCCATTTGGGCAAGAAATTATCCTTGCCTCAAGTGCTAATAGTATACCATCCAAACTGGACATGCAGGATATAAAGGAAAAAGACTACCAAACTTTGCCAAGACAAGGCGGGACAGTCCTTCAAAATTCCTGCTTCATAAAAGAAGGTTGCCAGGTATTCTAGACCTGCAGGCCGAAAATGGATGTCCCAACATTGCAGAAGAACCTTGGGTGACTGTTCAGGAAGCCAAATGTCTGTCATTTCTATAGTTTTGGAGGTGGCTTGCACAGCACTTCCTTTTTACTCAGGTAATATTATATCCTTCTAGGGTCTTTGATGGAGTTGGAGACTAGATAGTTATAGTTACAGTTTTCCTTAGTTATGATAGAAGGTAAATTAGGTACAAAACTTTGGAATCACCAAGATAGGATAAATAATGGAGTATTTTCTCTGAATTTACCAAATACAAATGGACTGGATATTGCAAATGTAATTCTTACTTAATAATTATTCTTATTTTATATAGTTTTACTATGTTAAAAGATTTTCCTTTTCAGACAAAAGGGGAGAAATGTTGTGAAACAATATTTAACAATGTAAAGATGTGCTGCATTTGTTTAAGCTGTATTTCTTTAACTATGTAAAGATGAGTTGCTGTTTTACATTGCCTGTCATGATTGGTCTAATAAAAAGCTGAATAGTCAGTAACTAGGCAGAGAAGGGATAGGCAGGGCTGGTGGGAAAAGAGAAAAGGGGAGCCAACCAGCCCAGCCAGCAAAGGAAGCAGGAAAGAAGGATGGACAGTACATAGATGAGGTAAATGAGCCTCCGGTCAGCACATAGATGAAAAGAAATGAGTTAATTTAAGTTAAAAATAAGGGGGGGGGGCTAGCTAGAAACAAGTCTATGTGTCATGATTTGTCCAGGTTTACAACTTACACTACCTTTAACGCGGCTCCTGTGTCCAATGATGCCTTCTTTGTTTCAATATTCCTTTTCTGATGACATTTCCCTTTCTCTCTACTATCTGGACCCTGTACACCTTCAACATCATTTTTCGAACTCAGCTAACTCAGCTAACTGCTACAGACTGTGTCCTGTTGGTGGCACTCCTCCCCTTAAACAAATGCTGCAGTCCACCATGCTATGACCAGTGCTGGGCAGCAAGATCCAGACGCACACAAAAGATCTTCATGTTTCACAGTCTAACTGCTATTCTAACCTCCTCTAGGATTATCTCCCATATTAATCTGACCCTACCTTTCCATTATCAAGTTTATCCAAATTGAACACACACTTCAAATCACAGGCTTCCCTACTCATACTCTTTTCTACATTTCTAAGTGACACTAGGTTTTCTATTTATTTTAACCAACATTGTATATAGCATAGCACCTTTGTATAATGTATATGGTAATATTTTGTTTGTGCTCTAACAAATAAAGCTTGCCTAGAGATCAGAGTGTGGCACTAGTCACTAGTTAACCATAGACACCAGTCAGTGGTGACACACACCTTTAATCCCAACACTTGGGATCTCATGCCTTTAATCCTGTACTTGGTAGGAGGAAACAGAAAGTTATATGGCTGGGCAGAGAAAGGAATATAAGGCAGGAGGAGACAGGAGCTCTGCCCCTTTTTGACCGACTGAGAAGTAATCGAGGTAAAAGTTGGCCATGGCTTGCTCATTTTTCTCTCTGATCTCACAGCATTTACCCTGATAATTGGCTCTGGGTTTTTATTATTAAAATCAATTAAATTTCGTGTTACAATTGTGTTATCTCAAGAGGCAGAAATTTAGCTATATTTTACAAACAGCTCTAAGAGGTTACATCATCTAGTCTACATCTATAAAATTATTCATAACAATGACCTACCCCCAAGAGCTAAGATACTCAGTCCTATATTTAACAAACACTAAACTGTTTTCTGAGAACAAGATTTCAAGACTTCTGGTCCAGAATTCTTTGCATTCTAACTCCTGGCCTTGGCCATGGGTTCCCATATTTACGTTAATTAAATCCACTAAGTTGAACCCAACTCTCAGTAACAATCCGTCAAATATTCTTCACAATCACCAAAGCTATAATAATCAAGAACAGCTGAGAAGCTGACCAATCACAGACTGAATGTGGGGATACTGGTGTGTCGTGGTGATTCCCTAGCATCAGACAGAGAGAAAGAAGGGGGAACAGGGAGAAGGAGTAGAGCAATAAGAGAGGGGGATTTAATATATTTTGGTAATTGCTGGTGCTAAGCAATAGAAACATGAAAATTCATATTATCTCATATACTTTCAAATTCTGTATAATAAACATTTTATAATAAAAACATTCCTTGAAGAAAAATTGCTAGAAGTCAATCTTTTTTTTTTCCTTCTGTAGTCATCCTCCAGAAATCAGCCCAATTTGAATTATGTATCCTTCAAGTATTGGCTACATTTGAAAGTGTCCTTACTACTTTTTTCAGCCAGATACACATATTAATGAGGGGAAGAGTCTGTCTTATCTGGTGATTAACATAAACTTCATGGTCCAAAATATCAAGTAGCACCTTCCACCCCTGGCTCTGAATCGGACACCTGAAGAACCAAACTCTCACACTGCTATGTGAGAACCGCAGAGGAAAGCAAGTCTGCTGTAGTCAAATGTCTTAATTTCTAGTGCTGTGCAGAGACCCCCACTATGACCACAGCAACTCTTATAAGGAAAACACTTAATTGGAGCTGGCTTACAGTTCAGAAGTGTACTCCATTATCATCATGATGGGAAGCATGGTGGCATGCAAGCAGACAGTGCTGGAAAGGTAGCTGAGAGTTCCAAATCTGAATCCACAGGCAGCAGGAAGAATGACACTATGCCTGGCTTGAGCATCTGAAACCTTACCAGTGACACACTTCCTCCAAAAAGGCTACATCTCCTAATAATGCAACTCCCTATGAGCATAAGGGAGCCATTTTCCTTCAAACTATCACATCAAACGACCTTTATATCTGACATACCTTTTGATTTTAAGAGTGTTTTACAGTGTTTGTATTGAAATTGGAAAATCCATGGAAACTACAACTAACAAAGAGGCATCAATCACCAGGAACCTAAAATTACAAGCCCCAGAGATATGGAGTTTGAAGGAAAGAGATTGAAGGAAAACACACACACACACCATCCTACAAGATATGGAAATGGAGGATAATCCCAATGTTTCAACTGAAGGGTGTTAAAATCATTAAGTGTTTGGAAATTAGCACGCTAATAAGAAAACACATTCTGCTGATGGAAAGCGTACTTAAAGGTGTGTCTGCACTGAGATCAGCATACAAAACGCAGCCTCAACAGCACGACCAGAGTTGCTCACTGCTATGACCATGGAATACATTCTACCAGGTACAGCCAACAGGTGTACAAAAATTAAAGTACTCCCTTTTGACGGGATAATACTTTGTCAAGACATCTAGGAATTCAGATAAAATTTTCACCACTGACTCAAGTAACAGAGGCAGTGATACTACTGAGATAAGAAGATTCAAAGTCAGCAAAGTAGCATTCAAACCCCCAACATACCATCAGAGTGGCCTCCAACTAGTGTCAACTTTGGTCATGTACTCATCTTAACTCTGGTGCACTTGAACATGATCTCTGATCTCAAATACTGATTATACTACCAGTGAGCCTACACTAAAGCCATGGGTAGAAATTCAACTTCTCTGGAGTAGGTTTTCAGGTGTGGAAAAACAGCTATCTGATCAATGACTTCTGGCAAAAGGGCTTAATAAGGAAGCTGCAAGAGGCAAGCTGTTCTTTTTTTTTTTTTTTTAAAGATTTATTTATTTATTATGTATACAGTACTCTGCCTGCATGTACACCTACAGGCCAGAAGAGGGCACCAGATCTTATTATGGGTGGTTGTGAGCTACCATGTGGTTGCTGGGAATTGAACTCAGGACCTCTGGAAGAACAGCCAGTGCTCTTAACCTCTGAGCCATCTCTCCAGTCCCCGAGGCAAGCTGTTCTTTCAAACAGTGGTCACAGCTGGAACCCAAGAACAGATCAACCCACCACAAGTGTGCAGAAAAGCTTGGTCAACTGTTAGTCTTCCCAATCTCATCCATTGAGGTCAAGCAATTAACACCCAAAGCCAATGACATTTCAAAATAAAAACAGAGCTTATTACCCTTGAAAGTGGGGTACTCTTTAACACATTCAATTAATAAGATTGCTAAGCATCATAAGCAAGAGTGAAGCCACAATGTGACACCCTACACTGTGTGGCTTATTCTGTAAATGGCGGGGGGGGGGGGGGGGGGGGGGGCGGGCGCAAGTTCTGACTAACTCCAGCTAGGGTCCAGAGGAAAAAAACTACAGAACACAACCTAGAAATGGGCCTTTGTGGTGCTTTGAATAAAATCAGCCCCAAAGGCTCATAGGGAGCGGCTCAATTAGAAGTGTGGCCTTGTCAGAGTAGGTGTGATCTTGTTGGAGGAAGCATGTCACTGGGAATAGGCTTTGAGGTTTCAGATGCTCAAGCCAGGCACAGTGTCTCATTCTCTCTCCTTGCTGCCTTCCAATCCAGATGTAGAACTCTCGGCTCCTTCTCCAGCACCATGTCTACCTGCATGCCACCATGCTTCTAACCATGACAATGGACTAAACCTCTCAACTGTAAGCCAGACCCAATTAAATATTTTCCTTTATAGAAAAGTTGCAATGGTCACAGTTGAAGAATATTTCTTCACAACAATATTAATCCTAAAACAGTCTTTCCAAAAAAAAAGGAAAATCTTAACTAGTACATTTTATTAACTTAAAATAAATGTAACCACTTATCACTAAAAACAGTATTTTACTTTTTTATCCCCCTGGACAGAAGCTAGGACCTCCAACATTCTAGGCCAGAGTACTACCACTGAGATACAATTCTGTCCACCTTTCACTTTCCCTTCTGAGATAGGATCTCACAAAGTTACCCAGGGTGGCCTTGGGGATCTCTGTATAGCCCAGGCTGCACCTGAACTTGTGATTCTCCTATATCAGCATCTGAAGTAGCATGGATTACAGGCTGCACAACAAATTTTTTACCTTCTTAATCCTAAGTATACATTACACAATTGTTTTAACTGAAGTCTTTAAAAATGCACAGGTTCTCCACTGCACATGCCTACAACACTTCAAAAAAAAGTTTTTATGCAAATTGTTCCTATCCAAGAAATTCCAAGCTTTGCTCAAAATGAGAATCTAGAAAATCTATGACAAGAGAAAACACCTAAAATTCAACAAGAAAAAAATAGATTTTAGCCAACACATAAGGACTACTCCACAAAGATTTCCTTACTTCAAAGGGCTGGGGGTGTGGCTCAGCAGTACACTGCTGGTTAAACTGCGGAAAGCCTTGGGTTCTATCTCCAGCAAAGCCAAAAAATAACAGCAAACAAGAAAAAAGGAAGAGGACAGAGACCATTCAAACACTATCACTTCGAATTAATATGTATGCATGTGTGTGCACATACACACATTTGATCCCAAACTTATTTTGAAAAATATAGTACTCTGGAGCTCAAACCTTACAGCTAAAATTCAGATTCTCAAATTGCTATGCCTGAAAACTGGGCAATTACACACTCAGTCCACTCAACCTGTATCATCAAGAGAACAACAGGGCTGCAGGGATGATCCAAGCTGGAGAGTGCTTGCCATGCACACATCATCAGGACCTGGGTTCATGGGGAACCTGTAAAAAGCGGGATATGGTGGCACATGCCTACAATCCCAGCAATGTCAAGGTAGAAGGCAGATCCCTTTGCAGTACCTGGGAAACAAGATTACTTTGATCAGGAAAAAGGAACAGGCTCTGACACCGACCTCCAGGATGACACATAACAATGCTAATCAAACACCGTGTCCTCCCACAATTCAGTCACTTGAGACAAAACCTCTCACTTTTCTTGCCCTCATTTCACTACGTGTCACAGTTTAGGAGAGGATGAGCCTTGAGGGGAAAAGCTCATGAAATGGGGGTGTCACCTAGAAAGGAAATGGAAACCCTAACAAACAGCCTAGAGAGTAACCCAGTGAGCCAGGGCATGGCCCCTGGGCTAGTGCACAATCCTTTCTGCTGACTGCAAGTTACTTGAGTCTGCCCTACCAGACAATTACAATCAGCCATCTCTTCTCTGGGATTCACCTGTAACTTCTAATTGGAGGCTTAGGAGCTACTCCAACAAGCTTACCTCTCCTCAAACTCCTAGAAAGCCTGTCTTTCTCTCAGTCTCTCATCTCTGAATGTAAATACTTTAGTTTCAGTTTTGAAATTTGAATGTAACAACTACAAAAACCTACTTTCTGGAAGAAGAAAAAATCAGAAACCCAATGTGTTCCAGTCTGTTTCCTTCTCAAGTGACTGCTACCACACAACAGGTCCTTATTTACAGCAAGCTTCCTTCAATATTTACTGTTTACCCTCTTAATTTGGACAATGAGATAGTAGGATAACTCATGATCCATTTAAGTGTTAAGTTATTTAAGTTACTAGAAAACTTGTGAGGAAGTGTTGGCTGGTGCCTGGACTCCTGGTCCTCAGGAATCTGAGGTGTGAATACGCACTTCAGGCCAGTCTGAGCTAAAAGGCAAGATGTGGTCTCAAAGGACAACCACGTTCATGAGAGCCTGTGGTAAAGGGGGCTGAAAGATGACACTGGCACAAGACAATTTCCTACGTATAAAGAATCATTGCAGCCTGAGCTGGAGGCAAAAGAAAAAGAAAAAAAGAAAGAAAGCCGTCTTTATGACCTGGAGTAAGGCACTGTTTTCTTAAATAGGGTTAAATCCAACAACAGCCAAAGGAAAAAACTGGCATCCTAAGTTTTCAACTTTCTAGTTCAAAGGGCATGAGAAGGCAACCTAGGAAGAAGAAACCAGTGAATTGCTCTATAGGGACTTTGCTGTGGAATAATGCTTCTGTACACTGGTTTAACAAAATGCTGATTGGCCAATAGCCAGGCAGGAATTATAGGCAGGATAAGTAGACAAGGAGAATTCTGGGAAGGAGAAAGACAGAGCAGAGAAGACACTGCTAGCCACCACCAAGAGAAGCCAGATGTAAAGTACCGGTAAGACACAAGCCACATGCCAAAGTACAGATTTATAGAAATGAGTTAATTTAAGATGTAAGAGCTAGCTAGTGAGAAGCCTGAGCCATTGGGCCATACAGATTAAAAGTAATATAAGGCTCTGTGTGTTTATTTGGGTCTGAGCAGCTACAGGACCGGGCTGGACACAGGAAAACTTTCAGCTACAGACTTTGTATCTATAATATATGAACAAGTCCTACAATTTTGTAAGAAAGAAGCAACTGTACAATGCAAACAGGCATTCCATGGAGCACGCAGAGGATCGATCAGCATGCACAGGAAGGAACGCTCAGTGTCACATACCAGAGACTCTATGGCCCAAAGTGCCCACCAGGAGAAACTGTGAAGAGAGACTAACACCCAGCTCCAGCTGTTGGATATGGGTAACAATATACCTGGGGCAGACCCTATGCTGGCAGTTCAATACTTACAATACTGACTATGTAACTGACACCAAGGTATGTGACCTGTTCATACACATTACCAATTACTACAATAGCTCATTTTAAATTCTACGTGGGGCCATGCATGATAGCACACATCTTTACTCCAAGCATTCAGGAGGGTATCTCTGAGTTTTAGGCCAGTCTGGTCTACACCTAGAATCCCAGGCCAGCCTGTAAGACCCAGGCTACATAATAAGACTCTATCTCAAAATAAATAAGATAAAATAAAAAATAAATTCTAGTTATGAATGAAAAAAATAAAATAAAAAATAAATTCTAGGTATGAATGAAAAAGTATACATAATGTGGGAAGGAGAAGTGCTGGTAATTTTGTCTTCGTGGTAACTCTAATAGCTCCTTGAAGTAATCCAATTCTTAGACTTCTAAATTTAAAAATAAAGAATTTATCCTTCAGGCCGGTGAGACAGCTCAGCAGGGGCTTACCATCAAGTCTCACGACCTGCCTCTGACCCATATGATGGAAGGGGAGAACTGACTGCCTTGAGTTGACCCTTACTGGTGTGATGCTGTAACATTCGTGTGTACATACACGTACAGTACATACACTATATGTACTCAGTATACACACACACAGTACACACACAGTACACACACAGTACACACACAGTATACACATACAGTACACACACAGTATACACACACAGTACACACACAGTATACACACACAGTATACACATACAGTACACACACAGTATACACATACAGTACACACAGTATACACACACAGTACACACACAGTATACACACACAGTATACACATACAGTACACACACAGTATAACAACATACACACAGTATACACACACAGTATACACATACAGTACACACACAGTATACACATACAGTACACACAGTATACACACACAGTACACACACAGTATACACATACAGTACACACACAGTATACACACACAGCATACACACACAGTATATACATACAGTACACACACAGTATACACATACAGTACACACACAGTATACACACACACAGTATACACACAGTATACACACACAGTATACACACACAGTATACACACAGTATACATATATAGTACACACAGTATACATACAGTACACACACAGTATACACACACAGTACACACACAGTATACACATACAGTACACACACACAGCATACACACACAGTATATACATACAGTACACACAACAGTATACACACACAGTATACACATATAGTACACACACAGTATACACACACAGTATACACATACAGTACACACACAGTATACACACACAGCATACACACACAGTATATACATACAGTATACACAGTACATACATACAGTACACACACAGTATACACACACAGTATACACATACAGTACACACACAGTATACACATACAGTACACACACAGTATACACATACAGTACACACACAGTATACACACACATCACACACAGTACACACACACAGTATATACATACAGTATACACAGTATACACACACAGTATACATACACAGTACACACACACATACAGTACACACACAGTATACACATACACACACAGTATATACACACACACAGTATACACACAAAGGTAGTTTTAAATTTTAAATAATTTTGTTTCAAAATTACTCTTCAAAGTGACAAGATTTTATGCATACATAACCAGCTTGAAAAGAATGACTTTAACAAGAGTATGGAGCAGTTAACAGTTATACTGTCCTGATAAAACAAAAAACAAAAAGCACATTTTAAGACTATTTGGGCTGGAAACTCCTGCTCCTCTACAGAGGCAGAAGACCTGCTAAAGCACAGCTGAGTCATACCAACAGCATTTCTCAACAAGTTACCAGGAGCTCTAAATTCTACTACCCAGACCCTCAGAGCTATTACACTTCAAGATCATCTCAGATTATCCTTTGGAGAAAAAAACATGTAATACTAAGGACCCAGCAATCACTTATCAAATGGGTGTTCATTCAGTAACAGAATTAAGATACAAGGGAAGCAGCCCAGGGGCTATGTAGGTAACAACCCAAAAGCAGCATGCAGAGCTGAAAGGTGGAGACCACTGCAGCTTCAGAACCAAGATACCCTTTGACCCAGACACAAAGAAGGAAGCCAGTGCTTGTGCATGACCCAGGGCTAAAGAGCACCCATTCTGAGGATGGATGTGGATCAATCTGAGGATATTCCTAATGAATCATAGGTGCACACTGGGCGTACACACAAGTATGTACTGTGGTACAGCATGAGCAGGCTGTACCACTCCTACTAGAACCTGATGCTGGGTCACTGTTCTTGATGCAGGTCAAACTGTCACCTCAGAACAGACTTCTGGATACAAGAGCTCACTGTAAGGGGCGAGGGGCGCACACAGCGTAATGGGTTTAGGAAGGCAAGGACCAGGCATTGCTAGTGCCACATTGCATTGGAAACAATATAGCCAGTCTAGCTGACCCACCAGCTCTGAAGTGCAGGATGGAGAGTGAAACCCAACGCTCAGCTGGAGTCCACACTCACCCAGTGTGCAGGCACACTGATGAGCAAGACACCCCAAAAGTGTTGTCTGAACAAGATCAGCAAAACTGAAGCAAGCTTGAACTGTGGCTGAGAGCACAGAGAAGCCAATGGCCTTGGCTTTGAGTCTCTACGCAGTAGAGGAAGCAAGGTGGTGGAGCAACGATCAAGTGAAGCTCTCAAGTTCTAATTCAGAAGGAAAAGGCTCACAAGAACACCCTCTTGGGGCCGGGCAGTGGTGGTGCACACCTTTAATCCAGGCACTCGGGAGGCAGAGCCAGGTGGATCTCTGTGAGTTCGAGGCCAGCCTGGGCTACAGAGTGAGATCCAGGAAAGGCACAAAGCTACACAGAGAAACCCTGTCTCAAAAAACCACAAAAGAGAAAAAAGAAAAAAGAAAGAAAAGAAAACCCTCTTGGAAAAGAGAGCAACAACTGTGGCAGGAACACCTTAACTCAACATGCTGCAGATCTGTCAGTGTCTGGCCTGGCTTTAGAAGAATTTGATAAAAACTCTAGTGAGGTACCACTAGCTACATAGCTAAGACCCTGTCTCCAAAAGCCACATGCTGCAACACAGAATTTAAGAATGGCTTGGCCACAGCCTGAAGCCATATTGATGTCTGCCAGCCATGCTGCCACCTGGGGCCATACTGATATAAGTGGCCTGCACTGCCACCTGAGAACATGCTGATGCCCATGGTCCAGGCAGCCTCCAAGGGCCTCGCCTGGGTCTGTGGTCTCACTGTAGCCGGGAGCCATATTCGTGGTCTGTGTTGTTGCCAGAACCATGTGGAAGCCCACGACTGTAAAGCACAAGGAAGCTGCCTGTGGTATCGATGACTGCAAACGCAGTTGAGAAAGAGGAACATGGAAGGCTCCTCTGACAACCCCTAGTCCCACCCCAACCACTCCCCCATAAAAACGTAGCAGCCTCAACAGGAAGCCATGGAAGAGAACCCTGAAAGTGTTCTAAGGACACTGAAGTGTAGCTCTCCACAACGGATGGATCTAGCAGGGTTCTGGGAGGGAAGCACTCTGTTCTACTGAAGGGGCAGGCCACTGAAAGTTTGACCATGCTCCAATGAGTACACAAAGAACACAAACTGGACTTTGTTTCTTTGTTTGGGGGTCACAAGGGGAGGTGGACACGGAAGAACTGAGAAGTGATCAGGGTGCACGATGTGAAATTCCCAAAGAATCAATAAGGGTATTTACTATATTTGGGGGGTGGGAGCTTTTGTTGGTTAGTATGGATATAGGCAGTGATCATACCTATAACCTAAGTAGGTGTGCCAGGAGTCTCAAAATAAAGAGATAAAGTGTGTGTGTGAGGGGAGAAGGGCTTGGCCAGCGAGGTCTACATTTTGTAGAAGTCCCTGAAAATTAAATGCTACTAATGAGGACTCAACCTGAGAAGTAACTTCTGCTGTGGTGGGAGTCTTAAAAGTACTCCACGACCAGCAGTGGGGAGCACTGGTTTTACTTCCATTTTTTCAGGCACAGTGAAGCCCCAGCTGGCCATCCACAAGACACGCCCTCAGAGACTGCTGGTGACACTGGAGACACAGCCATCTCCCTCAAGTCCAGGTACTGGCTGCAGCTCAACCAGCCAGAAGGGAGAAAAACCAACAAACCTAAAGCAGAAGGACTTCCGATGGCTGGGGTGGGGAGCTCAGGCTCAGTGACCCCCTGCCCAGCAATAAATATTAAGCAGCCATAAAGATCCCTAGTCCAGTGTAAGGCCAAATCCTGACCCTGGACTAACTGCCCTGTGTAGTGTGTTCAAGGTATAGACTGAAATTATTTATAACCTGATCAAAGGGTGTAGGCCTCAAGGACCAACTTAGAGCCCTTCCAGGCGGCATTTACCAAGAAAGAGACCACACTGAATGGTTAGTGGAACTTTGGGAGACCACAGCTACATACTATAGAACCAGAAACACAGCCAATGCCATAGCACCCACCACACCAGGCAACTGAGGATGTTACAAATCACTGAAGGCCTTCTGGGGTTCTCACAGGGCTACAGAAGTCAGAATTCAGTGTGTGCCTCCAGGGACCACTGTATGGATCTCCAACTCACCATATGGTGACTATATTCACACACAACTCATCCTATTGACCAGTATCTTTGTCTCCACCTACCTCAGACGTGTATGGAGGCTGAAAAAGGCTGCCCAACCAGCCGAGTTTCAGAACCTCTGGTGACAGCAACCAGGGACCACTCGGCCTTCTTCTGACAGATCTGAGCACAAAGAGATCTACACTTATCAGGACAACAAAGTTGTTACTGAATTTGTTCCTTAAGCACAAATCACGGGTCTGTCAACTGTGAACCAAGCATTCACATCAGGCTCAGCTACATTTTAGAATTATCTATTTATCTCATTCTTGAGTCCTCAAGACCAAACACGGATCAACTGGAGAAGGAATGGGGAAAATCTGCGAGTGCCTACTACCTGCTTCATCATAGTAAGATTTCCATTGTATTTACTGGACAAACAAGTAACTGCCTCAATATACAAAAAGAACCAAATGAAAGATGAAACCTAACACATGAGACACTGCTGCTCTATTCACAGTATGTCCTGAACCCCAGGAAGGTACAGCGGCGTACAGGTATCTTAGTGTTAGCAGCAGGCTCTTTCTTTTTCTAAACATCTCTTGTAAGAAAGATATCAATCTTTTGTTGTACATCTATAAATTTGATTTAAAAAAAAGAGACAATCTGATTCATGTGCTTAGGCAGTCCATCTCACCTACCGAACGGAATTCTATGTAGCGTGGTACCTTAGGATTCCAAGAAAACCTCCCAACATTGAAAAGTGTGCTCAGCATACCAATTACAGTAATGTGTCCTTGACTGCATCCCACAAGGACAACAACAACAAAAAATCATGATGAGACTTAGAAGAGAGAAACGGAACAAAACCCTTCCCACAGGACTGCACTTACCTGGACTGTAAGAGGAGGGCAGCGCAGGACCTCCACGTAACCAGCACTGTCAGTGGGCCAGTTAACCTAGTTACCTTAAAAAATGAATGTGTGTAAAATAAAAGGTCATTTGTTTTCAAGATTAATGTGTCACTGACAAGACATGATGCAATAAATATCTCTGCGTGGGGCTTGGTAACTTTAATTTGATCACTCAGGAGCTCTGTAAAATTAACCCAGCCTGAATACAAAGTGTGTTCTCCACCAGCCAGGGATGGACATGGACACACGGACATACACGCATGCACGCACGCACGCACGCACATACATACACGCCTAATTAAAATAAATAAGCCTGACAGCACATGTCTTTTATCCCAGCACTGGGAAAGAGGGCACAGAAGGGTCTAGAGTTTGAGGCCAGACATTGTGGTCTTTTTTTTTAGGCCAGCCAAGCTACAGCCCTGTCTCAAAACATAGGCAAACACCCCTTTGCTGTAGCCTGTCTCAACATGAGTACTACAAAGGTTCAATTTGTGTGCCCAGTGCCCACAAATTCCCTTCAGAAGGAGAATCATTCTTCCATGGTATAGCTAATATCACAGAAAGCACAAAAGATTCAGGAGCCCTGAATGTTTAAAATTTATCTCATTTGCAGTATCATGCATTACAATCACTCTGTGACATCTGTAGGTAACTGTTTAATATCTTATCTGCCTGTCTGCCCATTGTAGACTGTGAAAGAACATAAGGGCCTACCTATTATTTACAGTTTTTCAAATACTTTTACATTTTTATTATTGTATATGTGTCTACTACTTACAGTTTTTAAGGTGTGTGTGTGTGTGTGTGTGTGTGTGTGAGAGAGAGAGAGAGAGAGCGCGCGCGAGCGAGAGCGCATAGAAGTCAGAGGGAAACTTATGGGAGTCAGTTCTCTCCTTGCTTCCAGGAATCCAACTCAGGTCATTAGGCTTGGCAGCAAGCACCTTTACCTACTCAGCCATCTCACCAGCCCTAATTATGTTTCATGCTCCCATTTCTAACACTTAAGAAATAGCTGTGGAAAACTCAGCTCAAATGGACTCCTTAAAATCAATTTAAGGAGCTCGGAAAGTATGGTTTAGTGATATTTCAGATGCTAGTGTAGGGCTGCAAAATCATCCTTAATTGGTGGCAATTGTTCATGACATCTATAAAGCTATCAAAACACTGAAAATGTTGTTACAATTATGAAAATAAAAATTGTGAAATTAATATTCATTTAGTATTACTTGAAGCGGACAATTATAAATTAGTATGTAATTCAATTGTTTTTTGTAAATTCAATCAAGTACTTTGAAAATCTTCTGTCCATGATGCAGATTCACCACCTTTTTTCAATCTTAGGCAGCGGCCACCACCCTCTGAAACCAGCTCCAGGTATTTCATCCTTTTCACTTCTTGTGCTTTCTGCACCTTTAAGTCATCATAGTGTGTGTGTGTGTGTGTGTGTGTGTGTGTGTGTGTGTGTGTGTGTGTGTGTGTGTTTGGCGCCAGCCTGGTGGTCTAACATAACAAGGTCCAGGACAGCCATAGGTATATGGTGCGACCCTATCTCCTTGTTTTTCCTTTAAAAAAGAAAGGGGAGGGGGGTGATTCAATGAAGAAAATCATTACAACTCATACCTTATTTATATAAAGAGAGAGTCATAGAGGAAACAATCCTGTTTCACATGGGTGCAGGAAATAAAGCATTTTTGGAACATAAAAATGATGAAAGTTAAAACATAAATGGCATTTAATCTTCCTGGTAAGAGAAAGCAAATGCAGATTTCACTAAGGTCTGTAACTCAGCTGGCAGTGCTTGCCTAGTGTGCACTGAGTGTGATCTGACGGACCACACAGACAGAGCATGCCTATAACCCCAACACTCAGGATGCGGGACAGGAGCACCACAAACCCACTGTCTTCTTGGGCTGTATAAGGAATTCCAGACAAGCCCAAGCGAGACACCTCATCTTAAAAGGAGCGGGGAGGGGGGGAGAGACAGATCTCATGAAGAACTTTTGATGTAATTTACATGATTCTCAGGTGTATAGCTGAGCAAAATGAATCACAGGTAAGCATTCAGGCTTCAGGATCATTTCAAGTAAGAAACAGGGCAAGGATGTAAGCCAGAGGCTGGAGACTTGACTAGATCAGCAGTTACACAGGTCTTTCAACTGTGTGAAACCTGTCTTCTTTTGTATATGATCCAAGCTTTATCTTGCAGTTTGTTAGACATCGGGGTCGCATGTACACGATACTTGCATGTAGAGTGCCCATCACAGAACCTCCAGGGAGAAAGCACCTGACAGTCAAATGCAAAAGCACATATATTTGTTTTGATTTTGATTAAAATTTCAGTGAATTTATCCTCCAAAATGTGCTCACACTCACTAAAATAACTTGTTCCCAATTTTATTCATGGCAACATTATCAAAATGAACAAGATAACATGTGTGGTGGTATTGTGTTCCCCAAAATATTGTGTACCTTAATAAACTTATCTGGGGTCAGAGAACAGAAAAGCCACTAGTTAGGCAGTGATAGCACACGCCTTTAATCCTAGCATTCCAGAGGCAGAAATCCATCTGGGATCTCTGTGAGTTCAAGGCCACATTGGAAACAGCCAGGCATGGTGACTCATGCCTTTAATCCTAGGGAGTGATGGTAGAAAACAGAAAGTTATATAAGGCGTGAGGACCAGAAACTAGAAGCATTTGGCTGGTTCAGCATTTGGCTGGTTAAGCATTCGGGCTTTTAAGCAGCAGTTCAGCCGAGAGCCATTGGGATGAGGACACAGAAGCTTCCAGTCTGAGGAAACAGGACCAGCTGAGGAATTGGCAAGGTGAAATAGCTGTGGCTTGTTCTGTCTCTCTGATCTACCAGCATTGACCCCAATAACTGGCCTCGGGTTTGATTTTATTAATAAGAACTTTGAAGATTCATGCAACAAACATGTACAATAATATAGGCCTGGCAATACTACACATCTAGTCAAAAAAATAAAAACACAGCTTTCAGTTGCACTTACGGGCCTGATCCTAACATATTATTAAGCTAAAGGGGGAAAGGTTGATAGGCAAAACTGTGTATAATAAAGTTTTTTTTTTAAGGCTACAAGTCATGAAGGAGGATATCAAACTAACTGTCTTTCTAACTTTAACCCTGTCACACTTTTTTTGTTTTTGTTATGGACAAGTGCATAAAAATATCTCTGCTAGTGAAAATGTAAAAGCCAATGTGAAGTTCCAGAGCTCCAAAACAGATGTTCTAACTGTATAGAAACTCACTTAGATATACAGACTGTAAGGCTAATCTCTTGCGGCATGTTTTTGTTTTGTTTCTCAAGTTCCTTACAATAAAGCTTTAACTGGAAGAAACAAAAAAAAAAAAGAAAGAGTTGAAAGAGCATCTTACACTCTTGCATATGACGCCATCACCTCTGGAAGGGCTCTCAAGAACTAACAGCACAGCTTGCTGCAGGGAGTAAACCCAAGGCCCTGGGAACTGGTGTGGAAGCCCCTTTACTGCATAGACTTTTTTACATTTTTAATTTGAACCACAGAAAAATACTCAAATGTTCTAAACAACTAAGCTTAATACTAGTGACCTACAAGAGAAGCAAGAGCAGAGACGCATAAAAGGATGGTCAGAACCTCAACTCATCAGAAGGGTGTCTAGAAACCATCAGAAGCAAAGGCTTCAGAGAACATGCTTAGAACACAGAGAAGTCAGACCCTAAGCAGACCCTGTTATAGAGCTCGTGATAAAGCCACCAGGGGATGCACCAGCTATTGCTGCACACACCTCCCAGGTGTGACGGCACCCCATTTTCCCTTAGCTGCCTATGGACCTGTGAGCTGGAGACAACTGGAGAGACACCACACCTTTAATTCCCACACTAACTTCCTCATATTTCTAATACAGGAACATCCTTCTCACAGAGCACAACAGGTTTACCTGTCTATTTCTGTAGGGGAAACAGTTACACCCCAAAAGAAAAGACTCATGTTTAAATGGAAGTGTCTACTAGCTGGACTATAACAAAATGAACAATAACAGACAAGTTCTAATTATTAAATACATCGTTCCTAATGTGTCTCAGCACTTTATATGTATTTATGTACCCCTCAAAATTTAGCTATGTTGTATGTGTATGTAAATATGTTATTTCCAATTTATGGATGCAAAAAGAGACAAGGGAATGCCTTAAGACGGTTAACCTGGAACCTAACATTCTCTAGCTTCCAACGTGTTCTACCTTCCCATTACTCCAAGACTCATTCTGTTTTTTAAACTGTGTAACTCAACCAATTGGTATACATCATGAAACAAACTTAATGGGCCATATGCATCGGGGTAGGGGAAATCTAACTGTGCGGCTCAGGCTGGTCTAGACCTCACAGTCCTCCTGCCTCAGTTTCTCAAATCCTAGGATTATAGGCATGAAGCACTATACCCATCCAAGTCAGATCCCTTTTTAAACAAAATAGAAAATATGAGTGTGTCAATCACATAAAGGCAAATACTTTTTCATGAAACTCTAATTTCTACTTTATACACACATGGACAGAGCACTGTCACTATCTTATTACCCTTCAACCCTGTCCTGAGGATTGTGTATGCCTCGTGTGTGCCTTGGAGTCAGACTTAGCCCTCTTTACTAGTGCTCCAAAGCACTGCAGTCTTTCCAATTCCCACCCAAAATCGCATGTTTGAAACATTGGGTAGTACAGTTCTAAGCTAAACTGAAGACAATAAACAAGGGAGGTGGCAAGCACTTTCTAAGGTGTTAGGTGAAAGGCATCGTCTTCAATGCCCTCTGCCCACCAACTCTTAAGCTTTTCTGAACCTATAGATGGTTCTTTGTTGCCCATCACTCCGGGGAAGTTAATTTATTAGGATTCTGCCTCCATTCCAGCTGCATGCCCACACATGCACAGTTCAGCAGCTAAGCAAGGGGTCTTTCGTCTTACGTCATTAGTGTGCATTGGTGATTACATGCGTGTGGCATGGGCACATGTGTGGCGCGTAGCTCTGTAAGCCCACCTATGCATGTTCACAGGAATCCTTAAAAAGCTGGACAGACTCCTTCCTCTCTGTTCTCTCCTCCTGCGCTCTCTCTCTCTCTCTCTCTCTCTCTCTCTCTCTCTCTCTCTCTCTCTCTCTCTCTCCTTCCCTCCCTCCTCCCCCCTCTGTTCTCTGCATGTGCTTCTTCCCCAGGCATGGTTCTTTTGTCCTGCCCATCCCCCAATAAAGCTCTGATATTGAGTTTTGTCATGGCTCATGCCTCATGACCTTTCTGCACAGTAACGAGCACCACTTATCATTTTATTTATTTATTTATTTATTTATTTATTTATTTATTTATTTATTTATTTATTTTGGTTTTTCGAGACAGGGTTTCTCTGTGTAGCTTTGTTTGCACCTTTCCTGGAACTCACTTGGTAGCCCAGGCTGGCCTCGAACAAACTCACAGAGATCCGCCTGGCTCTGCCTCCCGAGTGCTGGGATTAAAGGCGTGCGCCACCACCGCCCGGCTACTTATCATTTTTTAAACCAACACAATCCCTAAGCCTAATCCCTAAATTGTTCAGGTCACAGTACACAAACTAGGCCACATATTTAACACACAGCAACAACAGAAGGGCAGAACTGAGATTTAAAGTGAGCTATCAGGAACAATTACAGTCCAGTCACAAGCCCAGCAGAGGCTCTGCCTCCAATCTCAGCACTTGGGAGATACACCAAGACCTGTCCCAAAAACCAAAGATGAAGCCAGCCATGGTGGCACAGGCCTGTAATCCAATGTACCTGGAGGTTAAGGCAGGAAGACCACAAGTTTAAGGTTAGCTAGGCTTAGCAGTCACTGTGTGACAAAATACAAAGTATCAAAAGAGGCTGGGAATATAATAGTTTCTGAGCTGGCATGGTTTAAAGCCCTAAGTATGATCCCAATACTACGGTAGGGGAGCAGGGATCTAGTGTTCCATTACCAGACTGATCCTAGGGAAATCTAAAGCAGAAAACAAGTCTCTGGTCCCACAGTGATAGCAGAGAAAACATCTGAAATGGGACCCTAAGCCTAGAGTCTGCCCTTGTGCATTCCAAGTCAGCCACCAAGTGTGCTGCCAGAAGCCACCACAAAAAGACAAGAACCTGAAACTAGCTGAGAGTGGTGCTTTCCTAAGTGAAATTTGCCATTCAGATATTTTCAGACTTTCAAAAACGTAACCACTAGTCATTAAAAAAAAAAAAAAAAAAAAAAAAAAAAATTACAAACATAGAAACAAAACAGAGAACCAAGGGAACACCAGACAAAAACCAGGACACTCCTGAGTAAGATGACTCTCTTCATGACCTGGGGAAGGAGGTAAGTCAGTTAAGAGACAGAAAATAAGCTTTGAAAATTCACCAAAGCCGTGACAGAACAGCTGAAGAGCCAAACACAGCTCCCACGGGGGCTCCTGGTACAGGAAGGAAGGACGAAGTCTCAGTGAGGAGGGCTGACCCTCAAGCAGAGGCTACTGAGGGAGAAGAACCCAAGTTAAACTGCAAAGGACACATTGAAAATAGATGCACAAATCTCAATGCAGAAACAGGAAGAGCAAGGCAACCTGACTCCTCCAAAAAATCAAAATCAACTCACTCACATATGCAAACAAAGCCTCCAATAGCTTACTAGTAAAAAGGATAAATTAACCTCAAGAGAATAAAAAGGAACATAGATTCACTCCATGACCTGGAGAGGACAGTCACCCACAAACATGCAGAGGTCAGCAGAATGGGGGAGAAAATGAGCACTATGAATGGGAAAGTCAGGAACATGGAAAATTCTACAAGAAAATTGAGGTTTTTGAAGGGAAAAAAAGTAGAAACGTGGAAAACATTATTAACAGACTCACCAGGATAAGAATCAAGGATGGAGTACAAGATAGAGAAAACACTATACCCAAAAGTCAAAAAGGAAACAAGTGAATGTGACAAGACACAATCAAGAGACCAAACAGCCACCATACAGGAGTTGAAATTCAACTAAAAGCATGGTAAACCTACTCAATGAAAGCATACCAGAAAATAGTTTCAGATTTGGAGAAACAATGACAGAAAACATTGGGAGCATTTAAACTCAAAGCAGGATCAGAAAACAAGCAGGATCTTTATAACAAACACATCATAGTCAAAAACCCCAAAAAAAAGCAAGAATAGAAACTCTAAGAGAAAAGCACATTACCTAGAAATGAAAGAAATTCCTCATTTCTCCCTGCTCAAGAGTATTTTGGGGGAATAAGAGGGAGCTGGTCTCCCTCAGACATTAGACAGAGCCTAATAAATGTCTACAATATATAAAGAAAACAAATCTCCCAATTAATACTGAATAGACATTCTCAAAACAACAGGGCTCAAGTCATGGCTCAGCAGTTAAGAGCTGTTCTTCCTGAGGACCCAGGTTCAGTACCCAACACCCACAATGGCAGCTCACAACTGTGTATGACTATATGCCCAGGGGATCCATCGTGCTATTCTGGTCTCCAGGGGCACTGCATATACACAGTGCAGACATACACGCAGGCAAAACCCATACACATAAAGTAACAATAATAATAGTAATAATAATAATAATAATAAAAATAATAATAAACATTATTTTAAAGAAATACATTGACTAAATATTTGAAATAAAATATCCAACAACCTCAGCCATTTGCAAAATAGTACAACTGTGCTCTGAAACTCCAATGCTCCGTGGGCAGAATGGTCAACCAGAAGAGGACAGGAACAAAAACATACTGACATGTGGGGAGAGTAACCCCTCTAGTGCCAGCAAAGAAATAAGCAAGTGTAGCCACTATGGAAATTAGTGTTCAGGTTTCTCAAAATACTAAAAAACTGAACTGTCACCTGACTCAGAGATAATCTTTCTAGGCATATGGTGGAAAGGTAGACATGGAGAGAAAGAGACTTATACAGTAGATTTACATATCACAGAGCTGTTTAGTGATGTGCTATATTTGTAATACCCAAGGAAGTGAACCAGCCTAGATGTCTTGTAAGCTGATAAACACATACAGAAAATGTGGTTTACATACACAATGGAATTTTATTCAGCCTCATAAAAAACAGAAATTCTAACATTTACAGGAAAGCACATGCAATAGAGTTAAGCAAGATAACCCAGACTCAGAAAGTCAACTACCACATTTTCTCCCATATGCAGATCCTAGATTTTAGTCTTTTTACACATACTGGGAGAGGGGAAGGTTTGCTAGAAAGGGGTCAATCAAAGACCGAATTCCCGAGGAGGAGACAGGTAAAGGAATGCAAGCTCCAAAAGCAGAAAGAAGACAACTGAAAGGGTGGGAAGAGACCAGGAAGAACAAAGTACGTACAAGAGACATAATGAAACCTACTGCTCTGTATGCTAACTCTAGAACCCAAGTGACAAGCCAGGAACATGGCTCAGCAAGGGAAGGCCCTTGAGGCACAGGCTAAACAAGGCTGAATCCCTGGGAGAACCAACTCCACAAAGTTGTTGCCTGACCCCTACACATGGGCCACAACGCATGCACACATATAAAATTAAAAAAAAAAATAGTGTAATAAAAATTTAAACTAAATAAAAAATGAAGGTGACTTAACAGGGTAATCATTGATGTGATGAAACACCACGATCAAAAGCAACTCAGGGAAGAAAGGGTTTTTTGGATTACACGTCCACATCACTGTTCATCACTGAAGGAAGTCAGGACAAGAACTCAAACAGGGCAGGAACCTAGAGGCAGGAGCGGAGGCAGAGGTCATGGAGGGTTGCTGCTTACTAATGAGCTCCTTATGGCTTGTTCAGCCTGCTTCCTCACAGAACCCAGGACCACCTGCCCAGAGGTGGCCCTACCCACCATGGACTGGCCTCCCATCAATCACTAAGAAAATGTTGTATAGGCCTCTCTGCAGCCCAATAAAAGACACATTTCTAAGTTGAGGTTCCCACCTCTTTGACACTTGTGTCAGGGATGACATAAAACTAGCCAACAGAGAGGGCAAAAATGCCTTTCTTTCAGATCAATAAAGGTAAAATAATTAATAGCCAGTAGGCCTGCAGAAATGTCCTAGAAGACAGAATATGATACCAAATGAATCCACTTGCCCATACAGTGGAAAGGGCATGGAGGAAATGGTAGCTGCAAGTAATACACTGTGGCTGGGTGACCCCCACAAGCATCACTTCAGGGTGAGCAGTGTAGTCAAGGCCTGTGCCACAGAGTCTAAATTTAATCATCCAAAGCAGTAAGGAGGAAGAATTCTTCTATTAATCCAAACCAGTGATTGAAACTAGCTGAATACGCAAGACTATCCACGTACATCCTACACAAACCAGACCTCATAAATAATCAAAATACTGAAACAGAATCAAGAGAAAAACACACAGATCATGCCACCTCTACTCATGAGAAAGCTGAACTGACAGCAGAAATACTAGATAAGGAAGACTGTTAAAGCACAGATTACTAGCAAGGTAAAAAAAAAGTAACAACAAAGGGTCGATACAACACAGAAATAAACACTCAACATTCATAAACCTAGTCACATTACTTCAAAATAAATGACGTAAAAACCAAGTTTCACAAAGAAAGAGAACCTGTGTTCCCAACGGCTGAGTGATTTGAATATAGGATTCTCAGTAGTTACTAAAGAGGGATAGAAAAATCAGGAAAAGCTAAATGATAGACTGATTTGAGTATATGATTCTCAGTAGTTACTAATGAGGGATAGAAAAATCAGGAAAGGCTAAATGATAGACTTGAATATTATCAAACAAATCGGCCTAACAAACATGAGAACAATGAAATTAAGTCAGCAAACAGCAGTTGAGAAATCTCAGGAAACTAATCAGAAATTGAATAATGCACCCCTAAAAGTCAATTGTTCCAAGAAAATATTGGGCTGGGCCGCACAGGTTTGTAATCCCAAGGACACAAGGGCAGGAAAAGTTCAAGTTCAAAGCCAAACTGGAGTATACGGTAAGACCCTGGGGATATCAGTTGGCAGAGTGCTTGCCTGGCATGCACAAAACCCTGAGTTCCATCCCTAATATTGCATAAACTTGGGGTGGCACATACCTGTAATCTCAATACTGGAGAAGTAGAAGAAAAGATCAGAACATCTGTTACACATTAACTTCAAGTCCAGCCTAGGCTATACAAAGCCATGTGTCCAAAAGAGAAAAAAAAAAAAAAAAAGATGATACCAATAAAGCAAATCAGACTGATAGTGAACGCCTAAGATATGAAAGAATACATTTCAAAATTTATGGAACTAATTTAAATTAAGAATGTCCAGCAGATCAGGGCACAGTGGGTAAAAGTAACTGCCACACTGGCCTGAAGACTGCTTTCAATTTCCAGAACCCAGTAAAGGGCCAGATGCAGTGGTGAGCGTCAACGCAGTGGTAAGCCCAGCATTCCTATGATGACATGAGTGGCAGAGACAGGAGAAACCAGCCAAGAGCTCACAGGCCAGGTGCCCCAGAGTACGCAGTGCAGAAACAATGAGTGACTGCCTCAGAGGATCCTGAGAGTGGCCTTCCGACCTCCAAACAGGCACTCTGGCATGCATGTACCCACAATCACATGCATGAACAGAAACAAATAAACATTAAAAAAAAAAAAAAAAAAAAAAAAGAATTCCCAGCTGGTTAGAGTGATGCATGCCAGGAAAGGGAAAAAAAAAATATTTGTAAATAATGCAATCCATCAGAAGCAATTAACTCCTTCTCATCTCCAAGCAAAACCTATCACAAATGCCAACAGCCACCTGGTAAACAGGATGGGAATTCTCAAACCTTCCCACCTTAAATTCTGTGACATAAACCTCAGCTACCTGTCAAGGCGCCCACTATTTATCATCTATTTTAAAGGGAGAGTACAATTTAGCTTCTAAATGGCCAACCCATACACAGGCACAAGTGTCTCATACACCATGCATATGAGAACTTGCTCTGTTTTAAGTTAGAAAGAGAATAGTAGGTCACCGCCATGGACAGCCACGGCTCCTGGCATGACCAGCTGTTTAAAACCTTCTACTCACCACTAGCCAGAGCAAATGACTGTTCTCAGTGAGGAACTGGAATGAATGTAACTGGTCTCCTTTCCCATACAAGAAAATGGAGGTTTAGAGCTGGCAGCAGTGGTACATGTCTGGGATCTCAGCAATCAAGAGGCAAAGGCAGGAAGGCAGTGATTTGGGGACTAGCCTAAGCATCATAGTGAGACGTTCCCTTACAGAGGCTTCAAAATGGCTCGTTGGTTCATGACACCAGGTGCAATAACTTTGCAATTTTCTACAATTGCTTAATACAAGGAAAGCTACTTGAAGTCTCACCACTGGCCACATCCAAACTGTTTTTCTAGGTCCTCCAAGCTGAGAACGGTTTTACATTTTTAAGTGACAAAGGAACAAATGAATATGAAAATGGTATGAACTTCAATCTTAGTGTCTATCATGAATAAGATTTCTGGAGCAGAGCCACATCTATTCATTTAAATACTCTTTATGGATGTTTCCCAATATACCAGTGACTTAAGGAGCTATCACAAGTATCTGCTACGTGACTGGCTCTTACTTAACCCAGTGAGCTGCCTCTGCTCTATAATTACTCTAGTGTAACAGGGAACACCTAGGAATATAAATTCTGAAGCAGACATATATGAAATCATAGCAACCCAGGGTATCTACTTACAGAACATGGCATGTAAACTAGGCTACACAATTCAGGACTAAAGTTAAACCACAACTGCTTTTTCTCTCATCTGCTTAGAACAGCAAAGGTAGATAAAGCTGCCACATAATAAGTCACTAGGATTTTTTTTTTGTTTTGTTTTGTTTTTTGGTTTGGTTTGGTTTTTTCATTTAATTAAAATATACTTACATCATTCTCCCTCTCTCCTTCCTTCCCTTCTGCCCCATGCCATTCGCGGCCTCCTCTTCTTTAACCATTGCTGTTCATATTCACACAGTGTTACTTTGCTTTCTCCTGCTGTTGATAAATATCATAACCGAAAGCATCTTAGAGAGGAAAGGGTTCTTAGAGTCGTAGTCCATCATGAAGGGAAGTCAGGGCAGAAACCTGGATGCAGGAGCTGACACAGAAACCGTGGACAACTAACTTGCTCCCCATGGTTTATTCAACTTGCTTTCTTCTACAAGCCAGAACCACTAGCCCAGGGTGACACTGCCGCGTCAATCACTAATCAACAAAATGCCCCACAGACTTGCCTACGTGCCAACGTAAAGAGAGGTATTTTCTCAATATTGAGGTTCCCTCTTCCCAGATGATCCTAGCTTGTGTCAAATTAACAAAAAAACTAGCCAACACACATATAAATAAATAAACACATAACTACAACCTGCTGAGTCTGTTCAGTGTTTGTGGGGATCAGAGAAAGCCCTGAGTGAAGTTCTGAGTGCATGTGTTGCCAAAATACACGGGCCATGTCAAGGACCTAGCCTCAGACCCATAGAGGCATGGCAAACAAATACTTCCTTTTGGTCCATGTGTGGATGTTGATAGTGTGTACAGAAAATATCCACCATATCATTCTCTTCCCCCAGCCTGAGGACCACTCCCTCACAGAGACTGCCCCTACCTAGATTAGCTAATCCTGTCTCTTTGATCCAGCTATAAATCCTCCCTCATTCACCTGTGGTTACCCCACTCCTTGTTCAGCTTTACACAACAACGACCTCCCTACATATGCAGGCAACAGTCACCTCATCAACATGGCTCTGGTGTCACAGCTGAACCTGACTGGGGCAGCAAAGGAATGGAGAAAAGACATGAACAGGAAGATGGGATCAGGTGGTCCATGCTCTCTGCTTAAGAGAGTGAAGCACCCAGGATGCTCAGTGCATTAATAGGGAGGTGGGTGGATATTTTCTGGAGCTAAAGACAACTCTGGCTGAGCACTACAATCTACAGAACAGTAGGCAGCCATTGACAATCCTGAAAACCAACCTAAACTTCCTGGTCTAGTTTCCTGCTATTGATAACACTCTTAACCAAAGCAGCTTAGGCAAGGAAAGGGTATACTGGGATTACACTTCCAGGTCATAGTACATCACTCAGGGAGGTGAGGGAAGGAAATTAACAGAAACCATGAAGGATGCTGCTTGTTCATTCACTCATTCACTCAAGCTTAGCTTTCTTACACAGCCCAAGACAACATGCCTAGGGCTAGGTAGGCTGCTGTATCATTAAGGCTAACTAGGACACTCCTGAAAGTAGTACTGTGCAAGCAAGAATTCTTCTATACACAAGTAAACACAAGTCAAAAATGGTTACATCCATTCTATGACCACATCCATCTAAACTACCTCTAAAGGACATCTTTTCACCTCCAAACTGAAACTACAGAAAAGACAATGTTCTCTGAAGTCACTGAAAGTCAAGGCCTGGCAGGTGGAGGCAGGAGAATCAAAACATCAAGGTATCTTTGGCTACACAGCAAGTTAGAGGCAAGCATGGGCTATGAGACACTGTCTTTCAAAACAAAACAAAACAAAAAACAAGAACATCCTCAGTAAGACACTGACTCATACTTATATCCTAAGTCCATGTAAAGATCACTCTGCATCCTGGGGAACAAGGAATTCTAGATCGCACTGAGCCACAGAATGAGGCAAAGCACCAAAGGAAAGACAATCTACTTGATGTTTTAGATATTCTGCTTTCAAATTCGAATCAAAATTACATTGGTTTTTGGTTTTTCAGACAGATTTTTCATTATGTAGCCCAGGCTGTCCTTGAAGCAATCTTCCTGCCTCAGCAAAGAAAACAGCTTACTTCCCAACCTAGTAAACAAACAAGCTCCTTGAAATCACAGAAACAGTAAATAATACTTTAGTGAAATTGCAGTACACATTTTATAAAGAGCCCTCAATTTAGAATAAGAGTACATCTCAAACTCCATTACAATGACTGCATAATTTAAAAAAAAAAAATGTTAAGAGAACATTAGTAGTTTAATATACGATGGCAATTCTGGTCGCAGCAGCTACTTGATAACACCAGAGCAAAAATTCCCATCACATTTACAGCAGCACCATTCTCTACTTCCTCATAAAGCATATACAGCATCCCTTGTCAAGAACAATTAAAAAAAAATGAAGGATGACCCCAACAAACACTCATCACCACCGCTAAGTGAGAGCCGCTAGCACCAGAAAGGTGGGACACACTGCTCTACCAGCCACACACATGCTGCTGCCAGGCACAGACACAGCAAGGCAGTGTCTACACAAACAAACTAGTTCGGCCTCCATGTCCCAGGACACTAATCGTGCGCTTGCTAGTTTCAGAAACGTCAGTTTATTTACCTGTTTAAAGGTTGTGAAAGCTTTACCAATAGATCGAGTTCATAAATATGTTAATGTTTCACCCTCAGATTAAATGTAATTTAAAATACGACTAAAGAGGAAGATTTACATGTGACACTGAGTGCAATACTTAATCTGAGAAAAGGGGAAAGAAAAGGAAGGGCAGGAGAAACGAGAGTGCTTCCTCTTGGGGACCTCTAGGCCAGAAGGCAACTGGAAACTGGCTTTGCTGCTTCACCGCCCCCTCCCCCCAGACTTCAGAGAGGACTCCAGTGCAGAACCACCTCCACTGGGTCCCTCCCTCTTTCCACTTCTACTTCCAACTTCAGGACAAGTCCCAGCACTCAAGGTTTCAGGGATGCATTCCCATAAATTCTCCTTTTTCATCAAACCCTCATAAAACACGTTTAAAGACCGAAGACATTCTCTAGGATACAAAGAAAGTATATACTGAACACTAACCAAGTAAACACAAGATTGTAGATACATAAACACCAGCAACACTGGCATTTATTTTCCCACAGCTTCCTCACATTTCTATGTACACCATGGGTCAATTAAGATTAACCCCATTTTTCTTTTCTGGATTCTTAGAACAGGGTCTTCTATTTCCCAGTGGCTCCCATCACTCTGTAGCCAAGCTTGACTTCCTGCCTTCACCTACTGCATGCTAAGATTACAGGCATATTATGCACCATGCCAGCTGGATAATTCCATTTCTCAATTAATAAAATGCAAGTAAAAGATTCTTAACCCAACAGTAGCCAAGCAAAATGCCACAAAGGAAAATCTGGTAAAAGAAAGAATAACACCAGAATGATCCCTCACCATAGCACAGAACAGGGCTGTGAATATTGAGAAAGCAGTAAACTGTTTAGCTACATGTATGAATGGAGTTTATTTGTATTTTCACCTTCTCTATATGACATGCAAAGTTATTGACAAGATATTCTGATTTCTTTAAGCTTAGAACTCCTTAACACTGTAAGGGGATTAATCTAGGGGAGAATTCTTATTTTGATTTCATAGCACATTCATTAAATGTAGGATACCATCTGAAGATATTCATTTTATAATTACTGTTGGGTCAGACCAGTGTCAGAATGTGCAGACAACAGTCAGAACTTGACCTGAACCAACAGTGGGCCTTTCAGAGTCACAGACAGGGTAGATTTAAGGGAGGGACTCAGTGACAACAGAATCTGAAACATTTGCCAAGATTCCTAAGCCTAGAATGGAGAAAAAAACACAAAAACAGACTCGTTCTTGAACTGCAAAGTCACCTTAAGGGCCTCGCACCAGCAGAATTTCTCTCTCCAGATTCATTCAAGAAGCATCCCAACTAGCTTACTGTAATGCACAAAGCAAAGCAGACACACTGGCAGTTCCAAAGTGGAGGCTTCAATCATCATGCTTTCTCTCTCACATATGTACAAGAGTAGCATGCAATAGAAATTGCTAAATTAAGCCTGGTATGGCAGCACATACTTGTGACCCCAGCAGCTGGCAGCTAGTTAAGGCTAGTTTGAACTACTTGGAGATACCCCGTATCAAAAATAATAAAACAGCAAAAAAGAAACCAAAGAAAAACAGAAATTGCTAAATTTAAAAGTATAAAGACCCTACATAAATGATATGAAAATGGTGTTAGCCCTATAAGCAACTTTCTTCTTGTTTTATGAAGTTCCGTAACATAAGCATTCTGTCTGACACAGCACTAGATTCACTGTGATCATTTCAAACTGGGGGATTTTCAAATGGATGCTACACAACTCAGAAGAAGCAAGACAGGGGCTGGAGAGATGGCTCAGCAGTTAAGAGCACTGAGTTCAATTCCCAGAAACCACATGGTGGCTCATAACCATCTATGATGAGATCTGGTGCCCTCTTCTGGTATGTAGGCAGAATACTGTATACATATTAAATTATAATTAAAAAAATAAAATAAAAAAGAAGCAAGACAGATTCCTACCTGCAACCAAAGTTTTTGTTTAAGTTGCTGTGATTTCTGACAAACAGGCTTACAAAAGGCTATCTCATATCACAATGAGCTAACTTAATTGCTGTTACCCATAAAAAAGTAATAATAATTTAAAAAAAAAAAAAAACTGTAAAGTATTGCAAGCCCCATCCTCAATTAAGAATCACAGCCAATGAAATGGCCCAACAGGTAAGGGCACTGCCTGCCAAGCCTGGTGACCCAAGTTCCATCACTGATGAAAAGATGTCAGATCTCCACAAATACAGTGGTGGCATGAAAATCTCTCAATGAGTGGATAAGTACACACACTAAATAAATACATAATCCCTTAAAACTTTTTTTTTTTTTTTTTTTTTTTTTTGGTTTTTCGAAACAGGGTTTCTCTGTGTAGCTTTGCGCCTTTCCTGGAACTCACTTGGTAGCCCAGGCTGGCCTTGAACTCACAGAGATCCGCCTGGCTCTGCCTCCCGAGTGCTGGGATTAAAGGCGTGCGCCACCACCGCCCAGCCCCTTAAAACTTTTTAAAGAATTTGTAAACACAGCCTTTGAAAAAAATTAAAGAATCAGCAACAATAAGCAAATGAAGACATTTCACATCAATCGTCATGAAAGCAATTCACAGTCAGTACACACACACACACACACACACACACACACACACACACACAAAACAGCTGAAAATACTAAGTGTGAACCACAGCATGAAGTAGCCAGAGACCTCAAATACTGACAGCTGCTGTGCAGGTTGGCATAACCATCTTGAAGGCCCCTCGGCAGCTATCCACTCAAGTTTAACAGACTGTGTCTACAGTCCATCAGTTCCATGTCTAATCTATAACATGCAGCAATTTGACTCAGAACAGCCCAAAGCAGAAATCCAAAATATCATTTCTATCCCAAGGACAACACCAAAGAGTGGATGATGCCATGCAAAGAAGCAGGTACAATGAGTCCAGTACAACCTTTGCAGGACCATGGTCACAGCAGTGTGAAGGTCACCCAGCTCCTGAAAGCAATACCAAAGGGCAACTCAAGTCCCTGGAGAAGGGCTTTATCTCTCTCAACCCTATGAAGTCATATAACTAATATTTTCCTGTACTTTCTTTAAGATTAGTCAAGCTGATCTTTGATCAACTGATACAGAAGCAAGTCTGTGCTAGTCTGTGCCAATGGCCCAGCAATTGTTCAAGGCATTTGTCATTAAAAGGGACCAAAGCAATCACATAGGTCTAGTTGTTAAGTGCTCCAAGGGAGTAGTCATCCCACCCAAAATGCCACTATCCTGGAAAAGTATCCACTGTACCCATGTGAAGAGACTTCATGGGAACAAAAAGACAAATACCAGCCAGCTCAGTCCATGCAAGTGAGCAGGCTGCTACGGCTCTGTGCTGTGAGCCACCTTTCCACTCCAGAAGGTCATCTTAACGCCCTATGCCCAAGAAGCTCCTGACGATAACCAGCACTGACAGGTAATTGGCACTACAGGCTGCACTACCAGCTCTGGCAATGTCACCCAGGCCAGTCTGATGCTATCTCCAAAATCTACCTGGAAAAGAGTTGCTGCTGCTGCTCACCAAGTCTCCCTCAGAATCCATCAATCATCTTATAAAACCCACAGGAGCTAGATGTGGTAGTGCATTCTTGTAATCCCAGCATACAGGAGGTAGAAGCAGAAGTCAGCCTTTAAATTCAAGTCAGCCTGGGCAACATGAAATGAATGCTGTCTTTAAAAAAATTAATAATCAACAACAAATCGTTTCTGGGCAGAGAACCCAAGCTACAATTAGGGCTTTTATTATACAAGACAGAGCAAAACATAGCTTGGGCAGGATGACATTTCTTGTATGAGGTGACTACCTCCCTGAAGCTCATAACACCCTTACTAATTTGACTACTGTGGTCCACAGTAGCGAAGTCAAAGCTTGTAGGAAAATAAAAGGAGAAAAGGAAAAAAAACAATCTGGAAAGAAAGAGGTGGGGGAAGAGGACACTGCATGACACAGCACAGTCATACAGCAAAGCCCCAGCTACCTAGCAAACTGGAGGAGGGCTGCTTTTGAACATTCTGGGCAACATATAATGTGAGTCAAAACAGTTGCACACGTCACCTGTAGGGAGCACAGCCTGGCGCTGTCAGTGTGGGGGGAGGAAAGGAGCCAGCTAGAGCAGCAATGCACACTCTTCCTCTGGTTGGCCACCATACATGTAAAAAGGGCATTTTAAAAATCATTCATGGACACATGATTTTTAGGAGGGTGTCAGGGAGGCTGGCTGGTTGACTGATGCTGAGACCGGACCCACCACACAGTACATGCTACCCTAGAACTCCATGCAATTCTCATGCCACAGACTCTGAGAAGGCTGAGCCCCTATGCCTGGTTGGTCACACTCACTGATGTAACAGAAACTGGGAAGGAACTGCTTTGGGTGCACTGAGGGAAAACAGAACAGGCATGTGGTCTGAGGGAACCAGGGTAAAGAAACAGACTGGAGAGGGTCACAGATAAATTCTAGTCAGACAATGCTGTCAGGACCTATCAAGCTATACAATTACCGTCTGTTCATTTTACTAAAGTAAAATTATCTTCAACTACATTTACTGAGCTGCACACAATGTGTGGCCAGCACTTCCCATTGTACAGGGCAGTAAAAAGACCCTCAGAGACACCAAGCACAGGGCAGCACCATGCTCTTGGGCTTCCCAGCCTGTGAGCCAATAGCCAAAATAAAAGTTTTAATATTAACAAATTGCCCAGTCATAAATATTTTGTTATACCGGAAAATAGACCTAAGACAGCACCCAAAAAAATGAAATATTTATATATAAATCCACACTACTCTCAAGATGTAGGTAAGCAAAGCACACTAAAGTCAAAGAATCGAGTAAATAGGATGTTTCTATGTCTACATACAGGAACAATCAATACTGTCAAGATACCACTTCCCAAATTGAACAAAGATTTAATTCAATCCCAGTCAAAATCCTGACAAGTTTGTTTGTAGATATTAGAAAACTGTGTCCAAAATTTTTTATGTGAGTTTATACACAGAAGATCCAGAATAGCCAGCTTAATACTGAGGGAGGGAAAGATGGCGCTGGACCTCATGACTGTTAAGCTGTATTGAGACTGAGACTAGTGAAGGATGGAGGACAGGGCTCCCAGAAGAGTAAAGACCACCATGCTGCAGAGGCTTTTCCAACAAACGCTGCAGGAGTGACTGCAATAATAACGAACTATGGGCACTGGAGATGTGGCTCAGTGGTTAAGAGCACGGGCCGCTCTTCCAGGGGACCTGGGTTCGATTGCCAGCACCCACATGGCAGCTCACAACCATCTGTAACTCCAGTCTCCGGGGATGTAACTTCCCTCTCCTGGCCTGTGAGGGTACCAGGCAAACACTTGCTGCACTAACACAAATGCAGACAAAAACATCCATACAAATTAAATAAATTAATATTAGAATCCAGACACAGACCCCCACACTCATCACAGCAATGAAGCAGATCAATACCTAAATGTGAAACACAGAACTATTTAAAACTTCTCAAAGATAAAGAACCCAAGACAGCTCAGGATCACAGGAGTGACAGGACACATAAAAGAGACAACTGATAAGCTGGACATCATCTAAATTTGCATTTTCTGTTCTGTAAAAAAGACAATGTCTGCAGAAAGAGAAGAGGCTAGAAAACACAGAAAAATGTTTGCAAAGGATATCTGATAAAAGATTGTTAAACAACTATACAAAAAGCATAGTTTTTCTAGTAGCTGTGGTTCCAAACACAGGGCCTTACATAATAGCAAGGACTACTAAAACTTACGAGTAAGAAAATAGCTGGGAGGGTTGGGAATTTAGCTCAGTGGTAGAGCACTTGCCTACCAAGCGCAAGGCCCTGAGTTCAATCCTCAGCTCGAGAAAATAAAAGAAAATAAAGATAAAAAAAGAAAAGAAAAGATATAAGAAAATAGCTGGGTCTGGGAAATGGCTCAGCCATCAGGGTGCTCGTGGCACCAAGCGTGAGGCCTAATTTTGAACTCCCAATACCCAGTGTAAAAGCTGGGTAGAGTGGCACATATCTAAAACCCCATGGCTGGAGACAGCCTGCTAGCCAGCCCTACTAGCTTCATCAATGAGCTCTAGGTTCAGTGAGATGCCCTGCCTCAAAAAGTAAGGAATGCACTTGACTTCTGGCCACTACACTAGCATGCATGCACATGTGCATACACAAAATAAATAAATGAAAAAGAAAGAAAAAGATACATAAATGAAGGTTCAGCGTATTAATCATCTATACTAACTAACCAGGAAAATAAAAATTAAAATGTGACACTACCACACACCTACTGGAACAGCCAAAATCAAGACCCAGACACACAAACTACTGAGAGGATTCTCTGGGGCAGGGATGCTCTTGTTGCTGCTAGGAATACAACAGAGAAACTCTGGAAGACTGCTTGCTTGTTGCTTATAAAAACAATACAGCTGCCAGGCGGTGGTGGCGCCCGCCTTTAATCCCAGCACTCGGGAGGCAGAGGCAGGCGGATCTCTGAGTTCGAGGCCAGCCTGGTCTCCAAAGCGAGTTCCAGGAAAGGCGCAAAGCTACATAGAGAAACCCTGTCTCGAAAAAAAACCAAAAAAAAAAAAAAAAAAAAAAAAAAAAAAAACAAACAAACAAAAAAGATACAGCCTTAATACATATTGTAACAGTTTTGCTAGTTGGGTGTCTATACAAATTCCCTCCCCCCCCCTCTCTCACACATACACACAAACCTGTATGTCTACACAAAGACCCACATGTGGATGTTTCTGGCAGCTTTATTCATAACTACCCAAACTTAGAGCTAACCAAGATATCTAGTAGGTCAACAAGTGAAGCCAGGTTCAGGCAGACAATAGTGTACTATAAAGGAGCTATAAAGGGATAAGAGAAGACAGGAGGGAAATTTGAATGCATATTACTCTAAGAAACGACTGTGAAAAGGCCACATACTGTATGAATCATCAAAGCTGTAATCATAGCCTGAGAAAGGCCAAACAATGAAGACTTAACAAAGATCATGGATAGCCAGGGTCTGGTCGATGGGTGCAGGGTAGGGGATACTTTGCATAATATTGTATGTAAAGATGAGCAGCAGCTTGACATGGGAGTCTGGGTGATGTTAGCCTGTCTAAACTACAAAGATCCAACTCTGGTAAAGAATTCAGTCACTGGAGATGAAGCCCAAACAGAGACACCTCTGCTCCTACCTTTCAACTTCAATGTGAACCTAAAACAGACCTCAACAAACCAACTCTTTTTAAAAAATTGTCACAGAGCAAAATCTCAAAATTATTACTCTCGAGTTTCATGAACAACCTAACAACTTCCAGTGTTTTTCCAATCTGAGATGAAATAAAAATATATAAATATGATGGCAGCCAGACATGTTATAAACCAAATGCCTCTCACAGATAAATAAGTTAACAACAACTTGCCAGTCTGTCTGTCTTTGTCTTTTTTTCAGGTCTCACACATAGTGGGCAGTTGCTCTGCCTGAGCTATCCCATACCATTCACAAATCTTTTTTTTTTTTTTTTAATTTAAAATTTTTAAATTAGACACATTCAAAACATCAACCAAACAGCTGCAGCATTCTTATTATGTTTTTTGGCAGTTAGAGTGGTATTTAGTGAATAGAGCAATTCTTAACCAGTAGGTGCATCAGCAGACAACTGAATACCTAAAACCTAACCTATATATAACAAGTATGCTCTATGCATCAGCAAAAAACAGCTTTAATTTCCATGACAATCACAGCCCAATTCTGTGTCATGCCAGGTTACTGGCTATGGACAAAGCCAACAGGACAAGGTTATCTAAAGACACACTTACTAGTGTGCTAACTACACCAAAATAAGACACACACCATATTGGTTTAAAAAGAAACTTTGCCACCTTACATTTCAATATTTTCTTCTAGAGGCATAATTTGTACAAAGGGGTGTTAAATACTTTATAGCCAAGAAAAACAACTGTCAGAGCCTATTTCATCTTTGTCTTCCTCACGATTTCTAGCCATGAAGTAAGTGGCTTAGTTCTGCAGAGCTCCTCCAGCTCAGGTGCCTTTTGGACAACACTCAAAAAATAACCAAGAGACATCTGGGCCTTGGGGTCCTTCTCCTTTCCCCTCAAGAAGCAAGATGAAGGTTTTCGGTTCTCTTTCCTAACAATCCTTGTCCACATCTGCCACAGCTTCCAATTCTCCCCTGGGCAGGGACAGTCTTCCACCTCTAGTGCCACTGCTTGTGTGCCATGGTTTGCACAAAGAACACATGGTAGAGGGGGGCATGGGAGAAGTAGAATGGAGAGGAGAAGAAACAATGTAAATGTATTTTAATTAAATTAAAAAGAACACATATGCTGCCCTTTTGCTGCTGATGAGGATCTCCTTTGTTTTTCCTCAATGAGACACAGGACCCAAGAATCCCTTTCTATAAAATTGTATTTAACTGCTCACATGGCTCACAAAATTCTAAGAAATATGCTTCATATAAAAATTACAATGAGCCGGGCGGCGGTGGCGCACACCTTTAATCCCAGCACTCGGGAGGCAGAGCCAGGCCAATCCCTCTGAGTTCGAAGCCAGCCTGGGCTACAGAGTGAGGTCCAGGACAGGCACCAAAACTACACAGAGAAACTCTGTCTCAAAAACCAAAAAAATTAAAATTAATTAATTTTCTAAACGCTCCAAAATACAGCTCATTTGATGAGTTTCCCTTCCTCCTGGCATCCCTGCACACAGGCATCCACCATGACCTTCTGTCTACAAAACTGTATGTTTAACATGGTATCAACACACTTTTTAAGGTAATCTAAATGTATAAAATAAAATTCCAACTACTTCTGAATTTGCCTATAAATCTTAACACTTCAATTATTGGATCTGGATTTTAGGTATTCATGCAATGGCAATCTTTAGCTACTTTGACGACTCCAGTAGACAAGGAGAGGTGAGCAAGATCCAGCAATGAGGTGTCCAGCAATGGGGCTGGCTTGGCCCTCCCTAACAAGCAAGCCACTCAAAAGCAAGCAATAAGCTTTTCTATTCCATTTCCAAGCTACAGAAATTACCATTTTTATTATTTGAGGATTCCTCAATTCCTAAACTTTAACTACATGTTTATATATGCATTACACGTATCCTATCAAAATGAAAACTCCATTTCAGTTGGTCAGGACTTACTACATTTTGTTAGCTTCTTGGATGAAACTGTTAACACTAAATAGAGATTTCACCACTTTATATGCTCACATCAGCAAAGACCAACACTGTGAATATTAACCTCTGTAAAGACTTTAAATCTAGAATTTATACCCTGTATAACTTTTAGAAGAAATATTTTTTCATAATTTGACTGTTATTACACACACACCAAAAAAAAAAAATCCAAATCTTATAATTACTTGTGCATTTCACAAATATGGTTTTAATGATGTTCAGAATCACAATGAGAAACCATCAAGTTATGTTTCATTTACTGTAACAGGCATTGGAGAAGAAAGGGTTAGGAGTAAAACTAGGGGCTAAAAAGAAGGCTCAGAGGGCAAAGCTCTACAAAATGAGGAAGGGATACAGATCCCCAGAGCCTTCATTAAAAAGTCAGTGTTCAGGAGGCAGTGAGAGGGGATTCCCAGAGCAGCTAGCTAACCAGAATAGGTCATCAGTGAGAGATCCTGCCTCAATGAATAAGACAGAACATGATTGAAGACACTCAACGTCTACCTTGGACCATCACACAATTACACACATACACAAGTTTGTGTTATGTGTGTACACAAGGTTGTGTGTGTGTGTGTGTGTGTGTGTGTGTGCAGTCCATTCACAAGGAACAAAAAATTAAAAATTCTTTAAAAGGAAGTTAACGTCAAGAAAAATACAGCCATAAGTTTCACAAGCTGTCAGCATTGACTTAAAATTATTCTATATTAGCTTCACTGAATTTTGCTTCCTGGGTTAGAATAAATGTCTTTATCATTCCAATAAAGGAGACTGAGAAGTTTTTGGAAAAAGGGCTAAACTAGTACCTGTGGAATAGGAAACGCACAGTGAGCCTGGAATACTGTTGTATCTCAGAAAGAAAGAAAGTGTTATAAGAAAACCAGGGGTGTCCTTAAAAACACAGAGGCTACAGTGGCAGCAAGGTGGCCCACGCCTTTAATCCAGCACTCAGGAGAGGTGGGAGGGTCTACTGTCTGTGAGTTCAAGGCCAGCCTGGGCTACATCATAAGCTCCAGGACAGCAAGGACCTACATAGTGATGAGACCCTACCCCCACCCCCCAAAAAAGGAGCCCTAAGAACAGGCTTAAAGGGGCTAACCCTGGGACAACTCTAGGAAATAAATACAGCAATAGTATTAAATTATAACCCAAAGGACAAAGAAATCTACACAGGACCACTGAGGCTGAGTGAGTGACACACTAAAACATACATGAACAAATAAACAATCTCTTACAGGAAAAAACATCCAGCTATTGCATGGAGGGTGGGGGCGCAACCAGCACAAGCACTGCGCGGAAAGACCTGATGACAGGTGCTGAAGCTGCGAGAGAAGAGGCCACCTGTATCTCCCCGAAACATTGATGTTCTTTTTTCAGGTTGGGAGCTGACTGGAGGCTTTACATTAGAAGAACAATGCCTCTCTCAGGAGCTGAGCCCCACAGTGGAACACACACAAATCACTTTCCAGTGGCAACACCTGGGCATGGGACCAGTCTCAAGTCATCAACTTCAGCATCATCTCCCCACACTGACCTCACATCTTCCACTAGACAAAACGAGACAAGCACACTGAGACCTCCCCAAGTACCCACAGCCTCGATCCAATCAAAGAACAATCAAAGACAAACAAATTCTCTTCAAAACTGTCAAGATAGTGAAAACAAAGAAGAGAAAGTCCACGACAGGGGGAGCCTAAGGAGACAGAAAATACAGCCTGGAATCCTGGAGCATCAGGCAGACACCAGTGGATAAAACCGGAAATGCACGTAACAGCTAAGGAAGGGGGATTAAATGTACAAGGAAAAGTCACCCTACCTCTACAATTTTTCCTACTTCAAATCTAAAACTCCCACAAAATAAAATAAATTCACAATACCAAACTTACAGAACAAGTGTGCATAATTATAATCAAGTACAGAAGATAACTTAAGGAAAAAAAAAATAAAAATCTTTAGGAAAGGGCTACAGCTGTAGATCTGAGGCAGGGCATTTGCCTTATGGACACACTCCAAAAGAGAAAAACAACAGAGTTTTAAACAAGGTATGATAGCAAGCCTGCAATCTCATCACTCAAAGTCATCCTCAGCTACATATCAATCAAGTTCAAGGCCATCATGAAACACGATCTCAAAGAAAACAAATTCTTTTAAAGTGACTAAGCTGGAATTCAGTAGCAATAAGTAGGCTAGAATCAGTTCCTAGCTCAGTCTAGCTCTCTAAGGCTGATCTCAAATTAGTGCTGGGTTCAAGGACCCTTGGTTAAGGCATCTGAATGCAAGGGGTCCTCACTGCCCAGCACTCTCTCCCATTCCTGACCTTCCTACTTAGGTTCTATCCATTACTCAATGGGACCAGTCTTTCTTTCCCTGCTCCCCAGAAATGGAGGCGCAGTGCAAGCCAGAAAGCACAGCCAGCAACCAGCTCTTTCTCTACTGCTTCCTTAGCTCCCCACTGCTTACATTTGTTCACAATTTCATAAATGTATATAATGGATTCTGGCTACTCTAAGCTACATCTTCTCAACACCCTGCCTGCCTGTCAATTCCCCACCCCCACTTAGCTTCTTCCCTATAAGTATCTTTCTCACATTTCTGTCTTCTTGTTTTGTTTTGTGGCCCACTGAATTTAATGAAGGTCATGGGTACAGAAGTATCCAATGGAGGCTGGTAGGTTCCCAATGCTTTGTGCAGACATAACAACACAGGTTACAATGCAGCCAGAATGCGTGCCCTCCTCATCCACACCGACACACACTGTGTACCAGCTCAACTTTCTTACTCTGCAGAATTAGCCTCCCTGCTCAAACTCACAATAGTTGCAAAGCTGAAACCAGGCTGTTTTGCTCAGAACAATCCTCCCCAGATCCCTCTCAAAGAAAATGCTCTCCAGCAGAGTAGAAGCTCACCTGCCTCCTGCTCCTTCCTCTGCTCCTTACAACAACTTGTTAGACATAAACTAAACTACTTGCCAGAAAAGACCAAGCTGGTACATTTATGCCAACACCCTCTCTCCCTTCCCTTTACCACGCACACATCACTTACATTTGTCTACTACAAAATACTTCTAACACATGCAGACTATCAATCAGTTAGAAGGGACATCTCCTGAAACTTTCAGTTTTTAAAAGATTACAAACACTTACAATAAAGTGATTTTACTTTAAAAATTACAAATGCAGAGGATTTTCTCAAATTATTTAATATATTTTAATACAATGCTTCTAAAATGTGTACACAGAGCAAGGTGAAACCTTAATACTTAAACAGTGGTTTGATTTTCAAAACCGTCCTGCCAACATGCATTAGAGGAAAAAATCATTATCAAACATGAGTTTGTTTGGTTGGTATTTCCTTTAGTAGTCTCTACAGTTTAAGAGGATATGACTAATGTCTCTAAACTGCTCGTGAAATTAACTAATACAAGTTTCTCTTCAGCTGGCTATGAGTTTTTCTTTGAGGTTAATTCTAACCCAAGTATCCGAGAAACACATCAGTACAGCACATCTTCCAAGTAATCTCACCAACATGTTTAGTCATATATTTAGTTAAAGGCCTGAAGTAACGAGATGGAGAGAACAACTCCCAGTCCAGGGTGTTAAAGATGAAGCAAATGGAATTCAAAAGAGGCGGCCAGAGGAGGCGGGCGGCTCACCTTGAGAATCCCCAGCAGTCAAGTGAGGGTGGCAAGAGGATAACCCCAAGTTTGAGATTATCCTGAGCTGGAGTGAGGTGCAGGCCACCATGGGATACAGAGTGAAACCTCAACTCAAGAAAAACACAAAAGAACAGCAAGGAGGTGGTGGCACACGCCTTTAATCCCACCACTCGGGAAGCAAAGACTGGCGGATCTCAAAGCTTGAGGCCAGCCTTGTCTACAGAGTAAGTTCCAGACAGCCAGAGCTGCATGGATAAACCCTGTCTCAAAAAAAACCAAAAACAATAAAAAGAAAAAGAAAATCCAAGTAGGTTCCCAACACCCATGTCAGGTGACTTAACTCCTGCTCCAGAAGAGGCTCCAAAGGCCTCTGGTCTCCATGAACACCTGCACTCATGTGTCCACACACAGAAATCCATAGTGTAAAACAGATAGAATAGACCTTCATTAGATTTACTTCCGCAGAAATTACAGTGTCCCCACTATCTGTATAAAGAACTCGCTGGCCTCCCCTAAGTGCCTTCAATAGCACTACGGGCCACTGTGGAGCTCCTGAGGACAGGCGCTGTCAGCACCACACTGCCTACACGGACTGAAGAAAATCACAGCTACTATCAAGAGGACCCTTGGTTCCCATTTTAAAAACAGGTTCATCTGGAAAAGCTGGGTGGCAGAGGTAAAAAGACACATGTCACTTCTGAATAAATGACAATCTTTTTTTTTTAGAGGGTTGAGTTTCTCTGCAGCCTCACTTGTTTTTGTTAAGAGATTTTTTTATTCATGTTACATACCATAAACGACAATTTTAAGTGACATCCAGAGTAGACTAAAGGCCCAGCCTTCCTTCTATAAATGGCTACCTACTACTTCAGTCCCCACACCCATCTCCTGGTCCAGCACCTGGAAGCAATCAATTCTGATACAACCACGGGCCTCCTCAACTGTACTGCTCAGAGTCTGCCCGAGTGTCCCAGGTAAAGGGAAAAGGTCAAATCAGACACTGTCGCACGTCCAGTGGGCGGAGGGCAGGACTACTAGGAAGGCTACTGTGGTCAACACGTTCCCGGTGCTCAGACGGGCCACGTTTGGTGGCTCAGACAGCCCAGCAGGCCTGGTGCTCTTCCCCCAGGGAGTCAGGCAGTCAGAGTTCTATGTTCCACATGCCAATGAGGCTCCTTTTTAATCAAACCAAAGCCTGCTTTGAGCTTCTACAGCACAACTCATCTGATTCTGACTCACTGTCAACTTTAGAAAGTCCATCAGAGTGAAACACCACCACATCACAGGCAAGGGCAGCTACAAGTCAACAACAAAGTCTCCTCAACTCACTTCAATATAACCGGTGGTATTTAACCCACCTCTTATTACTGAGAAAAACGAAATGTTATCTTATTAAAATCTACTATCTTAGCACAAATATTTTACTACCAGTTTATCAATTATCCCTATTAACTAAACACCTGCAGACCCTGTTCCAGTACTGGGGAAGAGTCACAGGGAAGACAGAACTAATCCCTGATGCGGGATTTCTTTCTGTACACTGTGAATATGTATTGTTCCCATTGATTAATAAATAAAGATGCTTTTACCTATGGCAAAGTAGGATAAGAGCCAGGAGGGAAAATCCAAGCAGAGATGCAGGGAGAAGAAGGGCAGAGTCAGGCACAGACGCCATCCAGTCACCCAAGGAGCAAGATGCAAGCAGACTGGTAACACCATGGTCACACGACAAAATATAGATTAATAGAAATAGGTACTGTGGATGATCGATTGATAAATAAAACACTGATTGGCCAGTAGCCAGGCAGGAAGTATAGGCAAGACTAGTAGAGAGGAGAATTGAGAGAACAGGAAGGCACATAGGAGGAGCATCATGTAAAGGCAGCAGGTAAAGCCACGGAACACGTGGCAACATATAGATTAACAGAAATGGGCTGAGTATAAGAGTAAGAGCTAGACAATGGTAGGCCTGAGCTAATGGCTGAACAGTTTAAATAATATAAGAGTCTGTATGTTTATTTTATAAGTGGGCTACGGGACTGCTGGGGCTTGGCAGGACCCAGAGAGAAAAACTCTAGCTACAAATAGGTTAATTTAAGTTGTAAGAGCTAGTTAGTAAAAAGCCTGAGCAACTGGCCAAAAAGTTTGTAGTTAATATTAAGCCTCTGAGTGATTATTTACAAATGACTGTGGGACAGGGCAGGACAGAAAAGCCCCCCTTTACACATCCCTATTCTCATCAAGTTTAACTTATGCAGAAAGCGGGTGAGGGAATCAATAGAGGAAGGATTTTTCAAGGTAAAGTGGTAACAGAAATTGGGACCTATAGGGGTCACTTCCATGTACATGGCAATCTCAAGGCAGAGCCTGAGACCAAGAACAAAGCAGCTAAGACGAGGTGGGAACAAGTACACCAGGGTATGGAGCTGCCAGGCTGACCAGGCAGTGCCCGAGGGGAAGGCGGTACTCACATACTAAACAACAATGTGTTAACATTGTTTTTGTTTTGAGCCACAGTTTCGTGTGGCCCAGGCTGACCTGAACTTGCTCTGCAGCCAAGACTGGCCTTGAACTTCTTGGCCCCCTGCTTCCACCTCCAAAGTGTCATGATTGCAGGTGCGAACCACCTTTTTGTTGGATGGGTTAGCTTTTGGAGACCAAATTTCACTATGCAGCCCTGGCTATCCAGGACTCACTATGTAGACCAGGCTAGCTACTAGTTGCAATCCTCCTCCTCACTCTGCCTTGCTGAGATTACAGATGTGGCCCTTTGAGGAAATAGAAAGGGAAGGTGACTGACCTCAAGAGCATATAAAGGTGTTTTCTACTATGCATTATGAAAACAACACAGACTGGTGGAAAACTTATGCAAAGTCCAATGCTGAAGACAACAGGGATTTACAAGAGGAAACCAGGACATTCAAAACCCATACAACTTTAAAATAAAACATTACCAAAATTAACAATTCAAATTAAAACACTAATAAAAATTTTAGTGGCTAATTTCTCATGAGAAAAATATTCAAGTTCAAGTAGAAAAATAAAAATCTAAAAGAATTAAAGAATTATTTGCTGCTGGGGTAATCCCAGCATCAGGAGGCAGAGGCTGGGGTAATCCCAGCATCAGGAGGCAGAGTCTGGGGTAATCCCAGCATCAGGAGGCAGAGGCTGGGCAGGGACACAACTGCAAGTATGAGGCCGGGCTATTCTACATATCAATTCCCAGGCCAGCCAGAACTACAGTGTGGGGCTTGCTCTCAAAAATGAAAGGGGGGAGAGGGAGACCCTGAAAAGATGCCAGCCTAACTCCTCCAAAAGGAAAAACTCAGTGACCTCCAAGTTGCTACGGTTCATAAGCTCTGCTGTTGCTACTCAGGCAAAACAAGAGAGAAGGGGAGGATGCAAAAGCCAGAGCAACTGTCTTGTTACAGTCACACGACTTCCCTATTTCCCACACCGTGGACCACTCTTTTGAGCTTGTTCTCAATTGTCCACTCTACTTAAACCTATGAGAAATGGGAGCTATTTTGCAAATAAAGGAAAAGAATTTGGTAAATTAAATTTTTCTAAACTTTTCTTTGTTCCAAACTCACTCAGCAGCTTTCTTCACACTATCCACACTGACAACTAAATAAATCCTCACACAGCTTTAAACCACAGCCATTAAGTTACACCGTGTACACATACATTTTTGTCATATTATTTATTTGCGTATATATGTGATGTCACATATGCATGTGGGTACAGAGTGCCACAGTGCACAGTGCAGGTTAGAGGACAACATTGTGGAGTTATTTCCCTCACTGAGCTCAGGCTATGGGTCTTGGTGGTAAGCATCTTTACCCACTGAGCCACCTCACTGGCCCATATCATGTTTGTCCAAAAGATAATAGTAAACTGTTGTCTCAGAATTGGGAGGGGGCACTTTTCAACTTACAGAAATCACTGCTATGCCTCTACGTCAGAGCAACAGTAACAACCTACCATTGTATCCATCCACAAGACTGTTGGAGTCATCTGGCAAGAACATACAAGAAAGTCAAAGGAGGCATGAAACAGGACAGCTAGGAACTGACCCAAAAGGAGAGAAAAAAGACAGATTGAGAAGCAATGAGCTCAGAAACACATCCACAAACAAGCAGAGCCCAGCTACGAGGGGTCAGGTTACCCAGCTGAAGGGACAGGAAACTACAGAAAGAAGGGCCTTCAGGACCACCCCCTCCTGACTGCCACACTGAGCCACAGCACAGCAAGTGCCAGCACAGACTTCTCACTGCAATACCCTTGCTGATTTAAAATTTACTGGTGAACTTTTTAACTCTTTGCAAGTATCAATGAAGTACTATTTATGGCAATCACTTTAGTTCATCTGTAAACTGGAAGCCCGGTCTTCTCAAATACAGATCCAGGTATGTTGAAATGATCAACAAGCTACCTTCCGACAACAATTTGAAGACTCCAGATCCCAAAAGCTCAATTAACTACAACTTCTTACCCCACCCCCTACTCTATACATCTCCAGTATCCAAGGTTTTGGATTATGTAGGAAGTGTGGGTCAGTAGCTAAGGATGTGACCAGCTCATCACCATGGGAGCTACTTCTGCTTCTCCCAACTCTGACCCTGTCTTTTCCCCTCCAACTGTCTGGTTGCTGCTCATAATCATGAAATGAAGATGGACACTGCCATCAGCCAATGTCCAACAGCAGACACAGGAAGAAAGAAATACCAGCTCCTTCCTTGACATAGTAAGTGACTGAAGAGACAGGACTACCTGTGCAATGCACGGTCTCAAGCCCTACAAGCACGTCACAGAGCAAGGGTGGGCCACAGAGTGTGTATGGGGCCTGAGAGCTCACGTAAAGACCAGATGCAGAAGCAATGCAATAGCAGCATCAGGTAAGGATTCACACACGAGGGACTAAAGGAACAGGGGCGTCGGGAACCAGTGAGTAAGTGCAACTAACTGGTAATCTTATGTCCAGAACTTTGTTTCTTCTACCCTCTGACAGCGTAGCTTCAGTTGCTCCCAGGCCAAAAGAAAAGATTCTACAGGTAGCCCAACCTGCAAATCAGGCCACCCAAGCAGAGCCTGATGATCTTAGACTTTGAACACCATGCTTCCAAGGAGCAAGGAACTTATTCAGCTAGACCAACCTCTTTTCTGGGCCTATATGACCTTTAAAGAGACAAGGTTCTGCAGGGACCAGGAAACCCTCAAATCACTTGGAAAGCCTCCCCAATTCAATATGAGCAGAGTCTGCAGTTTGCCTGTACTTCATCAGAGGCTCCAGGTGAAAAATGGGTAAAATAAGTGTCCTCAGGAAGGCACGACATAGAGCTAAAAGTAAACAACTGCATCAAGGACATGTCTGCAGACATCTGTTCTAGAAATAAGTGACTACCCACAGATTCCAAGATAGGATTTTCAGAGAAAGCCAGGCATGGTGGCTCACCTATGATGCCAACACTCAGGAGATTGAGGTAGGAAGATTAGGAGCTCAGGGCTAGCCTGGGAGACAAAACAAAGTCAAGGACATGGCAAAATAAATGTGATCATGATTTGTCTACGTTCTATCATACAGAATATCAACTTCTCAATGTGAATACTGATTCTAAACTTATAAATAGAAAATTGTACTTATATATTAGTTTAAATGCACAGTTCCCAAGTTCATTGAATTCATAATAAAATAATTATTAAATATTACAAACAATTTATAGTTTTATAAAGAATGGTCACAGGACATGGAGAAATCCTCCCTGCTTGCTCACTTTCACAGTACTGCGGTTGCTATAAAGGCTGCCAGAGAAGAAAAGTCATCAACATCTCACCCAGTAGTGACCTCTGTGAGCTACAGTAATAACTAGCCTGGTGAAGTCAAGCCCACGGGTCTAATAATAGTGACATGCTACATTACAGGGGTAGCCAACGACTTTCTTTCTTTTCTTTTCCCCTTTTTTATTTCTTCCCCCACTTTTCATTGGAATCAAGGCCAGTTCCATGGGGAGAAACTTGCCGGGCACTCTTAAGTTTTGCCAAGAACCCATGACTTCAGAGTTCTAAACCCCAGGGGTGATATTACTACTAATATGTTGCTAACTGGACATAACATCAAACCACCTCTAGGCACACCTATCTGTACCCACGTTAGTGCAGCTCTCAGTTCTCCTCAGACGAGCTTCTCTGGGCCGTGGGTGACAGTTAATGCACAAGCAGTCAAAATACAGAGGGTCTGTGGAGTGCTCAGCCCCACACGAGTTCCCAAGGTTCGGGGAACATCAAGGAAGAGTGGGTGGGGAAAGACTTTAAGAATCAGAGATTCAGGAGGACTAAGCTAAACAGTAACTTCTAAACATGACAGGACCGATGCCCTCATAAATTCTCAGCAGCTGTGGTTGCCTGTATGATTATCAATGCCAGTCAACATCCCAGTATAGAAGGGGGAGGGGCTCACTAGGCCCCACCCCTACCCAAGTTGATAATGACAGTAGCTGGCTTCTGAGGGAGAGGGAGGGGGAGAGAGAGGGAGGGAGGGAGACAGAGTTTTATTTAAGGGTAAGTCAATCATGTTCCAGTGGATGACATCATAAAAATGTGCACATGGGCAGCAGAAATTGAACTGGTAGATGAGAGAGAGAGAGAGAGAGAGAGAGAGAGAGAGAGAGAGAGAGAGAGAGAGAAAGAGAGAGAGAGAAAAGAAGAAGAAGAAGAAGAAAGAAAGAAAGAAAGAAAGAAAGAAAGAAAGAAAGAAAGAAAGAAAGAAAGAAAGAAAGAAAGAAAGATTGATTAACTAAAAAAAAAAAACCAGAACATGAAGTTGGGAGGGGAGCTAAACGGACTAGATCCAGAAGGTGTTAGGTGGAGAAATGGGGAGGGAGATGCAGTCAAAATATAATGTAAAATACTATGATGAAATAAAATAAATTTCAAAGGGGGGGAAAGGTTTTTTTCCTGGGGGAGGGGGAGAAATGCCTGTGTGTACACAGGCGAGCACATGCATGTGGGGACAGAGGTCAGTACTGGGCATCTTCCCTGACTACTCGCTATCCACCTCAGGGAGAAGACCAGGCTGGATTGCCCAGTAGACTCAATATTGGGATTCAGGCACGGGCCACCATACCCAGCTTTTTATATGAGTGTAACAGACCCAAACTCAGACCACTCACGCTTGCACGGCAAACATTCTCTTGACTGCATCATCTCCCCAGTCAGTTTAAACAATGTTTTTAAGCAAGGCATGATAGCACACACCTGTAATCCCAGCACCTGAGGAGACCAAAGCAGGAGGATCAAGAGTGTGAGGCCACAGCCTGGGCTGCCCAGTTCTAGCCCATCCATGGCTACAGAGCAAGACCCATGGCAAAACATTTTATTTAAAAGGATAAAATTAAAATAAAAGCCGGGCAGAAGAGAAACGAGGGCGGCAAGATAGCTCGATAGGTAAAGATGCTCGCCAGGCGCCTAACTCCACCCCTGAAATCATGTGAAACGAGGGCACCAACTCCACGAGGTTAAATGACCTTAAAATGCACTCAGCAGAGTGCTCTCGCTCTCTCTGGTGTGTACACACACACACACACACACACACACACACACACACACAAAATGGAGAGGAGAATGTCTTCTAAAGAAACAAGAAAGTACAGAAAATGACTGCAACCCCTGTCCAGCCCCTGCATGCTTCCTCATTTCAGTTCCTTCTGCACACACAGACCGTGTTGTTTAGTCCAGGTTTCTTTCAATGATTATCAATCATACCACAGTTTTCATGAAATTAACGTGTGGAAATGACTGGAGAAAGCAGTGCAGCTTACCTCCTAAGGTAGCAACCTTCTTCCTAAAACAGTGTTACCAAACTCAATATAAGGCAACAGACTTGGGGCATCACATTCTATAATCTCAAAATTTGGGAAGGAATATCAAGTGTTCAAGGTCAACCTCCACCACACAATAATATACAGGTCAATATGAGCCACATGAGACTCTGTTTCAAAATAAATAGATAGATAGATAGATAGATAGATAGATAAATCAGCAAAAAAATCTACGTATTTCAAACACAGCAAAACTCTGCCCTGGCCAATCTAAAGTGAGCCATAAACAAGAATTAACAATCATCAAATGCCTTCTCAGCAATGCAACTATAGCTCCTGCTGATTCCCAAGGCCAGCAGGCTGGAGAGATGGTTTGATGAGGACTGCAGTTCAACTTTCAGCACTCACATCAGATGGCTCACATCCATGTGACTATAGCTCCAAGGCACCCAACACCATTCCCTGGCCTCAGAGGACACTGTATTCACATGGACAACACTACACTCAGCATACAAACACATAATTTTTCAAAAAAAATTTTTTAACTTTATAAAGGCCAGCAGGCAGCCACCAGCATGAACTGAGGAACTCCTCTTTGCCAGGCCCCATACTACCTACTTCCCATGCATTCTCATTTCAGTCCTCACAAGCAATCCATCAGCAGAGAACTACCCTTTATTTCCACTTCCAGATGTGGAAACCAACTGTAATAGTCACGTGACCTCACAAACCATCCACACGATAGACAGGAGTGACAGGACTCAAGTCCATACCGCCTGGAGCCATCTCTTCACACAGTGGCAGCTACAGAAAGTCCTGCTGCCAGTGCACAGACCCCCGTCCGGTCTCCAGCTACTGCAGGAGGCACCACCTCAGAAGACTGACATCTCATCAGTTCAGTACTTTGGCATGAAAACAGAGAATTCAACTTGCTCCAGCTGAAGCTGAAAATGATACACAATAACTAGAAGGCAAGCCCCTGCATCAGTAATCTAAATTGCCATGGATAAGTGCAAGTGACACCACTGTGACAGCCATTGTAACCAAAATCAGAATGGAAACCTAATGTTTCCATGGAGTCAACACAATTCTCATGTCAAAGTAAGATCCATGCAGAATCCACGCAGCAACGTAATCCTGCAGACCAGATTACCATAATCACTAAAGTCAACTAAAAAAGCCTCGGAGAACCTACTTTCACCTGATTCCCAAGCCCCTGACAAAGGAATGCCTTTGAAGTGAGATTACTGAGGTCTTTCTGAACAACTACAACTTTTTATTTCTAATTATCAGCTTTAAACAGGACTCACAATTCAGAGATTCATCAATGGCCTGATGACCCAGCTACAATAAATACCAACATGTGGTGTGGTGGCACAGGCCTTGAATCTCAGCATCTATGAAACAGAGTTCAAGGCCAGTCTGGTCAACAAAACAAATTCCAGGCTAGCCAGAGCTGTAGATAGTAAGATTGTCTCAAAAACAAGAAAACAAAACAAAACCCAACAACAACAAAATTCCAACACATTTCATCATATAACAACTCTAATTTTGTCAATGACTCTGAGGAATAGATATAAAGTCCTATCAGAAATAAATGGATCTGGCTTTTCCAGAACAGGAGGAAAGGAGGGAGAAAATAGCAGATCTGTCTCCTTAAAAGGTTGCTTGTTTTGAGATAAGAACTCACCATACACCCCAGGAATGCCCTCAACTGGCAATTCTCCTGCCTAAGTCTCCTAAATTTGGGAATTGTAGGCATGAGGTGTCATGCCTGGCTCTTTGCTCTTCTAATTATCCAAATTAAATGATTAAAACTTCTTTTTTTCTTCTTTTTATTTTTACTTTTGAGCTTTGTATACCAGGCTGGCTTTGAACTTAACAGATCCACATACTCTGCCTCCCTTGCTGGAATTAAAGGTAAGCCACCACACCCAGACTAAAACATTAAAAAATGTTTAACTGAGGGCTAGTAAGATGTAAATAGGACAGGCCCACAGGGTCAAGGAAATTGGCTCAAACCAGTTGCCAAAGTATGCACATAATGTACTTACTTATGAGCCAACCTGGAATCTGCCTGAGGGTCGAGCAACAGGTGCTGTCAGAGTTTCTGATTGTGCCTAGCCAATGAGGGGCAACCACGCAATGTCACTGGGATCAGGACACAGCTTGGGTGCTGGGAGGCGGGTATATAAGGCCTTCCCCTTTATTGACTCCCAGTGTCTGTGTTGTTAACGCCACGCCTCCTCATTTCCTCCCCTGAGGGAGCAGTTAGGATCCGGCAACAGTATGATGGCTCAGCAGGTACACTACCAAGCCTCAAGATCTGAATTCGATGCCCAGGATCGCCATACAATGTGCATGTGCTCCACCTCCAATAACTAAATATCCATTTAGATAAAGTGTAATTTTACAAAAGCCTGAGCTGGGCATGGCGATACATGCCTATAATCCCAGCATTTACAAGGCAGAAGATCTAACACTTCAAGACCATCCTTAGCTATATAACAAGACCACCGGGGCTAACATGAGACTGTCTCAAAAAATGAAAAGTAAAATAAGTAACAGACTTGGAGCTGGCAAACGGCTCAGACTGATCACTAGAACCACATGGCAGAGGACAAAACTAGGCAAGCTGTTCCCTGGCCTCCACAGGATACCACACCCACTCACCTCACACACCGTTCACACACGTAACCAATGTTTAATTATTTTTAATTGACAGACTTCACATTTCAACACAGAAGTAACACACTGAGCATACTAACTCAATTATGAGTTGAATGAGTGAGAAAACCTTAAGTAGTATATCACTTCATTACCTTGATATAAATTTACAGAAACTAAATGTTTTCTCCTCTGTAAGCACAGGTCTTTGGTTTTTGTTTTGGAGTTTGTTTGGTTCTTTTTGGTTTTTGGGGGGAGGGGGTATTAATCATCTGTTGAATTCAATCCCCAGCACTGCAAAAAATAAAATAAAAAATTAAAGAGCTGGCAAGATACCGCATGGGCCAACAGGCACTTGCCACCCAGCCTAAAGATCTGAACACAACACCCAGAAGCATCAGGTAGAAGAGAACACTCTCTCAGAAGTCGACCTCCACAGGCACGCAGCAGCTGCGGGAGCACACACACCACAGTTGTAAAAACAGTAACCGTTCTAAGTGAAACTCGAAATAAATCTGTTGGCTTTGCACCGGATCCATGTTAAAATGCTGCTGCCACTGTCCAAGCAAACACTCAGTAATAACAAAAGCACAAACCTTCTGTCGGCCTTTCAAACCTTCCACCTCACTGATTACCTCTTCACAACACTCCACCTTCTAGAACACTGAGGAAAAAGAGGAAACCACTAATACCTTTGACCCCCAGAGCAAAAAAAAAAAAAAAAAAAAAGAGAGAGCCCAATGCTAGTCTAGCAAGCACGAGGCCCTGGGGTCCACCGCAGCACTGCAGACGGAGCACTGGTGCCCTTTCACCCAATCCTCCTCACACTCAGGAAGTGACGGCCAAGGCCAACTCAGACGTCCAAGATTATCCTCAGCTAGACATCCAGATGGAGGCTGTCCTGAGACTACAGTGAACTCTAACTCAAAAAAAGGAAACGAGGGGAGGGAAGGAGGAGGAGGGGAAAGAGGGGAGGGGACAGGAGGAGGAGGGGAAAGAGGGGGAGGAGGGGAGAGGAAAGAGGGGAAGGAGGGGAGGGGAAAGAGGGGAGGGGACAGGAGGGGAGGGGAAGGAGGGGAGGGGACAGGAGGCGAGGGGAAGGGGAGGAAAAATAATCACAAAGATTAACATCTAATTCCTAAAAAGTAAAATTACTTTACTAATTAAAAATTTCGAACATCCTTACTTAAAATACAGAGAAAGAGCCAGGCATGGAGTCACATCCTACAATCCCATTATTTGGGAGACAGACAGGAGGATCGGAGTTCAAAGTCAGCCAGGGTTACGTGAGACCCTGGGCATATGTGGGAGGAGGGTGGGCAAATTTGAAAACCCAGAGTATAATTCCACATAATTACTGAAGCCAGACCTGGTGGACACATCTGCAACCCAAGTGGTTGGGAGGCTGAGGCTGCAGGGTCAGGAGTTCAAGGTCAAACAGCACTACAGAGCACTGTCATGTTTCTAAACCACAGGAAGAAAAATCAAAGAAACTCTCTACTAAATGCTGGAATGATCATTTCTGAGTTCATCACCAAGTTCTCTTCTGGTTTTTAAATTCTACCTCCTCTGGGGAACCCAGGGAGGAAGAGGTTACACACTAGAGGCAGACTCCACAGCTCCACTGGCTGATGCCCATCCAGCTCCCATTCTTCCTCCTGTGCTCCTTAAACTGGATCTTTGCAGTTCCTTCCGCACCTGAGCACTCCGGACTCTAGGGGATGCCTTGTGTTCATTCTGAGCTACAATTTCAAAGTAGCATTCAACTCATTTTGTTCAACTCAATATTATACTGGAAAGCACACATTTTTAAACTCTAAATTAAACATTTTGGAAGGACATAACATCAAATTAGTTGCCTTAAGAGTCAATTAACCTGGTGGGTTAGAATGAATACAGCATTATCTTGCCATAAAAAACCTTCGGAAAGAGATGGATGGCTAAGACAACGTTCTTCTGGTACATTAAACCCACTTACTTACACTGAATACACAGACCTATGCTAAATGTTAATATGTTAAAAGTGATGGCTCAAATCAAGCTCCAGTGTTCATCAGAATGTTATAACCAAAGAAAGGCCAAAAACACAATTTTATTTATAAAAGACCAAGAGAAAAATATTAGGTCCAATGGACAGTCGTAGTGACACTCAGGAAACAGAGGCAGGATTGCTGCAAGTTCCTGGCCATACTAGGACACATGAACAGTGAGACCCTTTCCAAAAAAGCCAGGAGGTGGTGGCACACCCCTTTAACCCTAGCACTCTGGACACAGAGGCAATTGGATCTCTATGTCTTTCAGGCCAGCCTGGTCTACAGAGCAGCCAAGGATACACAGAAAAACCCTATCTGGGGGTTGGAGGGTGAGGGGTTGGGGGAAAGAGGGAGAAATTAGAAAAGAAATAAACACAAGGAACATCTGTCCAGAAAGCAAAGTCCTTCCACGTTTAAGGAGCCAACAACAGGAGTAGCACACCTTGAACAGCAGCCCTTGAAGAAGGAGGCAGAGGGTGAGATTCAGACCAGCCTCAGCTACAGTCAATGCAAAGGAAGCCTGGGCTACATGAGATCCTGTCTCAACACACACCAGTTCCAAAATCATAAGCATCATACCTGGCAAACACACAGGTTGAACATCCCTAATTAGAAAACCAAAAGTCCAAAATGCTCCAAAAATCCAAAAATTCTTAAACACCAAACACAAACTCCACCCAGACATCAGATAACAAGACACCAGAAAAAGCGGACAACACTAAATATGAAATCACTTTAGGCTATGGTACAAGGTGCACATGAAACAAAAATGACCTTCAGGTTCACACTTGGATCCCATCCCCGAGATCCCATGATTACATGCTAAAATCTGAAGGAATACACCTCTGGGTCCCAGGCATTTCAGATAAGAAACAGTCATTGTGTACAACTGGATGAAAAGAAGAAGGTAACACAACTCCTAACGACTGATAAATAAAGTCACTTCTCCCTTAATACTGCAGCTAGTATTCCCAGCTAAGAGCACAAACCTACCCACTGTTCACTGAACACTAAGAATGGACCAAGTTTTTCTCCCTTGTCCACTCCAGCATTAAAGTCAGAAAGGACAGCACTGTTCAATTTAAAAGAGGACTTATACAAACAACCCATTCTTACATGATTCTCCAAAGAAGACAGGTCTTCCCCTCAGGGGCAGGGGGAAGAACCCCTCACAATGGCACAACAGGGCCTACCCCCACAAGCAAAGCGAGAGAGGGAATCAGAGAAGAACATGTCAGGACTGCAAAAGAGGCTTCTCAAAGTGTGGGGCTGAAACTAGACAAAAAGAAAAGGGGGGGGGGTGGAGTAAAACCCAGGCAGCAACAGACACGGCAGCTACAGGATCTGAGAGGCCGGCAAGGGTCCAGCTGAAGGGAGGGCATGGAAAGTAGAAAAGAGCCCTAAAAGCCAGGCTGAAGGCCATGAACTCAGTCCAGTTGGCAAGACGCAAGTAACTATTTGAGGTTTTCCGGGGGGACCTAAGTGATTAAAACCAGTAGAAATGATACTGTCAATAGTTACACTAGATAAGAGAAGAAACCTGTTCAGAAAAAAACAGGAATATTAATACAAAGATCAAACCTAAAACTCCCACCACATTCACCGACTTCTTCATGTGGCCTCGCTGCCAGAAGACAATCAGAGCCACACTGTGCCAAGCCACTGCTCCTGCCCCTCACTACCTGAGCCTCTGTCCTCAGTTAAATTTAGGGTACCAGCTGCTCAAATTGTCACCAGGACTTGTCAAAGCACCAGTCTAGTCCTGACTGACAGACATGTGACACACGGCACTGCTGCTGCTGAGTGGTAAAATGGGAGAAAAATTGTGGGGCTGAGACATGAGCAAGGTTCCTAAGGAAAGCTGTCCTGGCAGCCGAAAACAGGGAGTGCAGACTCACCAATGGTCAAAGCTTGAGGGCAGAAAATACAGCCACCTCTAAGACAGACCACAAGTTCCGCCAGACTCGGCTTCAACAATTCCTTTATATCTAAAAACTTGAAAATGTTTCCAGTGGAACACAGACTTGAAGCCTAAGACCAAGTGTCCCAAGAGACAGCACCCGAGGTGTGGAAAAACCACACCAATACACCCCATACAACCACACCAATCAAGGAAGCGTTGACAACGACGCAGTCTAACTCCATGAGCAAGCCTCAAGCACAACTTTGAGAAAAAATAAAGTATGCTACGTTTATTTCAAGAATGTTGCCCACAAACTCAGGAAACAGACCTGCTGAGAGCTTCATGTGATATTTATGCCCCCACAGCAGTAACCAAAGGAAAACATAACACAAAGAAACCACCTCACAACCGAAGGCACGGCTTGACGTTCAGGCAGTGCTTGGCAAGTCAAACACTGTTCTAAACACTACACATACATCAACTCCATTGTCTCAACTGTGTGACACAGAGGGAAGACTTAAGCGGCAGCTCCAGTCTACCCTCGAGGGACGGAGAACCAAGAGGGTCTTTGCTCAAACCACACAACACAACACGCAGGGCCTTTCTTTCACAAGTGTTCAGAAGCGCACACTTCTGAAGACAGTTGGCCACACTCTTCTTTGCTCTCCATTCTTAATTTTCTTCCTGCCACCAGTATTTGGAGAGGCTACCTTTAATATTCAACAGAAGCTGCAGGACTTAAGCACGATGGCACAACTCCTGGACTATCCATCCACCATCAGAGGTCCCAGTTAGAAGGTTTGTCAGGAATTCAGAAATCCAAGCCTGGCAAAGCATCAGGGAAATGGGTCCTAAATGGTCATCTGGAAAGAACATGGAAAAGGGGACAGAAAGACCAGGGTGGAGCCCCTTGTCAAGGCCTCATCGGAATTACCTTCTGAGCATTCTCCACCTCATCACCCACAGAGAAAGCCAACACAACACTCACCACAAGGGATCAGTCTAAATGACAGCTGCACTTCACACCTCCTAGAGGTGGCTCAGAGTCCTTGTCCCCTAGCTCTCTGGTAAAAGGGCAATCAGTTGTACTCTTAGGATGCCAAAGGCAGTAAGCAGTGAACCCTCCTGAGCATCAGCTCTCTACAGTTCCTGTTGGTGGCAGTTTGGCGGGGAAAGTGAAGGGTTCACAGCTACACAGCCACAGGGGAAGGAAGGTCTGAGGACAAAACGTAATGTCTGCTGCTCCCTGCCTTCCTCTTCCCACTTCAAGGATGTGCACTGTAAACGGTATTCTGAAAATGAGTCCAATTTACATGTACCAGAACAACACAGTCGTCACCAGTGCCAAGGTTTCTGCCATCTCTCCCCTGAATTCCAATGCATTTCTCTCTGTTCGTCTTTATATAAGTAACAAATTACTTCAACTAACTCCATCTAAATGAACTTAAGTGAATCTCCACAGTAATGTTCCATCCTAAGAGAGACTGTGTGGCGGACTCAATTTGTACACAGACTCTGACCACAAGTGAACCAGCCATTTACTCGACAGGCTGAAGCTCCAAAGGTCCATCTGGCACACCCCTTTTTATCAGAAACCCCATGTTTATAAAGCAATAGCTACCCTTTCTGCTCACTGGCTTGAAAACTTCCCAGTTCACAGGAAGCATTTATTTCTTGTTTTCTTGGCTGACAAGTATTATGATAATCAACCCTGCAAAAACCTTAATTAGATAGACTCCAAATATCAAAAGGTTCTTTGGCATATGTAAAAGAAGTTAAAGTGTTTAACCATTCAACAAAGGTCAACACAAAATATAATCTCAAGGCTGGGCTGTAGCTCAGAGGCAGAGCATTTTCCAATAATGCCCAAAAAAACACATCCAAATTAAGAAACTCCATTTACCACCAATGTCTCTTATGTTAACAACATGTACAGGTTAGAAGTGAGCTTTAAACAGTGGATTCAGGTGCAAGGATGAGTGGCTTAACTTTTTACACAAATTGTTTCCTTCCCCCACGGGTTAATGTTTGTCCTCAATCCTAGAGATCGGACTCTATTCAAACTACAGGAAAAAGGGAAAGTGATTTGAGGGTTTAATGTTTGTGATTACAGACTTCATGCCTTGCAGGACAGCAAAACTAAGACAGAAATATTCCAAAGCAGCAAAAAAGCTAGACTTAGACTCTAACTGCACACAGAGCCTGCCTAACTCCTTTCAGGCACGTTTTCATCCTACCACCCCTCCCCCATAGGTAAATGCCAACTGTTTCTAGAACTCTCAATGATAATTTGGGAAGCTTGCCATTGACTCCCACGATTCAATCCAACTGATACACAATGTTTTTGTGCAAAGATGCCCTACTTCCCCAGACTATAAACTTATTAAAGTGATGAGAACATACAGTCCCAGGAAGTCGGGATTACTGAAATACTCCAGTAAGCATGGCTCTTATTTAACAAAAATGGACATGAATCACACAGGGAATCCCAAAACTCACTCACTACCTTCAACCGGCCATCCAGATACTCACGGAAAGTCATTTTAGCTCAGTTAAATCAGTATGATAGGGCCTTGTACTACCCCCAAGTGATTTGGGAAGAGGAGGAAAAAGACGTTACTTTACACCGATGGAGGAGCATTCAGTCTCAAGATTCAAACTAAAACTAACACATCATTTCACCCATCATGTTTTATTAACATGTTTAGACCAGTCTAAGGTTTCTATATGGGAAACAAGAAAGCCAACAGTAAACTTCCCTAATTAACTGCAAATGACATAAGTAGGAAAATCCTTCCCCCTGGGTCCTGTGAAGTCTAAGGTTTTAAGAAAACTCCAGACTAAGGAAATGTCGTGTTTGCTACGTTCCAACACTTCTGTGTGATCACCAAATTATTTTCAGTGTTTAGTAACCCAACAAAGAGAGTTTCTTAAAAGCCACCCAACCCAAATGTTACACGAAACAGACCATTTTCACAACCTAAATTTAATCCAAATTGGGAACTTCCAAAATTACCGAACACTCTAATACATGCATGACTCGCCTCGAGCTGCCTTTCAAAATGGAATATTACACTTAAATGAAAGTCTGCCCCTGTTCAAAAAAAAAAAAAAGACATCGGTTGCAAAGAGGAAGTCACCCAGCAAACACTCACAACCTGGCCTGTACACTGTCAGAAGATAATGTGACTTGTGTGCCACCCTGAAACTTACCAGGAAGCTGGTAATAAGTTTGCCAACTGTATACACTTCTGACCCAACTTTACCGAGGCTGTGGCCAGGGCCTCCTTCTGGAGAGGCCACAGCCACAAGGTGCCCACACGCGCGTCCCGAGCGAGCCAGGCCGGGCCGCGCCCCTCCCCCGCCCGCGCCCCAACAGCCGCCCGCAGTCCCCGCCGCCGCCCGGGGTCTCCGCGCGGCGCGGCCCGGAGGGGAGCGCGACCGGGTGGCTGCACCCTGCGCGCCCGAGCGCGGACCGGCGTCCATCCCGAGCCCAGCCCGCTCCCCCGCTCCGCCAGCCTGGGGCGGCTGCGGCCCCGCATCCAGCCTGCGCCCCCACGCCCGCTCGCCAGAGCCGAGCGTCTCCCGCAGCCCGGCCACCCGACCCGGAGGGGGGGCAGCACGTGAGCGCGGCCGCCCCTCCCCCGCGCCCAGGCCAAGTTCGCAGCGCCCGCCGCCCCGGGCCCGCGCTCACCTGCTTGGCGACGCTGTCCCCTCCCGGACGCGCGGCGCTCCCCTCCTGGCCGCCGTCGGCACCCCTGGGCGCCCTGGGGTGCGGGCGCTGACAGCCGGGCGGCGGGTCCGGCGGGGGAGGGGCGCGGGGCAGGGCGCAGCACCGAGGCAGGAGGGGAGCTGTTACTAAGGGAGAGAGCCAAGCGCGCGAGCGGCCAACGGCTCCGGCTCGGCACCGGGGAGCGCGGGGACCAGCCAGGCACAAATGAGCTCCGGGCCCGCGGCGGCGGCGGCCGCGCAGCAAAACAAACCCGAGCGGCCTGCGCCGGGCGCGCGGGGAGGGAGGAGGGAGCGGAGGGGGAGGGGAGGAGGATCCGCGGAGGGGGAGGGGAGGAAGTAAGGAGGACCCCCGGAGGGGGAGGGGAGGCTGGAGGAGGAGGGGAGCCTGGAGGAGGAAGGGAGGGGGCGGGGAGCCTGGAGGAGGAAGGGGGAAGGGAGGGGGAGGGGAACCTGGGAGGAGGGGGGGAGGGGAGCCTGGAGGAGGAAGGGAAGGGGGAGGGGAACCTGGGAGGAGGAAGGGAGGGGGAGGGGAACCTGGGAGGAGGGGAGCCTAGTGGAGGAAGGGAGGGGGAGGGGAGCCTGGAGGAGGGAGGGAGGGGAGGGGAGCCTGGAGGGGGGAGGGAGGGGGAGGGGAGCCTGGAGGAGGGAGGGAGGGGGAGGGGAGCCTGGAGGAGGGAGGGAGGGGGAGGGGAACCTGGGAGGAGGAAGGGAGGGGGAGGGGAGCCTGGAGGAGGAAGGGAGGGGGAGGGGAGCCTGGAGGAGGAAGGGAGGGGAGGAGGGGAGCCTGGAGGAGGGGTGGAGAAAGAGAACGTGGAGGGGGAAGGGAGCCCGGAGGAGGAGAGGCGAGGGGGCAGGGAGCCTGAGCCGGGGAGGGGGAGGGGGAGAAAGGGGAGGGGCGCGCCGGAGGGGCGGGGCCCCAACGGAGGCAGCGCTGCGGTGGGGGCGGCGGCTGGCTGGCGGCTCCTCTCCGCTTCCTCGCTCGTTCGCTCTCCCTGCACCCACCCTCCCTCGCTGGCTGGCGGCGCTGGGGGCTGGGCGCGCGGCGCCTTGGTTCCAGAGCCCGCAGCCGGGCCTGTCCCGCGGCCGCCCAATCCCTGGAGGCAGCGGGCAGGTGCTGGAGCGCGGCGCGGGCGCGGGATGGACATCGCGTGCAAGCGCCGCACACTCCGTTGCGAGTAAACACTCCTGCTCGGAAGCGTACCTGGAAAGGTGCTTCGTCTGCAGGGAGCGAGTTGCCGGATGGGATCCGAGCACTGCGTGTGGGGGAGGCGCGCACATGGCGAGAGGGGTTTGGTGCGAACGCAAAGCTGTAATTGAAGTATGTGTGCCCACATGTGCGATTTGTCGTCTTCTGGGTCTGTTGGGAGGGTTTGGTCGATCGGTTCACATTGCGCGAAAATAAAGCCATAGAGTGAATGAATGTTCACTAAAGTATGCACCGCGGTGTGGCATCTACGGGAGTTTATCTCCTACTTTCTGCATGCGTGTGACACGTGAAAGCGGATTCTGAAGCGGTTCGGCTGCTCAATAAAGTCACAGTGTGATTGGGGAAGTACAGAGGGCTTGTATTTTGCTTTTTAAGGAAAACATTTTTAAACACTGCGTTGACCTTCCTGAGCTCAGAAACCTGGAGCGTAAGAAACAACCTTTTTAATTCTAACATATGACTTAAAACTCTGCTTTTCAGCTACTATGTCTTTAAAAATAATATTTTGCAACCTTCTTAGGTGAAAGGTTCTGCTTTCAAGTTGTCAAAATATTTGAATATATGTGTGTGTGTGTGTACATACACGGGTCTGTCTTTAGTGCCTCAAGCATAAATTTTCAAAGTGTCGTTTGAAGTCACTTTCACGGCTATAGACTCAGTCCTGCCTAATAAAATCAGTGACTAGATTTTTTTTCCAGTCAAGGTCAGTGTCTTTCCCCTATAGGCCCCCTCCTTGCCAGCAGCAGTCTGTTATGACTGAGATCACTGGAAGAGAGAGGAAGAGTCACCAAAATAAAGTCTGTGGAGTTGGAAATGCCCTGTCTACCAGAAAGTTCAAAGCCTGAGCCTGGGTGTCCTTGGAGCTATAGTCCCATGTGAAAGAGGGAAAGTTAGATTAAACAATGTCACCTGATGGGAATTTAGATAACAGTTTCCAAAACAGCTGGGTGTTCAGAGGGAGCTGATTTTGCCTTTTAGTGGCCTGCCAGAGCTGAGACCTAGCTCCCGTCCTTCAGCTGCCCAAAGGATTTAGTATCTTCCCATTTGGCAAATGAACTGTCCGCTCAACATAAACCTCTCTTCAGTAAGTAAAGTATATCTCGCTGCACCAAGGTTCTTTGTCTGACCACCAGTGAGCCTCTAAACTATTTTAGGGTGGTGGAGGGGGTAGTCCAGCTGAGGTTCCCGCCCTTGACCTAAACAACAGCTACAAGAAAATGAGACCACATTGCGAGTGGATAAAGATGTATACCAGTCTTTACAGCCAGGGCCAAGCAGGTGATTCCAAACCCTCCTTTGAGACATCTCTTCCAGCGTTCCTGGACCCTGCAGTTCAGTGCTGAACATTGAGAGTGCTGAGAAATCCGAATCTGTTAGGCACAGTGTCTTAGAACGGAGACTGCTTTATTTAAATGCCGTGACCAAAATCAAAGTTGGGGGCCTGTGCCTTTAACTTGTCCAGTAAAGTGCCCTTTAAGCTTGTTTTGTTTTGTTTTCCTATTTTGTTTGTTGGTTGCAGGGTTAGGGGTTTTGTTTTCATGGTTTGTTTGGTTTTTGTTGTTGTTTCTGAGAAGGATTTTCCTGTGTATCACAGCCTGATCTCACAAGCTTGGCAATCCTCCTGCCCACCCTCCCAAGAGACTATCTTACCATTATTAATCATTACCTGGGCCTTTGAGATTGCTCAGCAGGTTGATATGGCACCTGACCACCTAAATTCAGTTCAGTTCCTATGCTCCGATGGCAAGACAGGAGGCAGGAAGCTTCTCTGCTGGCTAACCAGGAGTTGACACCTCACAGGAATGAGACTCTCGGGAGTTCACACCTTAATCCCAGCACTTGGGAGGCAGAGGCAGGCAGATGTCTGGGCTTGAGGCCAGCTTGGTCTACATGGTAATCGCCAGCCAGCTAAGGCTATGTGAGACTCTGACCCAAAATAAGGAGGAAGGTAACTGAGTCCAGAGGTTGTCCTCTGAACTCACCTCTCGCTGGCCCGTTTGCACCTGCGCTCACACCGTCAACAGAGTCCCTGGCATTATTGTAGATGCTCTACTTCCCACAAACAAAAAGTCTAAATGTGCAAAATGCTTGACCTACCCACTAAAGGGAGTTAGCTGAGCCTGGACCTTGGCCGCTCTGGTTTCTAGATGAAGGAATCCATCTGAAAGCTTAGTGTGGCTTCAGCATTTTTTAAATTTTTTTAAATCTTTCTGTTTGGTATGTGACAAAACTTTTCCTTATGAGATGAAACATTAATCTCACCCCAGGTAAGGAACCCATAACAGACCAAAGTGCAGATAGCACTACTTGGTGATCCAGTGAGTTTTATTGGGGTTGCTTACGGAAGCAGAAATGACTTAAAGACAGCTGCATCACTAAAGCCCACCCCAGCATGGGTGGCAGCTTAACCAGGTGGAGAGTGTTCTTCCCAGGCACCTCTATTGGCCTAAACCTCTTCCTGGTAGCTTTGCTGGTCTCCAAGTCTGCTTTGCAGCTTTTCTCCTCCCAAAGTCTGAGTAGCAAAGCTTCGTTTCTCTGAGAGGGACTCTCAGCTTCGATTGTTTACCAGGGAATCTGGTCAGTTTCAGGGAATTCTTGAAACTTTTGTTGTTGTTGACCTCCCTGCTTAAGGAGCTTGCATTGGCCTGGATGGAACATTTTAATCTCAAGGAGACTGTTGTTGCACAAATCCTAATTGGTCTTAATAAAAACCTGGAGCCAGATAACAGGGTGAAAGTTGAAAGATCAGAGAAGCAGAGCAAGTCACCTCTTAACTCACCAACTCCTCAGCCTGCAAGAGCCTGAAAAGACCTGAGTTCCTGTCTCCTCCCACCTTATATTCTTTTCTCTGCCCAGCCATATCACTTCCTGTCTCAACCTTTCTAGTGCTAGGATTTAAGATACGTGATCCCAAGTGCTGGAGTTAAAGACATGTGCTACCACTGCCTGACCTCTGTGGCTAACTGTGGCTGGCTCTGTCCTCTGATCTTCAGGCAAGCTTTTATTTCTTAGATTACAAGCAATATATCATCACAGACTGTTAAACAGCAGAGAGAGTGTGTGTGTGTGTGTGTCCCATGGAGCTGGAATTAAAGGCATTTGACTCCCAAGTACTGGGGTTAAAGGATTGTGCTACCACTGTCTGGCTCCGTTTCTCTCCTAGATTGAGTCAATCTCATGTAGTCCAGGGTGGCTTTGAACTCACAGAGATCCAGACAGATCTCCATCTCCCTAGTACTAGGATTAAAGGTGTGTGCCACCACTGCCTGGCCTCTCTGTTTAATCTAGTGACTTGTTCTGTCCTCTGATCTTCAGGCAAATTTTATTAGGGTACACAATATATCACCACATTTCCCTTTTTTTGTCTAAAGTAATAATTAATCCCCACATGCCTTTAATCCCAGCACTAGACCTGTTGAGAAAGGAAGTGATATGGTGGGCAGAGAAAGGTATATAAGACGTGAGGAGACAGGAACTATAAAGTCTTTCGGCTGAGGAAAGCTTTTCAGGCTGAGGAGTCCTAGAGGTAAGAGGTGGCTTGTTCCTTTGTCTTTCTTAGCTTCAGACAAATTTTATTAGGGTACACAAAATATCACCACAGTAATCCAGTTGGTAAAATGATTGATACCCTCCTCCCAGGAACCATCTTGAGCACTGCCTAAACCAAACCTGGTCCTGCACACTTTTAATCAAAAAACTAGGGAGGTGGATACAAGGGAATGAGAAGTAATCGTGTAAGGAATTCTAAGACAGTATGGACTATTCTCACAAAAATCAATGAATGAATGAATGAATTAAGTTTTAGATGGGCATGGTGGCACATGTCTTTAACCCCAGCGCTTGGGAGCCAGACCCAGGTGGTTCTCTCTGAATTTGAGACCAACCTGGTCTCATAGTGAATTCCACAGACTGTTCATCGAGTAAAGGCAATTATTACCAAGCCTGGAAAAAAAAAAATCACTGTACACACACACACACACACACACACACACACACACACTCACCCCTCTGGTTAAACAAATCCTGACTTCTTAATTCAAATAATTCTTCACCCAAGGAGCATTATACAGCAAGATTTTAAACTACTATGATGCTTTAAAATGTTTACATTATGTAGCCCACATAATTAAAGCATTCAAACCAAATTTAACAGTATGTAGAAGATGTTTGGTACCACAAGTATTAGCCAGTGCTATAACTCATGTCTTTCATTTCCTTCTGAGGTACTGTGATGGGCTTCTGTTTCCTTCTGACTTGTGCAGTTCTGTGGTCAGGACTGATTTGAGCAGCTTGGCCAGAGTCTAGATAGCACACAAGCTTCTGTCTCCATCCATCTGTGCAGGCTGTACTCCTGTAACTTTTCATCAGCAGCATGACCTTGTCACAGTGCTCCTTGACCTGTCCTGATACAATCTGTCAAACCCACCAAACTACATGACAAAAAGCCTGATACCTCATCTCTTGTTCTCCTCCTGGCTAATTGGAGACAGCCACCCCAACCCTTCCAAGGGAGGGACACCCGCTTTCTTCTTTTCTCATGCTAGAGCCCTTAAAATGGCTATGTGTCAGTCAGCTGTTGCTGTCTTTGCCTGACCCAGAGGCGGCCCGCATATCCTTTTGGGGTAAATAAATCTCCTTGCTGCTGAGAATCTGGTGTTCTGTGCTGACTCCAACACCCCTTCAATACAATCAATGTATTTGATTGTATTTGTACAATCAATGTACAAAAGCCCTGTACTTGAGGGCTTTTGTTTCAATAGAAATAATAAAATTATATTGAATATTGAAAGAGGGTTTTTTTTTTTGTTTGTTTTTTTTTTTTTAAAGCCAGCTTGGGTTATATAGGGAGTACCAGGCCAGCCAGGGCTACTTAGCCAAGATCCTGTATCAAGAAGGAAAGGCCTTCTTTAATCCTAGCACTTGGGAGGCAGAGGCAGGCAAATCTGAGGCCAGCCTGGTCTCCAGATGGATTCTAGGACAACCAGGACTATACAAAGAGACCTTGTCTTGAAAAACCAAAAAAAAAAAAAAAAAAAAAAAAGAAAGAAAAGGGGTCAGGAGAAATGACTTACCAGTTAAGAACATACATGTCAAGTGGCTGACAACCACCTGTAACTTCAGTTCCAGGGACTCAGTGCCGTCTGGCCTCCACAGGCAACTGAACATACATATCCACATGCAGACACACACATACACATACATTTTTAAAATAAAAATTTGAAAGAAAAAAATCACACCTACCTTATAAACTATTCATATCTCTCAGAATATAGAAATAGCAGTTTGTATCCTGTTTGTGATTCAGTCACACAACACACACACACACACACACACACACACACACACACACACACACGGCACATTGTCTCACCAACCACCTACTTTTATTGACCGCCTTGTACTGCTCTGGCAGCATGAAAAGCTTCTATTGTGTTGACAGTTTTGCTATCATTCAGCAAACATGTATTTGTGCTTAGTGTAAGAAGGAGCTCAGAAGCTGTTGACAGTGAACGGAGCAGCACATATACTGTTTTGTGTTTACATTTCAGTCTTGTACTACGGGGAGGTTAAGAATATAAAGAAACTTTCTAAAAAATGTATCCAAGTTGCTTTGTAGGCTCAGCTGTGTGGTGATATTTTATTTGTATGTTAATAAAGCTTGCCTGGAGACCAGAGGGGAAAGGCCAGCCATTTTAAGTAAACAAGAAGTCAGGCAGCACACACCTTTATTCCTATCAGCAGGCCGGGTCTCTGTGTTCAAGGCCACACTAGGAAACAGAGCCAAGCGTGGTGACACAGGCCTTTAATCCCAGTACCAACCGTAGATGTCTGGAGGTCTGTACAGATAGACAGAAAGTGACAGAACTCTGTAGGAAGAGGAAGTAAGGTAGCTGAGCTAAGAGCCAATGAGAGGGCAGAATAGCAAGGCAATAAAGACATGGGTAAACAGGAAGTAACAAGCATTTGGAAGCTGCAGAGTTGGTGAGGTAAGGTTGGCTGGTGGTTTTCCCTATTTCCCTAATCTAAGGCTTTCACCTCTGTATTTGGCTGTGTTTTTTATTTAATAAGACCGGTTAGAAATCCATCCACACAGCTGGAAGAACACTTACCTGGCATGCATGAAGCCAGGGTTTGATCCTCGGCACTACACAGAGAAGGTAAAAGAGGATAGATGTCCAAAGCCAATAACTGCACATAAAATCTATGGTCATCCTGTGCTAGGTGAAACTGTCTAAAAATAAATAGATAAGAATAAACTAAGTTGCATTATGGTTTAACTTTTGTCACAAAGATAATATAAAATGGTTTAGGGAGGTTTGTCTTCTTTTACTGCTGATATTCAAGCAGAGCATTTGAATAAGCTGTCAGAGGTCTAGCTTGCAAGCATGAAGCCCTGAGTTTGCTCATCACCCACACAAATGCTGGGCATGGGCCAGGAAGATGACTCCTCGGGAAGGTGCTTTCTCTACAAGTCTGATGAGTTCAGTCTCCAGAACCCATTTAAAGGCAGATAACCAACCACATGAAGATGTCCTCTGACTACCACATTCATGTGTACATGTACTCCCACACTTAAAACACACATTTGCACACCCATACACTCTTCACCCACACAAACACACAAACTTACACCCAAAAGAGCCAGGTTGTTCTACTCTGTAGTACACAGAGCACCCCAGCAAAGCTATCAGATGGCTTCTCCAGCTCTTTCTGTCCTAGTCAAGCCCAGCTACTGGTGGTTGCCCTCCTCACTGCCACTCCACAGGCCAGGAACTGGTTAGATAACCACACTCAAAAGTGAAGTCATAAAGTGGGGCAGTGGTGGCACGAGCCTTTAATCCCAGCACTAGGGAGGCAGAGCCAGGCAGATCTCTGTGAGTTCGAGGCCAGCCTGGTCTACAGAGTGAGATCCAGGACAGGCACCAAAACTACACAGAGAAACCCTGTCTCCAAAGAAAGGAAAGAAAAGAAAAAGTGAAGTCCTAACAAAGCTTAAGCAAAAGTGGGGAGTTAACATGGTGCATTGTCTTAGATAGAGAAGGTTGCTGAGTTATATTGACACATGAGCAGAACACCAATGACACAGAGAAGAGTGTTCAGCATCAGGAAAGGGACATTACAGGTAGAGGGAACGTTAAGCACATAGAAGCAGGTAAAAGCACAGCTGTTGTATGCTGGGAATGAGAGCAAATGTCATCTGGTTGGTATGAAGCAAAGAAGGGTGGAAGGGACTTGGCCCACCTCCTTTAGAAATGGGGTGGGGTCTGGTTCCTACACAGAGGACCAAGTGGGAGAGCCTGAGGGCTGAGGCTGGCTGAGGACTCTCACAGAGAAGATGGTGTCAGGAACTGGCTAGAGAAATTAGACAGTGTACAGACAGGATCTTACTCTGTTGCCAGGAGGGCCCACAGTTCACAGTGCTTGCAGGCTGGCCTTGAACTTCTTTGCTCTTCCTGTCTCAGCCCCCAAGTACTAGGGATACAGGCGTAAATCCCTATGCCTGGCTCAGCTGCTCTTGTATAATATTAGTGGGACCAGCCTTAATATTATACACCCCACGGGCTCAGGAGAGAGGACTACTAATGGCGAGGACATTTTCAGGAAATAGAATCTCAGCACACCGAGCTCTATCGTCCACTTGCTTTAATTCCTCTGGCATAACATCCTTTATACACAGCTTCACTTCTGTTCTCATGTCTAGCTCCTTTCTTGCCTGATTTCTCTCTATACTTATCTATTGCTCCCTCTAAGTTCTATCTTAAGTCTCTCGTCTTATTCTGCCTCATCTAGTCCCTTTTTGGCTTGTTCTCACCCAGCTAGTACTTCCCCATCTGTCTCTTCCTCATCTTCCATCTCGTTCCTCTAGTACTCTCTTCTAGCCCTTCAATCTAGTTCTTCCCCATCTCAGGTTGTTCCTCTCAAGTTCTTACCCGTCAAGTTCTTTCATACTTTTTTCTCTTCTCCATCCCTGTGCCCTGGAAGTCCTGGTATATAAAGCCAGGCTTCCAGGGTCAAATGGAGGGGTGATAAGAGTCACATTGAGAGGCAATAACCATTAATTATCATTTGCAACCCTAAAGGGAAGTGACCAATGGGGAAATGAATTAACTAAAGACTAAATTCGGGTAATATCTAAGAAGAGGGATCTTATGTGCTTAACTATTAAACTCTTAAACGTGATTAGTAGAAAATGTTAAGAATCCATAAGTCGCTAGGTCAATGGGAGAAAATAAAACTGTCTTCTTTTTTCCTGTTGCTCCTATCTGTCCAAGCTATCTGCTGTTTTTCTGCAGGGAGGGGGAAGGTGTGCTCAGTCACTAGGCAACCTGTGTACAGCCAGATGCCTTTGGTGATAGTTAAAGGGAGATCTGGAACTAGAGGTAAGGTTTGGGAAAGCAGGAAGTAAAGCTTAATTGGCCTTCTCAAATGGGTAGCCTTGATGCTTATGTCTGTTCTTAGAAAGTACGGAGGTATCTCTGATAAGGTACTTTCCTCCATCTGGGGATGGACCTGGCCGGCTGCTGCTAATGATAATTACAGGGAGGCTTGAACTGGGGTTCTGGCTGAATATAGCTGTCAGTGCAGAAGATTATCTAAATATTCCTAGAAGTGGTTAGGTAAGGAGTTAGAGGTCTATAAAGTTAGTAAGGCTGTAAGAAAGGAGTGTCCGAGCTAAATTGTGTAAAGCTATTACTTAACGTCCACCTGACCTAGGTGGTGTCTCCTTGTGGAATTTACCTTAAATCAGGAGACTTGCATGTGAACTGTTATTACTGTTAGTCCTTGAAAGTTGCCAAGGGAGATATCTGATTCCAGAGAAAGCCTTTCCTGAGGCTGTTCTCCAAATACCTGGAATGTGTGTTCAGAGAGTGATCAGTCCACGCTGTTAGCCCCTCTTAGGGAAAAGTCAATTGGGAAAACTATGAAGGCACACATGATTTTCATAACAGAATACAACTGATACATAACAAGCCAAGTAACACCAAAAACTCCTTGGAATTTGGCTTCCTCTGGAGGAATCCAGCTGAGTTCTTATGATATATTCCTGCCGCCCCCAGCAAACTGCACACTTGTCAAGATAAAAAAGAGAGAGAGAGAAAGAAAAGGAATAGTTTTTGATATGTTGTTGAAAAGGAGAGTCCAAAGATGATTACTGAGTTTGGACCAAGAATGCAGAAGAATGAAGTTGCCATTTGCAGAGGTGGCAGGCAGGCAATTTTTTAAAAAGTGCTTGTTTTTAATAGTTTGATGAGTCTGAGATGTCCTCAGGAAAATGTTGACAGGCAGACAGACTTGCACATCTAGTGTTCAAAGGAGGCAGGAAGTGGAGACAGGGCTTCGTGACTCACTACGAATCTGGGTTCAGTCTCAGGAACCACAGAGTGGAGCAAGAGAACTGACTTGCAGAAGCTGTCCTCTGACCTCTCCTCCAGTGCGCGCGCGCGCACACACACACACACACACACACACACACACACACACGCACTAAATGTAATTTTTAAAAAAATGATGTAAACATAGTGAACTAAACAGCCAGTGTAAACCAAGAAGCGCTGAGTTATCCAAAAGCTCCAGTTGTCTTCTACTTCCGGTGCTTTTGAGTTTTGTTTTGTTCTGTGTATTTTTCAGACTGTATTTCATGTAGCCCAGGTTGACCTCAAACTCAATATATAGCTGAGGATGACCTTGACCTTCCTGACTCCTCCTGGGATTATGGGCATATACCATCAGGCCTGGCTTAAATGTTTTATTTATTTAATTATTTATATTTTTGAGACAGAGTCAGACAAGCCTTGAACTCCCAGAGACAGATAAACCTGCCTCTGTTCCACAAGTGCTGGGATTAAAAGTGTATGCCATTATGCCCAGATAAAAGTTTCCTTTTATTAGGAATATCCTGCTAGGGTTGGCCCACCCCAACATCTTCCCATCTAGGAACTGCTGGAGCACATGAAGGGGCCAGCCCTATACATCCATAGCTGCAGGATCCCCCGTGACTCAGGGCGGCAGCAGGACACCTGAGAGTCTCTCTGAGGATCCAGTGTTGACAGTGTAGCAGAAGCCAGTGAACATTCACAAGTAAAGCTGTTTGGGCTGGGCTGATTAGACATGACACACCTCAACTTCCAATGCCACCGGGATGAATGAGTATGTGATGGAGATGGAAGTAAGACGGAGTGGAATGGTACATGCACAGAAACACTGCGGCTGATAGAGGAGCGGGTCATTGCCCAGAGAGATTTTTGTTGTTTTTCTTTCTTTTCTAATTTTTATTTTTTATTAACTTTTTGTGGGATAAGAACAATACGGAAAGACTAGGAATTAGTGGGATTGGTGCACATGATGTGAAATACCCAAAGATTAAAAAAAAAAAAAATTATGTTATTTAAAAAAAAGGAATGGCCAGCGGCGGTGGTGGTGCACACCTTTAGTCCCAGCACTCGGGAGGCGGAGGCAGGCGGATCTCTGTGAGTTCGAGGCCAGCCTGGGCTACCAAGTGAGTTCCAGGAAAGGTACAAAACTGCACAGAGAAACCCTGTCTCGAAAAACCAAAAAAAAAAAAAAAAAAAAAAGGAATGTCCTACTGATCATATGTAATCACAGGTCAGCATGCAGTGACTTTGTACATGTGAATAGACTGGCTCTTAGCGTCAGTTGCTCTCATTCATAAAGCATAGTACAAGCATTTCTCAAGACATTTTGTGTACTGTTTCTAATTTTCTCAGCACTCAGAAAAGGCAGTGTCTTCCTTAGACAGGAAGGCATAAAAGTCAAACATGTTCCTCACAGTTTGGGGAGCTAGGAGGCCTTAGATCAAGCTATCAGTATGGCCAGGTTCTTCCTGTTCCTAAGAACATGAACTTAAGGTTTCTGAAGGCAGTCTTCATTTCCATGGAGGGAGACTAGGCAGGTTCAGACTAGAAAGGGCAGGCAGGGCAGTGGTGACGCACGCCTTTAGTCCCAGCACTTGGGAGGCAGAGCCAGGTGGATCTCTGTGAGTTCGAGGCCAGCCTGGTCTCCAAAGTGAGTTCCAGGAAAGGCGCAATGCTACACAGAGAAACCCTGTCTCAAAAAAAAAAAAAAACAGACTAGAAAGGGCAAGGACTGCTAAAAAACTTACTTTGATGTTTAGGCTGTGGGCGTGGCTCACTTGATAGGTGGTGACCTAGCATTCAGTAAGCCCTGGGTTCCACAGTGCAGAGGCACACATCTAAAATCCCAGAATAAAGAGGTGGAGGTAAAGCAGGTAAAGAGAATCAAAAGTTCAAGGTTGTCCCTGGCTATATACAAGTGAAGTTTGAGGCAAATGTGGGCCTCAAAAAAATTTTTTTTAATAGTTTGGTGAAGAGAGGAAAGAAAGGCAAAGTGGGCAGAGCTGCTTAATGGAAGGACCCATCGTAACAGAATTTGTGTCACGGGTCCTACATGAGCCTCTAAAGAGTACTCACTGGATACAGACGGGGCATAAGTCAGTCGGTGTGCGTCCTCTGTTAGAGTGGGTCCTGGTTATGGAAGGGAAGTCAGCGGCCCACCATCTCCCTGCCTCCCCTGCCTCTCCCGCCGCCACAGGAGGACGCGGTTACTTGGTTACCTGTCATTCTGTAGTAATCTTATTAGTTATGCCTTTGAAAACCTGATTATACTTTTAACCTTTGAAATTCGAGTTATAGAGCTTAGCACAGTGACACTCACCTGTAATCCCATTACTCTGGACCCTGAGGCAGGAGGATTGCCATAAATTGAAGGCCTACTTAAGCTAATAGTAAGAACTTGTGTCAAAATGGCATGAATGGTAAAAGTGTAAGTTTAAAAAAACTAGCTGTTCCTTTTAAAAGCATGTTTATAGTTTGGTGAATTAAATTCCCATATATTAAACTGCATGTATGTGTTTAATGAGCCCAATTTCCTTTTTAAAAATATTGAAATTGCAGCCAGGTGGTGATAGCACACACCTTTAACCCCAGCACTTGGGAAGCAAAGACAGGTGAATCTCCAAGTTTGAGGCCAGCCTGGTCTACAGAGTGAGGCCAGGACAGACAGGGCTACATAAAGAAATCTTGTCTTGAAACAAACAAAAAGCTTACGTTGCTGAGCAAGTAGAATCAAAAGCAGTTATCTACTGCTCACAAATACGACTGATTGGTTTTAAAATGTGTCTCTTAAGTTCTCTCGAACATTACAAAAATATTTATAGACTTAATAAAACTCATATCTTCTTCACCTAAAATCACAAATCTAAATCAAATATAGCTCTAGTTTACTTGTTTTACATTGACTTTACAAGATAATTTGCTGTTCTTTTATTTAAGAAAAAAATATTGCATTCATTTATCGTATGCCATAGTGCACATTTGGTAATAGCTTTTATCATGTGGGTCCCAGGGATCCAGCTCAAGTCATCAGGGTTGGCAGCAAGCACCCTTAACTTAGAAGCCATCTCAATGTCCCTGTTAGTTATATTAAAATGTTAAATTATCTTGAAATTTAAAAGGGTTAGCCAAACATAGTCTTATAATCCTAACCCATAGGAGGATCAGGAGTTCAAGACATCCTTGGCTATCTAGTGAACTGCAGGCCAGCCTACACTACTCGAGACACTGTTCCAAAATGAAAACAATCAGAAAAAGAAACAAAGAAAAAAAATTCCACAAAGTTAAAATACCAAATACAAATATGAACAAATACTTTCAAATAAATAAAAAAATAATATTACTATGGTGGTCTGGATAGGAATGACCCCCGTAGACTTGTGTTTGAATGCTTACCCCTTAGGGAGTAGCACTATTACAAGGCGTGGCCTCGTTAAAAGAAGTGTGTCACTGTGGGGGTGGGCTTTGAGGTCTCCTATGCTCAAACTATGCGCAGTGTGGCACAGGTCTCTTTCTGCTGCCTGCAGATTGAGAATTAGAACTCTCAGCTACATCTTCAGCAGCATGTCTGCCTGCATGCCGCCATATTTTCCATCATGACCATAACAGACTAAACCTCTGAACTGTAAGCCAGCCCCAGTTAAATGTTTTCCCTTATAAGAGTTGCCATGGTCATGGTGTCTCTTCCCAGCTAATAGAAACCCAAACTAAGACAAGTACTATGACTTTAATTTGTGTATGGCTTTCTTCAGCTTTGTTGTCTTGTGTCTAAAAGAAAGTTATCCTTAAATAAACAATTCTTCTAGTACAAGAGATAGCTCAGTGGTTGAGAGCACTTGCCTGTCTTCCAAAGGACTGTGGTTTAGTTCCCAGCACCTCTATCAAGCAGTTCACAACAGTCTATGACTTGGGCTACAGGGGATTGGATGCCCTCTGTGGCCTCCCTAGGTACCTCACACATATGCTGCATGCTCACACAGGTAAATAACACACGGATATTTTTACAAATAAAAATAATAAAGAGTTCTTCTGTCTCAAGTAAGCTGAGATGCTATCTTGGTTTAGATTGTTACTTCAAATTACATAAGTTGGGTAGCTTCTAGCCAACAGAAATTTCTTCTCAATTCTGGAAGCTTGAAATCTCAAGATGCTGGTTCCGGCAGAGTTGATGAGTTGGTGTCGGGGGAAAGCCCACGTCTGAGCTCAGTTAACACTTTCTTGCTGTCTTCTTCACAGGCACAGAGGACAAACTAGCTCGTGACTCGTTAGGAAGGCTGCTGAACCCCAGTGAGAGCTGGCAGAGAAGCTCCACATCTTATGTGACCTTTGACATTGGATGCCAATATATGAATTTGGGATGTGGGGCACAAATATTCAAATAACAGGAGATTCCTTTCCAGTTTATGAAGTGGCTGACTGTGCTGACAGATGCTGGCTGGAGACAGACACAGGGCAAATTTCTCAATATGGTCAAAAGATGCTGGACCTTCCTTGACCCCAGCCAGTGGGAACTCTTGCCCTTTCAGAGGATGCTCTGGAAGCAATTCCTGTTGACAGTTCCATTTGCACTGCTTCTTCCCAATGGTTTGGCTTCAGACCCTACCTATGAGGCTCTTGATACAACCCTGGACATGCCATGGGTTCATGACAGTGGCTAGCCCTGCCACTGTCACACAGTCCCAGACACACCATGCTTACAGGCACTAGAATACAAGCCCGCTGTACTTTCTGAGAAGAATGTTCAGTGTTTTGGTGATTTAACAGTTATTATAAGCATAGTCATTCCTTATGTCAGCATTTCTCAAACTGTGCTGCACTCAAGATGGTACTTAGTTCACGCTTCTGAAAGTAAAGGATTAGATTATTTAAAACAAACAAACAAATAAGAGGTTGGAGATCAGCTGGCAGAGTGCTTGCCCAGGAAGCACAAAGCACCATCTGTGTGTAAAAACCAGCTGTGGTGGTGCCTGTGTGATCCCAGCTCTCTACCAACTTGGGTGAAGAGAGGAGAGTCAGAAGTTCTCATGCTTACTACATAATGAATTTGAAGCTAACCTGGGCTACATGATACCCATCTCTAAAAAATAAAAAAGTTAGGAAATACCACATTAAACTTGCCTTCTAGAAATGTATGGTGTCCATTAGCATGATAAAAACTGAGAAAGCCTTATATAAACTCAAGAGATAAAAATTTATAAAATGAGTCAGTGAAGTGATAAAGGCACTTGCATACAGCCTGAGTTAGATGCCCTACGCTGACATAAATGTGGAAAGAGGGTCCTGATCTTCACAAATGTGCACCCACACACCCACATATCCACACACAAAAAAAATAATAATAAATAAAAAATACATACTTTTGAGCCTCTTTCTCTATATTTGTGTGTAGGTTTTTTAATGAATAAAATGTATTTATTCTATGTGTTTTTCACATCATATATATCGATCCCACACATTCCCCAACCCTTCGAATCTGCCCTCTGCCCGTGTACCCCCCCCCAATAAAACAAAATTCAAGAGAAAACAATGAAGAAAATAAATTGAGAAAAAAAATTAAAAAGAGAAGGAATTAAAAATCTCATCATCGAACAAATCACACTGTATATACCCCTTTGTCCATACATCTCTACTTGCAAGTGTTCATTGCAAAGAGTCATTGGTCTAGTTCGAGGCCCCTGGTCTCTATTACATGTTCAATGCTAGGCCCCCACCAGGACTCTTCCTGGACATCCCACTGGCACCCTGTGTTGTAGAGATCCTGCAGCTTTGGGTCAAGTCCCTTCATGTGCTCCAGCAGGTCATAGATGGGGTGGATGTTGGGACAGGCCAGTCATAACTTTGGGTCTGGGCCTGAGCAGCTGTAGGGTTGGTCTGCCAGATGGGAAGTGGGATAGCTGTCCCATTCTCACAGTTTTGGAGGTGGCTCACACACACCTCTGCTAGCAAGGTTGGCTCTATTGTGCTGCCCTGACAAGGTTCGGGGCCTATTCTCCGGAGTGTTGCAGCTGGGGAGGGTCAGGGATAGCTCTATTGCCTTATGACCACAGGGCCAACTCCCCCCCTGCCCCAGGCATTGATTGGGGGCATGGTGGAGATCTTTCTATGGTGTGTGAGTGCTTTTGTTTTTGTTTTTGACAAGGTCTCTCCTGGAACCTTGTATACTTTGTGTGTTCCAGGCCAATGAGAACAGGGTGGGAACAACACCAGAAGCTGATCTCTGGCATCCACAAGCATGCTTGCGCATGTAAACACAGGCACAAAGAACAACAGGAGAGCTGGGGATGGTGACCCATACCTGCAATCCCAGCACATGGGAGTTAGAGGCAAGAAGTTCAGAAGTTCAAGGTCACCTTAGCTACATAGTTCAAGGCCAGGTTGGGCTACATGATATCCTATCTCAAGCCCTGTGACTGCACTCTAACCCCCTCAACCAGAAAAAAAAAAAAAAAAAAAAAAGCTGGAAGCCTTGTCAACATATTTCACCTGTTTCTTAGTCTCACCAGGCCTGTGGAGCTGGCCTGACTTAAGTTTGAAGTGGACTTTTCTTTAAGCTATACTGTTGTGAAAAGTACAGACTATGTCTAAAACTAGTCATGACTCTGCTTAAGCCTCAAATACTAAGCAACAAAGATAGCTGGTACCAAAAGCTCAAAACAATGTCATGCAGATGAAATAATTTAATCCTTACATAGTTCAATGAAATAGGAAATACTGTTATTCTCCTCCACGATAAAAAACAAAGCCACTGGCCCATTAGAGACCAAGGTCTCCAGAACTAGATTTTTATCCAGGGGACTAAGTTCAAGACTTTGGTGTCTTGAGCCAGCATCTCAAGCAGTTCAGCCTGGCCTCCAACGCACTGTGTAGGTGAGAATGCCCCTGCCTCCATCTCCTGAGTGCAGAGATTAGCAGTGTGCATCATCATACTGGGGTTATGATGTACTGAAGTTGAACCCAGGGCTTTTGTGCATGCTAGACAAGCACTCCACCAACAGAGCTACATCCCAAGTCTGAGTTCAAGACTTAACTACCACCACATACAGTGGGCAGATCTAAGCCTGGCAATGGAGACAACTAGTGAAGTGCTCGGAACCCAAAAGCACTTTGAGTTACTATACTGAGTCCAGGGGCCTCGTGAATCTGTTCTTAGACCCAAAGGAGATTGTGTCTAGAGTATGCCTTTCCACTACCCTGGGCAATGAAAACCAGGATTCTCGATGCTTGGAGGTGGGGCGTCCCTATTCCTGGTTCCATGGAGGAAACCCAGAGAAGGGCAGTAGTGGAGGACAGGAAGCATCCTGTTGATTGGGAAATGCAGCTTTTGGTAGCTTTGCCTTTGAGCAGAAAGCCAAGCTGTATTTGCTGAGTAAATGACCAGTAGCTGAGGACTAGGTCAGTTCCTTTCTAGAGGGGATTAACAGGGGTCAGGAAAACTGAGTGCAGGCAAAAGGGAACAGGAGCTCTGAGCTGGGCTCAGCAAATGTTTCCTGCCAGATAGTAAATTTTTAGGCTGTGCTTTTCTTTATTGTCCTTTTCCTTCCTCTTAACCATTTAACAGAATAGAAACTGCTAATAGCAGAAAGACTTAGTCTCTATGTTACATTTTGCTGTTTTCTACTGTAAGCGCGCACACACACACACACACACACACACACACACACACACACACACACTTTACAGTCTGATCTTGGCCTCCTCAGCAGTCTTAACTGCTTCTCCTGATAGAGAACCTTCCTATGACAGAGAAAGAGACTCAGATAAGGAAAGGGAATGGAAATCTGACTGATGATGCCTCTTGCAGCCTGTGCTCTGATCTACTGAGCTTCGTTCTACTGACGTGCAGAGCTAACTTTTTTTTAACTTTCTTTTTTATTTATTCTTTATGTCTTTCACATCATGAAATCCCATTCATTTTCCTGTTTGGGAAGCAGTTTGGCATTTTTATGCCATGCACAGCTGCACACATGAGCAACTGGGCAAGAATTCTGTTTCATGCCACATTTTGTTTGGGAACTGGTGCCCACAACAATCCTGCAGAGCCATGAACCTCAGCAAGGTTGAGTTCTAGGAGAAGTGGATTTGAACTCTTCCATTCTCAAGACCCTCAAATGGAATATGTCCACATCTTTGAGAAATTTGCCCTAGCAAGAAGGAAGTAGTCACCTTAACTCTGTTGCATCTCATTTGAAGAGTTCAGCTTTACAGAAAGGAGCCACAATAATAAATAATAATAAAGACCAAACTGTGGTTTTGGACAACTGTTTGTCCAATTGTCTATCCAAGGTTCTCTCTCTCCCAAAGCCTTGAATATGAACTGCTAGCAACAAAATCTATTCTTGATTATTATATATATTTCTGTTTCTATTTTTTTGAGACAGTGTGTGTTGGGTTACAAGCATGTATCACCATACCCAGTTTTGTGAAATGCTGGTGATTGAACCCAAGACCTTGATCCTGTTAAGCAAGTCCTCTGAGCTACACCCATAACCCCAGTGAAATGTATTATCAAACAACACAAAGGCATAATTTTGAGTTCTGGGTAGCAGGGAGAGGGGAGATCATTTATTTTTATTTTTAATTAAAAAAATCCCCAAAGTATATTTACTTATCAACAATGATACAATTTAGAATTATAACATACAATGGGAAAAAACAAACACATTTCTCAGTGTTTTCAAATTCCTGGCAAAACCCCAGAGAACTCCATACCCTACCACAGAGATACTGTTTCTCCATTTTATTGTGCTCTATTCACTATAGCAAGGAAATGGACCCAACCTACTTGTCTAGCACAGATGATGGATATTGTGGTGGTTTGATGAGAATGGCCCCCATAGGCTCATACATTGCTTGGTCCTGGTTGGTGGACTGTTAGGAAGGATTAGGAGGTGTGGCCTTGTTGGAGGAAGTATGTCACTGGTGTGGGGTTTGGGATTTTAAAAGTCTTGTTCTCTCTACCTGACGATCAGGATGTAAGTTCTACTGCTCAAGCACCCTGCCTGTCTGCCTGCCTGCTGACAAACTCCCTGTCATAATGATTATCTGAAACTGTAAGCATACCCCCTTTAAGTGTTTTGTTTTATAAGTAGCCTTTGTTGTGGTGTCTTTTCACAGCAATAGTACAGTAACTAAGACAGATAAAAATGGAGTATCATTCGGCTCTACAATATGAAATCATAAATTTACAGAAAAATGGATGGGTTTAGAATGTATAATATTAATAAAGGTATTCTGGTTAGTGTTTGTCAACTTGACACAAGTCAGGGTCTGGGAAGACGGAATTTCAGTTAAGAAAATGCCTCCATTAGATTGGTCTATAGAGAATATAATGTAGGGAAGTCTATGGGGCATTTTCTTGAATAGTGATTGGTGTGGGAGAGCCCAGCCTACAGTGGGTTGATGAACCAGCCTCCATCTTAGGCTTAAAACTCATCTTACAGTAAAGACAAACTAGGTTAATTCCTGTTTATGACTAAATCTCTGTTTCTCAAGAATTGGGCTGTGCTATACCTGTAACCTTAATAACAAATTCTGTACTGCCTGTTCCAGGAAATGGCAACCATGTCTTTGTTTCAAAACTATCTTGCAACCAACCCTACCTTTGTTTCCAAAGGTCGTTATTACTACCTTGTTATGACCACCTTGCAATCATGTCTTTGTTTCAGGAGGTTATTAAGACTAACTTGTTATGCTTACATTCTATTCCTATTACTCCAACTATTTTGCCCACCAAATCCCCCATTTGGAAATCCCCTACCCCTGAACTATAAAAACCTTGTCTTCTTCACATCCAATTCTGACCTCTTGAACCCCCGCCTTAGGTGGAGGCAGACTGTGTGCACTAAAAAAAAAAAAAAAAAAAGAGCGTTCTTTAATTAATTGCTTGCTTTAGCTAATTTGGCCTTGATTTGGGTCAGTCATCTTTCTCCTCAAATCTTTGAGATTAACAGGGTGATGTCATTCCTGGGTAGGTGGGCCTGAGTTATATAAGAAAGCAAACTGCGTAAGCGAAGGGGAACAAGCCAGAGAGCATCACTGCTCCATGGCCTCTGCACCAGTCTTGCCTCCAGGTTCCTGCCCTGACTTCCCTGACTAATGAGTAAACTGAAATAAACCCTTTCTTCCTCAAGTTGCTTTTGGCCATGGCATTTTATAACAGCAAAAGAAACCTTAAAATAGAAGGTCATCCAATCTCAGAGAGAAATAATTGCATGTTTTCCCTCACATGCAGATCCTTGCCTATAATGTGTACATGTATATCAGTAAACAAATATATATGGGTACAGTGTAGCATTTAGAAAGAACAAGAATGAGCAATAAAAGAAATAATATGCACACTGAGGAGTTCACATGTATGGAGTACCTTGTGTATAGTCTTTGTGCTCTCAAGGTATAATATATTCTCAATGTGAAGTAAGGCAGTGTCCACAATGTGATTCCATGAGGGGCAACATGTTGCTGTACTGAGACCTGAATTTTACATTCTCTTTCATTGAATATCCCTGTAGATTATAGTGCATTGTAAGTATTGCTGAACTTAATGTGCTTTATTCTTTAAAAAAGAATCCTTGATATTCAAATTGTAGAGAATGGAGACTTAAAAATGTGTTTAAATATCATAATTTTGAAAACTGAAAATACCAGGAAATACTGATTTGTTGCCCTTGAATCTCAAAAGAGAGTTTACTTTAAACAACAACAACAACAAAAAACCACACCAGAATTTTCAGGAAGCCATACTTTCCAAATAATTATAAGAGGTTTCCAATGTATTTAACCTGATAGAACATGGCAGAGGTCTTATCAGGTGGCTGGCACATGGCTAAGGAAAGAAGAGATTTTGTTTTGTTTTCAATTCATTAACTTTTTTATTTAAATTTTTTTCTTTTTTAAAAAACATTTATTTATTTTTATTTTACAGCATTGTTGCTTTGCTTGCATGTATGTATGTGTGAGGCTGTCAGTTCTTGGAGTTACAGGCAGTTGTGAGCTGCCATATGGGTGCTAGAGCTGAATCTGGGACCTCTGAAAGAGCAGTCAGTGCTCTTAACCACTGAGCCATCTCTCCAGTCCCTAAATTCTTTTCATACAATATATTTTGATCATATTTTCTCCTTCCCCAACTCCAAGGTAACAGTGTCTTACTCCTGAACAGGACTGAAGCACAAGTGAATTCAAAGAGTCTACGACAGCTTGCACAAGACCTGCACACGTTCAATCCAAAGTCTCAGCATGGTGTGGGGAAATGAACACAAAGTTCCACCCCTAACGAAGGTGGTATTTGCAGTTGATACCTGCTAGCAAAGAGAAGATCAGCTTTCTCCAATGGAGTCTTACTAAGTATATCAACCACACTGCAGGGCAGGCCCTGTACCCTGGAGTAGTTGGCCAACACAAAATAGATCCAAAATAACTCATTTATGTGCACATGGGGGTATGTGCATGTGACATTTTTTGCTTTATTCGTTTTCTGTTTATTTGATTTTCATTGTTGTGTTTTTGTGAGTTGTTTCTCTTCTTATTCTTTTTGAAACTGAGAAAAAGAACATAGAGTTGGGTGAGTAGGGAGGTACAAAGGAACTGGAAGGAGTTGGGAGGGAACATGTTCAATATATATTGTACGAAAAAATTTTGAATTTAAATTTAAATTTAAAAAGTACAATAAAATAAAAAGAATAAAAGAAAAAGAAAAAGAAAATAAATTAGAGTTGCTTACAAGAATTAGGTGAGGGGTCATTTACCTGGGAATGGGAGCCTTACTACCAACCACAGCACTAAGGGACATTGCTCTTTCCCTGCCCTGCTGATACAACCACTGACTGCCCTTACACCCTCAGGAAGAGTGGATCTTCCTGAGATCCTGTCCCCTAGGTGATGGATCCCGGACCTGCACTGTCTTATACAGGTCTCATGAAGGTAATCCTAGATGTGTGAGCTCCTGAGTGCGATGGCCCATGCCATGCCTGGAGGCAGCACTCTATAACACTCCATCCTTTCCCGATGAAGCTTTGCAACCGTTATGCCCCTGCTGGGATGTTTTCTGACGAGGCACCTTTTCTCTAATCTTTTAAAAAATAAGACGTTAGAATATTAGTAATAGAAAATATCCATCTCATATCTGTCAGCACAGGTTCAAATATTGTTTTATGTGGAGAATTATGCACACACACGGGGACAGACAGACAGACAGATAGATAGAACTACAGGTAGATTAGGGCAACATTGGTAAATACCTTTTTTTCTTTAGAATCATTTTATTGATAGTGTCTGAGATTATAAATTTTATTGGACAAATTAACATGATTTGATATCAACTTCACTAACACAAAAATATATGTATCTTATTTTATTCAATTCTTTATATCCTGAGGACAGAAAAGTACTCATGTTCTAGTCTAGTACTCACTTGTATTTATCGGATTCCTTTGTACTGCAATCATAGTGAGACCATCTGACTGGTTTTGACCAGTCAGCTGCAAGATAACGGCTACTTGCAACTTTTCATCTGAGAGAATCAAGAACTGTTTTTTAAATCAAATATCTTTTTAAGACTCTGAATGTTGGTTTTGCTGTATCTAAAATGGGCCTAATAATCTCTATTTCACAGACGTTGGTTAAAAAAGTCAGTAATACTAATAGTGACTGCACTGTTATGTGGTACAAAACAAATAAGTAATATACTGGCTATAACAAGTTTTACATGTCACGTTTCCAAATGCTCCCTATTGTGTCTCCATTGAAAGTTGAACTAGTTAAAGAACAGAAGGCAGTTAAACATCTCAGCAAGTTACAGAGCTTGTAAATGGAGAAGCTTCTATTTAAATCTAGGCAGAGTTCAGAGCTCATGGTCTTAAATGGATGTTTATTCTGTTTGATTTACTTAAGTATTCCACATTCCAGAGAATGTGAAGACTTAGGGTAAGGACTGTGTGACTATACCCAACTATTAATATTCCTGCTTGTGGTTCTAACTCACGGGACTTCAGCCAATGCTTTGTGGTAAAATCTTGCCATTGGTCAGTATCTTAAATGAGCTATCTCAACTTGATTCAGTCTAAAACAGGAACATAATAATACATAAGCAAAGCTTATCACAACCACCATAACCAAGAATATTAATACATAGTACCCATCCCCCGCCCACAGAGATATGCCAGAAAATTTGAAGATAATCAGGGGAAAAACAGGAATGATGTTTAGAGCACATCCAGTCATGTGGATGTGGAGAGTGGATGAAGTCACAGTTAATGCGTATTGTCTGACATGGTCATGGCAATGTCATGGACTCTAATGCCTCAGACTATGTGTTTGTTCAAAGCTTAGATGGTCTTATTAATAGAAAGCCCACAGACAGATATTGGGGTGAAAGCTGAAAGATCAGAGAAGCAGAGCAAGCCCCAGCCACCTATTACCTCACCAACTCCACAAAACTTCTGACTGAAATCCTCAATCTCATCCTGCCCAGCTATTGGCCAATCAGATTTTTACTAACAAATGAGAGTAATACATATTCATAGTGAAGAAAAGGATTATTTCACAGCACATATCAAGTTGCAGTAAGTCTAAGAACCTCCACTTGTATTAAGGCTGGACAAATCAATCCAGTATAAGGAGTAGGGTCCCAAAAAGCCAGTAAGAGTCAGAGACAGCTCCTGTTCTCACTGTTAGGAGTCCCACAAAAGGACCAAGCTACACAACTGTAACATATATGCAGAGTGCCTAGGTCAGGCCTGCAGGTTGCCTGGTTGTCTGTTCAGTCTCTGTAAGTCCCTATGAGGCCAGGTTAGTTGGTTCTGTGGCTTTTCTTGTGGTGCCCTTGACTCCTCTGGCTCCTACAATCCTTTCTCCCCCTCTTCTGCAGGATTCCCTGAGCTCCACCTAATGTTTGGCTGTGGCTCATGTTCAGCAAGTGTTCGTAAACACTGAACCATCTCTACAGCCCCTGGGGTTTGTCTCTTATGTGGAGATCTTCTTTGCTTGATTCAGTATTTATAAAATAAACCATTTACAGACAAGTTGAGGAAAATAACTCTAGCTTCCTGATGGGAAATGGAGATGGAAGAAGTAGGCAGAGCCTTGCTCTAGTCTGAAAGGCGGACCAGTGTTTAGAAGGCTTGCCAATCACTAGTCATGATTCATGCGTTTCTACCCACTCTCCATCTGAAAGCTTTTAGTTCTATGAGGGCTTCTTGTGTCAGCAAGGGTTGTTCAAGCCATGGCTTCCCTCTGCTCTTCAGTCAAATGCCTTCTTTGGTCGAGAGGACCCTGGGCAAGAAGGACTAGGCACGGTAGGCCAGAAAGTTTTCGCCCTAAGCTGACCTGGATTCTAAGTGACTCATTGCGTGTTACCACTGCAGTGTGGATCCTCTCTGCTAGTCTTGCACAACCCACTCTCTCCTGCTCTGGACATTCTGAAAGCAAGCTTACAGCTAATGTAGGCTGTGTTTTCTCCTGCAAACAACTGGAGCTCAACATAATTTGAAGCACTTCTTGTGTGTTCCCTGAACACATCCTCACCTCTCTCCCAGCACTCAGCCTATCTAGCAGCGCTTGGCCCTAGGCTCCTGCCGAGAGGCCAGGCAGCGGTGTCTTCTCATTACAGCATCTGGTTGCCTTCCTTGCAGCCAGGCCATGCTCCCAGGGTGCTTGGAAGTCCTAACCAGAGAACTGAAATTGCCTTCAGAATGGGCTTCTTCTGCAAACCTGTTTTCTGGAGGCCAAGGTTTGTTTCTGTCCTAATGCTGTCAGCATCTCAGCTGCCCTACATTCTCATAGCTCTTCCTCAATCAGCCCTGTTCTCCTTTCAGCTTCACCTTCTCCCTTCCCGTCCTCGGCTTTCACTGAATTTTCAGTTCCTCTGTTCACTTGCCAGTTCTGATTCTCAGCTTTAATCCAGGTCTTTTACCTATGTTTATTAAGATCTATGGAGCTAAGCATACACCTTTACTCCCAGTGCTTGGTAGAGAGAAACAGATGGATCTCTGTGAGTTCTAGGCTAGCCTGGTCTACATAGTTGAGTTCTGGAACAGCCAGAGCTACACAGTGAAATGATGTCTCAAAAACAACAATGGAAAGATCCAAGGGCCTAACCTTTTCTTCATTCACCTCTGATCACTCTAGCTCCCCACCCCCATACCAAGCATTCTTACATACTCAAACATACCACATTAGAGGAAGCAGTGCACATCATGTAATGTCTGTCTTACGTGTACATATTCCTTTTGATGGGAAGTAATGCTAAAGTCATTGAGTAATAATGAAAATGGTCACTGCAGTTTTTAGGACCCTCCCTGCTTTTTAGAACTCCCAGGGGTCTAAAATGCAGGATAACCAATTGCAGACTTTCTGTGTACCATTGTTGAGCACTGCACATCTGCAGCTTCCTGACCCTTGCTTGTCCCCAGCCACACTAGCGTTGGCCAATTCTATCAACATAACACAAAACCACTTCCTCCCAGTAGGAAAAAACCTACTGCTATCTCTTTCCCACCCCTCCCATCAGGATCCACTCTAGAGTCCCAGTTAACCCCTTCTCATGAGGTTGGACTTTATTCAGGTGGCTGGGTCTAACCCATAGATTTTGTTGTTTATAAATACTACCTTCTTAGGAAGAAGATTCTAGCAAGTGCTAGGGCCGATTAGACAATGAAATGAGTTATGGAAGGAGGTTTGGATTCACATTCCCTAGAGGTCTGTAAAAGCAGGACGGACTCTCACTTGTCCGGTGATTATGTGGGATACTCCTGATAGCCAAGGGGACAAACTGGCTCATCACCATGACTAAAATTTATGAACCTCCTGGGAATTCATAATTCTGTGCTGGATCCCATAGATATAAAGAAATCTTTTTAAAAAAAAAAAACATAGCGCCACCCCCACCCCCTCCCACACCCCTCCCTGGAATATGAGGAAGGGTATATGGGAGAGGTTGAAGAAAGAAAAAGGAGAGTGAAATGATATAATTACATTACATTCAAAGGATGATAAAAAAATGATCCCCTACTCTTGCAAGACACATGAATAATGTTCTATTATAAACTTTTTTGCTTGGAAGCTATGCGATGCAATATTTCTGCCCCTTGCTTTGAGAAAAAGTCTCCTATATCGCAGAATGGCCTTGACTTTGCTATGTAGAAAAGGATGACTTTGAACTTTGAAGCCTCCTAATTCTATCTCCCAAGTGTTGGGAGATTACAGGTTTGTGGCACTAAAACTATTTTATGCAGTGCTGAGCGTAGGTTCCAGGGCTTCAGACCAAGCCAGGCAAGCTTTCTACCAACTGAACTGCCTCCCCTGTCAATGATCACATTTTTTAGCTCCTATTTCACAGGAGTTTGTGAATGATTTATAAGGTGCATGGACAGCAGAAGAATTAAGTGGGACAGGAAGTATACAGTGGCCTCAGTTCTACCACACAGACAACAAAAAGCTACTGGGTTCGGTCCCAAATGATTCTTCACTTTATGATACCTGGAAATACTTGGTTAGGGTGTAATTAGGGCCAGGAGGCAAAAAACTGTAAGGAAGTGGGAAGATAGTAAATGATTCGACATTTTCTCCATCAGGTATAACATAATATCTACCAGGATTCTGTCCAAGGTGGTCTTTTCACTGGACAAATAAAGATCTGTTTACTCCCTGCAGGCCTGCTGGCTGAGAAATGTCTATGTTCGCAGGCATAGCTAGATGCTGGGCATATTCTATCCCATACACCCTTCATGGCTAATGTTTTGTCACTCATCTACACTGTCCAGAGTGAGCAGCATGATGATACACATTCATAAGACTGAGGAAGAAGACATGCTGGGAGTTTGAGGCCAGTCAGAACAAATGACATAGAAAGACCACATTTCGAAACCAGAACAAAACAAAACCCAAAAAGTCCAATTATCTCAGCACTTGGAGAGCAGAGGCAGGAGGAGTTCAGGGTCATTTTAAGCTACATAGCAGTTCAAGGCCAGCCTGGGTGACCTGAGACCGTGTTCTAAAAAAGAAGAAAAAAAAGTGATGGCAGCTGCTGGCAGAATGGCTTGGTGAGTGGGGGCACCTGCCACCAAGCCTAGTGACTTCAGTTTGATCTCTAGGCTGAAATTCAAGAGCTGATTCTGGAAAACTGTCCTCTGACCTTCACAGATGTGTATGTATGCACACATATACACATGCACACATGCATTCACACAAGTGCATAACAGACATAAACAATAAAGTAAAAATATTTTTAAAAGAAAGGAAAGCATGACCAATGACAATGTTTGACTCAACTTTAGAAGAGTTAATGATATGCAAATCAAACATCATTTTTTAAATTACTTTTCTATTGCTGTGAAAGGACAACATGACTAAGGCAAACCAAAGCATTTAATTTAGGGGCTTGCTTACAGTTTTGGAGGGTGAGTCCATGATAATCATGGTGGAAAGCAGGAAGGCATGTCTCTGGAGCAGTAGCTGAGAGCTGTACATTCTGATCCTCAGGCAGCAGGCAGAGAGAGAGAAAGAGAGAGACCCTGGATGTGGTATGGGTTTTTAAAACCTTAAGGCCCACCTCCAGTAACACACCTCCTCCAACAAGACCATATCTACTTCAACAAGGTCATAGCCACTAATCCTTCCCAAACAGTTCCACTGATGACTAAACTTTTAATTATGTTAGCCTATGGGGGCCATTCTCATTCAAACCGCCACAGTCATTATAATGAATTCTTTGGGTTAAATTTATTGGATTTTTCCCTTTCCAGGAAACAGGTTATGGTTAGTTAGGTGAGGCGTGTGTGTGAGTGTATGTGTGTGTGTGTGTGTGTGTGTGTGTGTGTGTGTGTGTGTGTATGCTTTTTGTCTGATACTAATTACTATAGTTGGTTGTTTGCTTCCATTAACTCCAAAGTCAGTGAACTTCTGGAGGGTAATTCCTAGGCTATCCCCATCTAGTAAGTTCATTGGCTTGATTTTTTTTTTTTTTTTGAGTGGGGCATTTGAGACAATATTTCTCTGTATAGCCCTGATGTCCTGGAACTGACTCTGTAGACCAGGCTGGCCTCAAACTCAGAGATCTATTTGTCTCTGCCTCCTGAGTTGTTGATATTAAAGACATATGCTACCACACCCAGCTAGCTTGATTACTTTTAACTTTTAACTGAATTATGTCACTTTGATTTGTATAGGCAGACAAATGTAGAATACAAATTTAATTTTCCAATAATTTAATCAGAAATTAACTACTATAAAGAAGAAGATAGACATTTAACTTCTTTACTCAAATTGTATATACATACACTTAGACCCTTTTAATTTTTATTTTCCTTATTATTTTGTGTGTGCCGTATATGATGTATGTGCATGCATGTACATGTGAACATGTAGAAATCAGAGGACAATTTTGGAGAGTTGGTTCTCCCCTTTTACTGTGGGTTCTGGGGAGTCTATCTGAGGCTGGCTTTTCACTGGACAAATAAGGTTTCAATAAATTAAACTTGACAGATACAAACTAAATGATTCAGGTAGTCAAGCTTGCTGAGCCATCTCCTGACCCACATCTGAATGTCTCTACAGGATTCTGTGTATGCATACATACACATGTCCAAGGGATCAGTAATGCAACTGATCAAATCTTCCATCTTAGCCAGTCATTTAAATCTATTATGTAATTTCTTAAATTTTTCAATTTAAGCTCTTTTTAAAAATTTTATTTATTTATTTTTAATTGTGTAAGCAAGTGTCTATATATAGCTGTGTGCCTATGGATGCAGTGCCCCTGGAATTCCTGAAGCTATAGTTACAGGCAGTTGTGAACTGCCCAGTGTAGGGGCTGGGAGTTTAACTCAAGTCCTCTGCAAAAGCAGCAAATGCTTACAATGTTTGAGTCATTTTTCCAGCCCCAAAATAAAACTCTTAAGCTATTATTTAATCTGTTTAGCACTCTAAACTTTCAAAACATTGCACACTCGGTTTTTTCAATACATGAGAATTGATGTGAGTTTAAAATTGTTCCTTTTAAAGCTCTCGTACACATATATATTACATATTGAGCATACTCCTTTATCTCATCTCTCTCCACTCTCTTAGATCCCTCTGTTCCCTACACAGCTTTACTTCTGCTTTGATGTCATATACACACACAGGATTTTATGAATCTATACAAAAATCTGAGAACTACAAATGATAGGAAACATGATGTTTATCTATCTGTGATGGGCTTAATTTGTTTTATTTGTTCATATCCAGTTTCAACCATTCTTTTTTCAAAACATAACTTTGTTCTTTGTGGCTGAAGGCAGTTCCATTGTGTAATATATACATATACTACACATACAATATATAATATTATATAGTATATACACATATAATATACATTATACAATAGATGATATTATATAATAGATACATATACACATACATATATTTCTCTTATCTATTCACCCTTTCTTTAAATATATAATCTCTCTTAGAAAGATAAAGTATATCTTTTTCACATATCCAGTCACTCAACATCTTTTTTTATGAAGGTTTCTGTCAGGTTAAAGGGATTTTAAATATAGGAGAAAGGATAACAGCAAGACTTTTCATTGACTCTCCTATCAGGAGATCATCCCAAACCCAGAGATGAGCTAATTCTGTTTCTTTGTAGTCAGCTGGTATTGTGGGTCTGTTTCAGGTGCACATACAGATGAATTTGGAGTGCTATTAAATACACAAGGGAGGAGCACAGAGCAACAAGTGTAACAGTGGTAAGCTCCTGGGATCAGGCTGAGGCCTCAGAGCCAAGAGAAGAGGCCAGGAGATTGAACTTCTATGTTTCTGAATTCCTCCTGCTACCTACTCCTCTCACAAAATTCCACTTAAAGGGTTTTAGTCTACATCAATCCCTCTGTCCACTTGTGTCTCTAGGCCCCCTAGTTTCATTAAAAAGCCTTATTTCTTAAAATTCTGTCAATTCCAACCTTGACCTCAGTCCGGAACTCAACCTTTATCCCAGCCTTGACCTCAGCCTTGACTTCTTTTCTCCCTTCTAACCTCCAATTTCCAAAGTCAGTCTTTTTTTAAGTCTTACTTTATGACTTCGTCAACGGGGCTTCTATAAATGCTAACTGTTCTGCTACGAAGGCATGTGATCTCACTGAACATTTGACAGACAGATTCTGAAGCTTCTGTATTTTTGTGTGGCCACATCTTTGACATACTTTTTAGAAGTGGGAGTGTTAATGTTATATTTATAGATAAAACATGAAAACACGAGGCAGTCAGACACTGAAGTAGATACTTGTGAGGTGAGACCAAGTAGTATAAAGAAAATTTGCCGTGAAAGTTAGAAAGCAGGATGAGATGAGGAAAGTTATGAAGGGCACTGGGATGTGGCTCAGAGGGTAGAGTGCCTGCCTAGCAAAAACAAGGCCATGGGTTCCAGACTCACCACTGCATAAACTGGGTAGCAGCACCGATAACCCTCAGTCCCTGGAGCGGAAAGGAAGCAAGAGGATCAGAGATCACCAGGTCTGTATGAGTCCTTGTTTAAAAAGGAAATAAAAAACACGAAGGAAGGAAAGAAGCAAGAAAGAAAGAGAGGAAGGCAGGGCCCTGTACCACCCCCTCCCCTCTGATCCTCTAATCTATACTGTCATTTCATTCTTGTTTGTCTCTGACCACTGAGCGTTCTTACTGCTGATATTGACTTGTAAGTCTCCAGAAAGGCCCTACAGAGAGCCACGTGATGAGTATGTATGTCCTGAAGAGCCAGTGGATGACATATGCATGCAGAATGCAGGAGACTGAAAGACGGACGGGACAGAAGCAGGGCTCCCTTGGTGGTGGAGCAGAAGAAAGACTTCATTATGAAAGTGGTTTTTATTGGTTTTGCTTTGTTTTGTTGGCATCACAGGTGTGCACCACTACACCTGATTTATACAGTTCTGGAAATTAAAACAGGGCTTTTTATTAGAAAATAAAAAACAGGGCTTTTTACATGCAGAGAACACTGTACCAATTGAGCTGTGTCTCTACAAGATACTAGAATTTTGTTTGTTTGTTTGTTTTTTCAAGACAGGGTTTCTTTGTGTAGCCTTGGCTGTCCTGAAACTCTCACTATGTAGACCAGGCTGGCCTTGAATTCACAGAGATCCACCAGCCTCTGCTTCCCAAGTGCTTGGATTAAAGGCATGCACTGCTGGGCGGTGGTGGCGCACATCTTTAATCCCAGCCCTGGGGGGGAGCGCAGAGCAAGGTGGATCTCTGAGAGTTTGAGGCCAGCCTGGGCTACCAAGTGAGTTCCAGGAAAGGCACAAAGCTACACAGAGAAACCCTGTCTTGAAAAAACAAAAACAAAAACAAAAACAAAAAAACAACAAAAAAAACAAAACAACAACAACAAAAAAAGCATGCACCACCACAACCCAGCTGATTTTTTTTGTTTGTTTGTTTGCTGTTTTTTTTTTTTTTTTTTTTTTTTTTTGGTTTCGAGACAGGATTTCTCTATGTAGCTTTGTGCCTTTCCTGGAACTCACTTTGTAGCCCAGGCTGGCCTCGAACTCACAGAGATCCGCCTGGCTCTGCCCTCCCGAGTGCTGGGATTAAAGGCGTGCACCACCACCGCCCAGCTTGTTGTTGTTTTTTAAGACGAGGTTTCTCTGTGTATCCCCGGCTGTCCTGGAACTTGCTTTGTATACCAGACTGGCTTCAAACTCAGAGATCCTCCTGCTTCTGTCTCCTGAGGGCTGGGATTAAGCCCTCCTGAGATACTATAATGTCAGTAAAAGCAGAATACTTCTTCTGGTCCAGCGGCCACATCTCCCACAAAGGTCTTTAGTCGGGCTTTCTCCTTGCTGGTGCTATGATCATAGTATGGGTTCATAATGTCACAGGGGTATTCTTAGAGTTGTCTTCTAACAGGCTTCCTGACTTGCAATTTCTGCTTTGCTCTTCTGTCTTCACAGCAACACCACATGGCCAGGAAGTCCATTCTTTCCATGTCCTAAAGGACTGCTTTAAATGATGTAGCCTTCCTGTTTAAGAGCCATAATGGACTTCTAGTAAATACCTATTTAATCTAGTCTGTCTTTAGGCTCTGCTTTCTCTCCCTCTGCTTTCCCCAATCTTCAACTGTCTCCAGCCAGTAATCTGCCTTCTCTATGCATATTTAATGTTTCTATTCTAGTCCAACAGGGCTACTTGCATCTATTGGGTAGTACACAAAGGAGAGAAATATTGTCTGTAGGTCTCTGTATTCTTCTTCACCCTGTTTCCCCTGTCTCACAGCCAGAAACCTTAGAGCATGTTTTCTCACCCTCTTTTGCCAGCATGGTTTTAGATTCACCTCAGCTCTTCCAAGAAAATGGATTGGTGACATATGGAAGGTGTAGTGGTCTGAATGAGAATGACCCCATAGGCCAATACATTTGAACGCTTGGTCCTCAGTTGGTGGAACTGTGCTGGAAGGATTAGGAGGCATGGCCTTGTTAGAGGTGTGTCACTGGGGGTGGGCTTTGAGGTTTCAGGAGCTGGCACTGCCAATCTCAGAAGCTCTTTTTTCCCTGCCTCCTGCTTGTGGATCAGTTGTGAGCTCTGAGCTACTGCACCAGCACCATGCATACCCCGGCTGCCATACTCCCTACCACAATGGTCATGAAATCACCCTTGGGAATTATAAGCCCCAATAAACTGTTTCTTCTATAAGTTGCCTTGGTAATAGTGTCTCTTTAAGCACTAGAAAAGTAACTAAGAAGTTACTAAGTAACTAAGTAACAAAAGTAAGTAAGTCACCATCTGGGCCTTTTCCTGTCAGTGGTTATGGGAAGCCCTTGAAGTAGACTGGATCTCCAGTTGGCTTCTGGAATCTGTGAGGCTTTTTGAAGGAATGTGCCAGGTACCTTCTCATTCAACCTGAAGAGACAGGACAAACAGATCGCATAAGAAATGATCTGTTAGATATATATATATATATATATATATATATATATATATCTGCCTTAACTTTCTTTGTCATCATCACCACCACCACCACCACCACCACCACCACCATGCAGGGAATGGGACCAAGGACCTCATGCATGCCAAGTAAGCGTGCTATCACTGAGCTACATCCCCAGGCCTCTCCATACACTACTTAATGGAAATTGGAAAGAACATATCATTAAGAATTTAGAGGAAACCAAGGTATTTAAAAATAGCAAAGAGTAACAGTCTGACTTGATAGAGCATGATTGTCATCCTCACGTTTAGGAGGCAGAGGCAGAGGGTCTCTGCAAGTTCATGGCAGTTGGTTCTGAAAGAGGAAGAGTAAAACACCACATGTGCTTGACTTCACTTGAGAATAGTCTGGCTGCAGAGACAAATAGCAAGACATATCTGCTTCTCTATATTATCAATGTCACTATACAGAAAATATTTTTTAACCAATAAATTCTCTCTATTCTAGTCTCTCCACGTTGTTCAAAATAGAGCTACATTTTAAAATATTATAATTACACACACACACACACACACACACACACACACACACACACACACACTTTTGAGAGGTCTTCTGTATCCCAGGCTGACCTCAAAACCCCTAGATAGCTAAAGATGACTTTGAACTAGCCTCCATCTTTTATGTGCTCAGATTACAAGCATAACCATTTTAAAATTTAATTTTTAATGATACAAAGTATATGACTTAAAACATTTTTATATGGCCTCCAAAAACAATGTCTAGTGCATGGAATGGCATTCTTAGTCATAAAATACTTGAACATTGTATATTGACCTTCTGCACAAATAGTTCATGTGTCCATATACTTAGACCTCAAATCATGTGAATATGCACACGTTTAAGTGGAGCAGTGTTTAAAGAATGTGCTAGAGTTGTTGTAAACCCTGAACTTCATATTTACCTCTTATGCAAGATCTCAGAACAAGTCAGTAACAGAACTCATAACGTGTTCATTCCATCCCAGCCCTTGCTCACAGAAGATATAAGCACCCTTTTTTTTTTTGTTTGTTTGTTTTGTTTTTCCAGACAGGGTTTCTCTGTGTAGCTTTGCGCCTTTCCTGGAGCTCACTTGGTAGCCCAGGCTGGCCTCGAACTCACAGAGATCCACTTGCCTCTCCCTCCCGAGTGCTGGGATTAAAGGCATGCGCCACCAACACCTGGCAAAATAAGCACCTTTGACTTATTAGAACTCTAGGCATCATGGGAAAGGTAGTAATCTATGATGTATACACAACAGCTTTCCTACTATACCAGAGACCTTATCTTCTGCAGAGGTTTCAGTATTTTTTCTGTAAATATAAACTACTTCCTCTGTGTACCACAATAACTAAATTATTGATAAACACAGCATGGAAAAGAGGTCTTTGATGGAACTATAGATCTAATATTGAGTCAGCTAGAAAGACTCACTCCTTTCTCCTAGAAAAACACTGCTGCACACTTTTATTATTATAACTTCTTTCACCACACTCCCCTAAATGACCAGTTAAAGCTCGAAATCTGTGATTCTCAACCTTCCTAGTGCTGTGACTCTTTAATATAGTTACTCATGTTGCAGTGACACTCCCCACATTATCTTTATTGCTATTTCATAACTGTAATTTTTCTATTGTTATGAATTGTAATGTAAATAATATTGTAAATAATAGAGGTTTGCCAAAGGGGTCAGAACTCACAGACTGAGAACTGGTGCCCTAAAGGAAAGAGAAACTGATATTTTTTACGAAACTCTCAGTTATTTTTAGGAAGGGTCTTCACATAAGCATAGACCGCCAATAAATACACAATTAATAAAAATATACACACTATCCATTGCTGTGGGATGTCTTTCTGTATGCTGTGAATGAATATATGTTGCTCCAATTGGCTAATAAATAAAGCTGCTTTGGCAGGTGGGATATCCAAGCAGTGATACAGAGAGAAGAAGGGTGGAGTCAGGGAAGATACTGAGAGCTGGCCAGGAAAGCCAGATGTAATGCAACACAGGCAAAGCCACAGAACACCTGACAATACATAGATTAATAGGAATGGGTTGAATGAAGTTGAAAGAGCTAGCTAATATAAGCTGGTGCCATAGGCCAAACAGTTTGTAATTAATATTAAGCCTGTGAGTAATTATTTTACAAGTAGCGATGGGACTGTGGGTAGGAAAGATTTATCCAGACTGCTGGGGAAGGCAGGAATGGAGAAATTTCCATCTATAATCCATAATTTTGGATTTACAGATCACATACATAAAAGAGTCCACCAAAAAGTGCACGGAGAACATGTGTGGTAGTTTCAGTGTAATTAGCCCACATAATCTCGTAGGGAGTAGCACTATTAGGAGGTATGGCTTTGTTGAAATGTGTATGGCCTTGTTGGAGGAAGTGTGCTACTATGGGGATGGGTTTTGAAGTTTCATATGCTCAGGATACCACCCAGTGTCTCACTCAACTTCCTGTTGACTGTAAGATGTAGGACTCTCCAGCACCATATCTGCCTGCAAGCTGCCATGCTCCTTGCCATGATGATAACGGACTGAACCTCTGAAACTGTAAGTGAGCCCTCTCAATTAAATATTTTCCTTATAAGAGTTTCCGTGGTCATTGTGTTTCTTCACAGCAATAGAAACCCTAACTAAGACAACATAGTTAACAATTTTCTCACCATCTTTAACTTTGTTTGGACTAAACTTTAGGTCAACTGGAAAAGGTTGCTCCTCAGAGTTGTGAATGTCTGGATCTGTCAATGTGTTGTATTACTGTGTTAGTTACAAACAAAGTAAGTGTCCAACTCTGGAAATCATAATGCAAACTTGAAAATATCCTGTTGTTGTTGGTTGCTTTTTTTACTGTTTACCCTTTGTGGGGGGCCTGCCACCAAGCTCCCAAATAAAGTCACACATAGAGGCTTATTATTACTTATGAACGCCTGGCCTTAGCTTAGCTTATTTCTAGACAGTTTTTCTCGACTTAAATTGTCCTATCTATCTTTTGCCTTTGGGCTTTTCCCTTTCTCTATTTCTGAACACTTTTTATTACTGCTTGCTCCATGGCTGGCTCTGATGCCCTCCTTCTTCTTTTCTCTCTTTTTCTTCTTCTATTGATTCTCTCTGCTTGCAAGCCCTGCCTATCCTTTCTCCTACCTTTTCCTGCCTTTATTAGGCCAATCAGGAGTTTTAGACAGGCAAAGTAACACAGCTTCACAGAGTTAAACAAATGAAACATAAAAGAATACAACACATTTTTACATCATTAAACAAATGTTCCACAGCATAAATGAATGTAACACATGTTAAAATAATATTCCACAACATCCTATAATCTCATCTTCAAGAGAAACATACTGTGAGTGTATAATTCTGGTGCACACTCGCTGTGGCTCATGTGTAAAAATCAGAATCTTTGAGAGATGAATCTCTCATCTCCCAGTAAGATCTAGGGATTGAACTCAGGTCATGTGAACTGAGTCACATGCACTTCTGCTTGCCAAGCCATTTCACAGACCAACCACTTTTTTTTTTTTTTCACTGAAAATAGTTTTTTTTTCTTTTCAATACAGTATATTCTGATTATGGTTTACCCTCTCCTAACTCCTCCCAGATCTTCCATACCTCCCCATCCACCTAAATCCCATACTCTTCTTTTCTCTCTCTCATTAGAAAACAAACAAGCACCTAAAAAATAAGATAAAATAAAATCAAAATAAAAAACAAAATAGGACAAAACAAAGAGAAAAAAATAAAGAGCCAAATACTAGTGGTAAAGTTATGTTTTAAGTTTAAATTACTGTCCTTAAGAGATCTATAAAACAGAAATGCCTCTAATCTGTAAGCCCACTCTCTCATTCAAGGACAGACAATGTAACATGAGTTGCTAAATGGTCTTATTAATAAAAACCTGGAACCAGATTTGGGGTTAAAACTGAGAGATCAGAGGACTATACAATTCACAGCCTACCTCACCTTACTGAAGCCTCCGCCTCCAGAGAGACCTACTTCCTGTATACCCACGCCTATATGCCTTTCTGCTCTGCAATGTCACTTCCTCTCTCCACCCAGCTACATCACTTCCTCTTTCTGCTGAGCTCTGTCACTTCCTGTCTGTCTGTACAGACCTCCAGACCTTTATGGTTAACTAACATTGGAATTTAAGGCATGTGCCACCATGCCTGGCTCTGTTCTCAGTGTGACCTTGAACTCACAGAGATCCAGATGGATAGCCTTTTGGGTTTTGCCTTTCTAAGCATCAGACTAACATAATTTCAGGCCATTCTCTTGAAATCCTGGGTATGGACCTGGCCAGGGTCCATTGTCCTTGACAGTGTTTAATAAAGCTTGCTTCAAATTTGGCTCAAAAGTTGTGGTAGTGGTCTTATTCTTACTTGGTAGGAATAACATTTTCTGGAGGTTCCAGCAAGACCAGACCACCCACTCAAATTCTAAAGCTGGACTTTCACTCAGGGATTCTGGGGCTGAAGGCCTACCTCAGGAGTTGTCCACTTTGAGATGTTCCTAGGCTCCAGGGTGTGCTTTCAGTTTCATGGACTATCAGAATGAACTACCAAGCCGAGAAAAGCAGCAACCACCTGCAGAGACCTCCCCTGCCATGTCACATCTGGTTCTGTTCTGTGGGATCCTGATCTGGGGACATGGAGGGGCTCAGTAGGATCCAAATACTCTCCTCTCCAGGGCTAAAAGTGAGATACTGCCCACCCACCAGTTCTGGTTGTTTGTTTTGTTTGTAAAGTCTGTAAAAGTAGGCCTTGTACCTGGCCTGGGCAGCACAATAGAGCCAATCCTGTTGGCAGAGGTGTGGGTGAGCCAGCCCCAAAGTTGTTAGCATGAGAGAGCTCCCCACTACTCATCTGTCACATGGCAGCATGGGCAGGGGAGAGATTCCCTCCCTCCCTCCCTCCCTCCCCCATCCATCAACACCCAAGTCAGGTGGGAGAGCTGGCCCTGCTCCTCCGCAGCAGCAGCACTCAGGAGAGTGGACTCTATGTCATGTCTGAGCAATGCAGTAGAGCTGACCCTGAAGGTGTAGGTGTTGAGGATCCAACTCTGAGGACATGAAAACAGGAGAACTGGCCCTGCTCCTTGCTCATTGCTGCAAGGGGTAAACTCACCAGGACAATGCAGGAAAGCTCACCCTGGTGGTGAGGACAGGGGAGAGCTGGTGGGCTAGCCAACCCTGCAACTACCCAGGCCCAGAACCAGGGTTATGTGTTGGCCCACCGCAATATCTACCCTAGCTGTGGTCTGCTGGAGCACGTGAAGGGAACTGTCCTGAAGACCCAAAGCTGTAGGATCTCCACAACACAGAGCAACAGCAAGAGAACCAAGGGGAGTTCCATTGAGGGCCCAGCATTGATAGCATAGCAGAAATCAGAGGCCTCGAACCAGATCAATGGCTCTTTGCAATGAACACATGCAAGCAAAGATATATGGATAAAAGGATTTACTGTGTGTCACACTATAGCTTCTATGACAAGAATGATTTTTCCTTCTCTTTTTTCTTTATTTTTTCTCTTAAATTTTATTTTATTTTTGGGGAGAGGTCATAAGGGCACAGAGTGGATATAAAAGAATAGAGAAATGAATGGGATGGAGATGCATGATGTGAAAGACACAAAAAAAATAAGTAAAAAAATTTAAAAAACCTGTAAAATCTGTAACAAAAGTTAACTTAAAACTCATAACACAGGGGTTGATGGTTAATAATCAATACATAGATAATCTTAAAGGAACCATGTGATATGACACCATCTTGGGACATAAGCAATATGTGGCTTGCCATCATCTTAGCTTCTGTCCCTCATCAGGATGGAGGCAGTCACATGGCTGGCAGCCTCTTTGCTAGGGTTGGAATGGGAGTATATCAGGTGACCCCATTTATTTATTTATTATGGACACAGTGTTCTGCCTGCATGTACACCTGCTTGCTAGAAGAGGGCACCAGATCTCATTACAGATGGTTGTGAGCCACCATGTGGTACTGGTGATTAAACTCAGGACCTCTGGAAGAACAGCTGAGCCATCTCTCCAATCCATCACTGCCATCTTGATTAAAGGTACCATGTAGTATAAACAACCAAGGAGGCAACAACAGATCTATAAGATAGTTAAGATCAAGATGGATTTTTGCTGATAATTCTTATCCTGACAACAAAGTCATGAAAACAAAGTCTATGAAAGATGGGATTTAAAAACAATGTTTGTTTAATATGGTATTGAAGGTGCACCTCAACATGTTCATATATAAGAACATACCTCATATTGGCAACAAAACATTGTAATGTAAGAGTAGAATTGGTTTTAAAGGCATGCAGCTGAGACCTGGTACTGTGTGGCGGCGCTGGGGCTCCTAAATAGAGCACAGCAGAGGGACACCAGCAGTTTTGGAGATTCTGGTACTATGCAATGACCATCAGGAAAAAAAAAAAAAAAAAGCTTCAATGAAATGAAGCAAGCTGGAGCCTGGAAGACATGTTAAGTTTATAAAATGTTGATGTTTTATATTATGTTAAGTTTATAAATTGTTTTATTTTATGAGCACCAAACACTTTGTCTTTGCTAACTTTGTTAAGCTTTAGCTATTTTGATAAACTAAGTCATACAAGAAACTGTGATATTCTGTGATGGTGTGCTATATAAAAGGACCAGGAAAGTAAATTTGCCAGTCTCCTCATGGACTATATTTATGATTTAAGTTTTATTTTGATACTAAAAGTGCTTCAGTTCAGAAATTATTGTTTTTTTTTTTAAATGCTCAAACTTAATAGAGATAAAGCTGCAAATCCTAATCTTACAAAAAACTACTAACTTCATGGTTTATTTATTTATTTTTTTGTTTTTCGAGACAGGGTTTCTCTGTGTAGTTTTGCACCTTTCCTGGAACTCACTTTGCAGACCAGGCTGGCCTCAAACTCACAGATATCTGCCTGCCTCTGCCTCCCGAGTGCTGAGATTAAAGGCGTGCGCCACCATCACCAGAAAAAACTAACTTATTGTTAAACTGTTCAAGGTAATTAAGACATGTAAGTTAATGGCCAGTCAACTCATAAAGGATCAAATTCTTTAACGTTCTTAGAACTATGATTATAGTCATGCTAAGTTCACATGCAATTCATTTACAGTGACAAACTTTATTTAGCCTCCTGTAGTTGTTTTCAAACTAGTAACTTAAGCTAGTAATAAAAAAATGAAGTTTGTTTAAAATCAAGTATACTTAATAGATTATGGTCCTCAAACTGTTCAGAGATCTGCTGAATATGGCTTTTTAAAATGTCTGATGGAAAAAGCTTCCTATGGGAGACAGAAATGCCAGCTCCTAGAGGTGATTCTTAGGTTTCCAAGTAAGACAGATAGGGCACAGACCTGGTTTGTAGTAAGGCTAGCCACTGGGAAAAATGCCCCATGCTTTGCCTGTCACCAGGACCCAGCTCAAACGGTGGACAAGAAGGAAATTAGAGAGATAATTGCCCCACTTTTGTTAGACAAGGTAGGCCAGTCCCCCAAGTTCCTCCACAACAGAAAAGTATCTCCAATTTTCTGGACCTGACAGCCATAGGCTGATGCTGTCCTGGGACCTCTGCCCCCAACAAAGCCATAGAGTCCAAGGGAGTCTAGGGCAACCACCTAGGTAGTGGATAAGTCTCTGTCACTTTAAGTGATATGTAGGCCACTTGTATTATACTTCCTGCTATAATTCATCCTCAGATCTCTGATGGCATTGCCAGCTTGGCTAACTGTAGCTTTGGCAGCACCAGGCAACCAGCTTCTTCCCCAAGGCTGCAGGTAATTTGTCAGTTCATTTCATATGAAAAACCAGAACTGAACTTTTCCTAGAGCTACTAGGTTTTTCTGCTGAGAAAGGCATGCTGGTTTGCCTTGCTAACAGATTTCATATTAAAAGATAAACAGGTTTCAGATGTAAGTTTTTACAAACTTGTTTTGCAATGAATGCTTTCAGGAATCAACCACTTGTGTCTCATGATAAATGATTGAATACAAAAGATTTTACATTTATATAACTTTTGAGGGTCTGAAAGTGTTCTAAGCTGTGTAAAGGTCTGAGATGTGAAAGTTTAAGTAATTTCTTTTTTTTTCACATTCAGCATCCGTTTTTAATTCCTTGTTTCTCTGTTCCTTTCATTTGTCATCTAGAAAACAGAGTTTGAAGTTAGATTAGTCACAGTCTCTTATTATCCTTCCCCCTTTCCCTCTCTCTTACCCCTCTTTGTTTATCATTTACAGGTATACATATCCATTGCAGACGATGTATGGTCTGAGCACCAACTAAGCAGGGGGCTCAGGATGTACCATGCTAACACTTCAAGCCTAAATTCCTTTGCCTTTATTGATTTATGTCTATTTTTGATTGGTTACTATTGTTTGATCCAGTAGGTGATTTTTTTTGTTGTTGTCAGCCACCAGCTCACAAATAATGACAGGGAGATTTCTTATTAACCATGAAAGCTCAGACTTAGGCTTGTCCCACTGGCTCTTATAACTTAAATTAACCCATTGATATTACTCTATATTTTGCCTCATGGCTTTTTACCTTTCTTTCATTCTGTGTGCCTGACTTCCTCCACTTCTTGTTGTCATCTGACTCGTGCCTAGATTCATCTCCTACTTCCTTTCTCTTCATCTGGAAGTCCCCCCAGACCTCCTGCCTAGCTATTGGCTGTTCACCTCTTTATTTAACCAATCACAGTAATTAATGTATCTTCACACAGTATACAAATATACCACAATATTTCTCCCTTTTTGTCTAAATAAAAAGGAAAGGTTTTTTTTTTTATCTCTAATGTAGTAAAACTATATATAATAAGAACAACTATTAGGTAAGAATTATATTTACAATGTCCAGTCTACCTGTATTTGGCAAATACAGAGATAATATTTCATTATCCTATCTTGGTGAGTCAAACGTTTTGTACCTAATTTACCTTCTCTTCTAACTTGAATTAATATCCTAAAACTATCTTTTTAGACCTCAAAACATTTTCTCAGATAAACATTTTAAGCTTTTGTGTCTCTTAGTTTAAGTAATTTCTAAGGGTCTAAGAAAGTGTTTTAAGTTATATAAATGAAAGTTGTAAAGACATAAAGGAAGTGATTTAAGGTAATGAAAATGTTTTAGATTTCTTTCCTCTCTATGCTATAATATTAAGATTTCAAACATTCAAAGTTTTAGCATTGATCAATGGAGTTCTGATAAGCTGGTAAAGCACTGACTATTATTATCAGTCACAAGCTCAAGATTTCAAATTTCCTTTGGTTGTCTTCTAAGCATATACTTAAAGGTGCTTCTCATCAGGTTGAAAACATCCCTGTCCAATCTTTATATATCCAGCCATCTGGACAAAGAAAAGAATGTTCATGCTTTTTAACCCAGAGACATAGCAAAGCTATGACTCAAAGGTGTGAGTCTACCCAGCTGCTTCTTCTACTATGTGGATTTCAGTACAAATTACTAACAGTGGTAATGTTGATATAGCTAAAACTTTTATTTATTTATTTTTTTGTAAACTAAAAACTTCATATAATCTTCAAGGAGTTGAGGGAGTCATAAGACTTGGATTCACATCAATCCAGGTCAAATGAACTCCAAATAAGTACAGCCTAAGTTTCCCTACCTGCCTATTCCTGAAGGTGTGATCTCTTTCCTGGTCTTGGGATACCTCACCTCCCTCCACTAACAGGACTATGGGCCTGAAAATCCCAAATGTAAGATTTTTCTTCAAGTTCCTAAACTTTAACTTCTGCACCTAGTTATATCTATTTCATCAGATTTTCACTCAGGTGACAGATACCATCTGGGAATTAGTTGAGGACTACAAACTGCTCCAAATGGCCATGAGCCTTGGACTTGCTGAGAGCTGATGTGATCCATTCTAGCTGATGTGATTGTTCCCTGTCTTTTCAGCTAGGTCAGCTAACCAGATGCTTCTGATGAGTGTCGCATTGCCTGGATCCCCTCCAGGTCTTTGATTAGCCTTCCAGCCTTCTTGCGCCCTGACTACAAAGTCTTAATTTCAGCAGGAGGTAGTTATAGAAGAGACTACACCCTCTATAAAAGGCTGGAATGTTAAGCCTGGCATAGGGGACAAAATGGCTACCTATATTGCCTATTGGTACACAAGGGAAGGTACCTATTAAAACCAAATAGACAAAGATCTATCAACAAGTAGATTCATTAGCTGAAGTAGTTCTACAATATGATAAGACCCTTGATCTGCTCTGTGTAGAACAAGGAGGTTATTGTATGGCTTTAAGAGAAAATTGTTTCCATATAAAAACCACTCAAGAGTCATTAGAGATAGTTTGGCTCTATTAAAAAAACATTGCAGAACAAAAGGGATGCTAGATGAAATTAAATGATTAGTTTCCATTCTCATAGTAACTCTGATATAAGCCACCAAAGGGCCTTTGGCCTTTCTGTTTCTGCTGTTTACTATTGGCCCCTGCATCATTAATGCTTTAACTATATACATTAACTCCCATCTGGTGCCATTAAGCTGATGATTATTAGATCCCAACCAATATAAACAGGTATCCACCACAAAGTCAAGGATTTGATTCAGGATACAACTCAAGGAGGAAATGTGATGGCTAAAAAATGTTTTAAGTTTAAACTAATGTGCTTAAAAGATCTATAAAACAGTCAGACATGGTGGCATATGCCTTTCATCACAATACTTGGGAGTCAGAGGTAGGCAGATCTCTGTGAGTTCCAGGACAATCAGGTCTGTTACAAAGAGAAACACTGTCCAGAGAAACTGGGAGAGATAGATAGATAGATAGATAGATAGATAGATAGATAGATAGATAGATAGAGACAGATAGATAGATAGATAGACAGACAGACAGAGAGAGACAGAGAGAGAGGCATATATAAAGGAATCGTGGGAGTGTGAGGGGCATGGTGAGGCGATTAAAGATATGGAAGGGGACGCAGATGTGCTTTTTGTACAAAATACACATGTAAAACATTCAAAAATTCAAAATTATAATTTTTACTTCTTATTTAAATTGCCTATTGCTCAGTTTATTAAACTGTTGATTTGATTTTCTTTTTGTGTTTTAATTTTAAGAGAAGGTCTTACTGTGAAACCCTAGCTGAACTGGAACCCACTCTGTGTAAGGAACCTGAGAGCTTCATGCCTCAGCTCCTAATGCTAGGATTACAGGCATGTACCGCCATGCTCAGCAAATACATTGGGTTTTTTAAAATTACATTTTATTCTTTCTCAAGTCTGGTTGAGAATTTTCCTGTTGTTCAATCAAGTACCATGTGAGGAATGGCAAGCAGGCAGTCCAGATTACAATCAGCATCCAGTCTCTTGCATTTTCTGAAGTCTATGTTTTTTTTTTTTTTTTTTTTGTCAGATATTCTCCTAGGTGCTAGAAAAATACACACACCGTTGACAGGTCCAATTCCCTATCTCTATGGGAAATACGATAATATAAAATATTTATGTAAATGAGGCTCTTCCTGTGAGAATAAAACAGAAGAGACTGATCCACAGGTATATAGCCAGCCAAAGAAAAATAATTTAGCACACAGAGCTAGCACATACCTTCTGTTTCCAGAGTATCTGACCAATGGGGCACTAGAGGAGGCTCAGGAAGCAGATGTAGTGTTTTCATTTTTTTTTTAAGAGGAGAAAATATTTCTAACTCGCTTTGGTTCTCAATACTTACATTTTCTTTCTCTTGAAATGCATAGTGATTCAGAGTCAAGATTTAGAGTCTGTTTTATTTTAAAAGTAAAAAGTAAGGGACCTTGGATACATGGATGCTTAAAGTACAAAAGAGAACGTTAAACGTCGAAACCTAAAATCATTATCTTATTCCAGTGGTTCTCAACCTTCCTAATGTTGCAACCCTTTAATACAGTTCTTCATGTTGTGGTGACACCAGCCATAAAATTATTTTGTTGCCACTTAATAACTGTAATTTTGCTACTATTATGAATCAGAATGTAAATATCTATGTTTTCTCATGGTCTCAAGTTACCCCTGTGAAAGGGTTCTTCAATTCCCTAAGGAGTCATGACCCATAGGTTGAGAATTGCTGTCTTCAGCAGAAAGAAGGTTTCCTTATCAATTTATCAAGACGTGTAAGAGCCAGATAGGGTGCCACATGCTTGGGTTGGAGAGTGTCCTTTCCAGGTGCTTCAGGTAGTCTAAACCTCTTCCAGGTAGCTAGGCTGATTTCTGCTTCTTCAGGCAGGCAGCTGGTCTAGTCTCAGCCTTTGCAGCTCAGCTGATTTGAGTCTTCTTCACAGCTCTGCTCTTCTGAGAATCTTCTTTGCAACTTAGCTCTGCTGACTCTGACAGGGAGGGGTACTGAATCTGGTCAGTTTCAGGGACTTCCTGAAGCTACTGTTAGTTGTTTACCTGCGATCCTGACACCCAGCCTTCCCATCTCAACCTGATCTAGAAATGCTCTTACAGACACACCTAGAGGTGTGACTTCTAGGTGACTCTAGGTCATGTCAAGTTGACACTCAGTAGTGACCATCGCACCTGGAACTGGAGAATGGGGGAAAATCTAATGATTCAGGCAAAGCATGTTTCCCTAGAAATCTGGTATTTCAGGAGCCATTAAGCAGGTTAAGGGAGGCATGGAGAGGGAAGATGACACCAAGCAAAGGAAAAAACATATTTGTTCAGCTTTTTCCTGGGGAAAAAATGGCGGTTTGGAAGGAGATAGAAGGAAGACAGATGGAGCTGGCATGCAGAGAGCCAGGGAGATGTGAACAGCCCAGTAGGGCAGGCAGAGGCTCCCCAAAGGGCTCACAAGCCACAGAGAGAATTTTTGTGTTTATCACAAGAGCAATGAAATGCAATAAAGAATTCAAAGCAGAGGATCAGATACAGCCACATATTTGTTTCAGTAAGATCCTTGAGACAGATCAATTCAGGGGATATAGAGTGGAATCACAAAAGTCAAGACACTGTTGCAAAGGCTTGTGCATTTATTTGCTCAGTTATTTTTTTGGGACAGGGTCCCTTGTATTTCAGATTGGCCTTGCTTGAACTTACTATGTATCCAAGGATGACCTTGAACTCCTGATCTTCTGCCTCTACCTCCTGAATGTGCACATGAAGGGATTACAGGTGTGCATCATCATACATGGCCATTCACATGACAAGCTGTACCATATGTGAGAGAAGTTTGTTTTGTTAATATCCCTGGGAACTCAAGATGTACTTTGACCTTTCGACACTGACTTGAAGTTTGCCATTTCAGCATGGATATCCCATCTATCCTACAGGCAGGAACTTGTTTAGATTCCAAATATAACCCCTAAGAAGCATTTGCACTTAAATCTCCTTTGCCTGTTATAATGTGAGATCAAGGACATGAGGGAGTGGGTCTTATAGAGGGTATCCAGATAAAATTGAAAAATTGAAAGGTTGTATAAAAAGATCATTAAATATAATAAATATTTATGGGACCCATGAGAGAAAAGAAAAGAATATGAAGAACCGTGAGTAAAAACAGAGACTTCTCTGAAGCACTTCCTGTTGGGGAGGGGAAGTAATTTTCAGGAAGGAGTGTGGACTTTAGCAATCAAATCTCTCTTTTTCTTTTCTTTATTTTGCTTTGTTTTCTCTTGGCTGGCCTAGAATTCTGTAGACCATGCTGGGTTTTGAACTCAGAGATCTGCCTGTCTGTGCCTCCCAAGTGCTGGGATTAAAGGCATACATCACCACCTGGCAGCAACAGACTCTCTCAACCTGTTTCTCTGTCTCTGTATTTCTGATATTTAAGTAATAGTTCAAGAATTGGAAATGTAGCTCAACATTAGAGCACTTGTCTAGCATATGCAAGACCCAAGGTTCAAATCCCAGCACCACAAAATAAATAGCCAGCCTAAGGATGATGCAGTGTCAGACAGTTGTGGAGTGTCCTTAGAGCCCCTGAACTGTTGCTGTACATATCTGAAGTGCTGGCCTTAGCCAGGGTTATGGAGGTTACCAGCTAGTAGAAGGGGAAACGTGGAAGTGAAAGACAAACATGTTCCCCTTTAGAGCAAAGCCAAGTTGAAAATGGTTCTGCTTAACATATGTATTCAGTTGTAATGTACCAGAGGCATGGAAACAAACCAGAGACAGATAGCATTCTCAACCACTGTGGAGTTTAAAGTAAATGCCCCAAAGGGAGTGGCACTATCAGAAGGTCTGGCCTTACTGGAGGAAGAGTGTCACTGCAGGGTGGGTGAACCTCTGAAACTGTAAGAGAATCCCCTCGATTGAATGTTTCCCTTATAAGAGTTGCTGTCACCATGGTGTCTTTTCACAGCAATAAAAACCCTAACAAAGACAACCACTGAACTGTGGGTAAAATGAGACCACTTATATATAGCTTACTATCTATTGAGGAAAAGATATTAAACAAGTTATTACACAACATGTTTAGTTAAAGTTTGTAACACAGTGAGTATAAACATAAGTGGAGGAGGGAATGCTGTTAGGGTCAATGACAAAGGAGTCAAAGCAGGTGTTGGGGATCCAGTACACCAGTTTTCTGAGGAGAGAGCATCAGGACAAAGATAAGAAAAGATAAACAGTAGCAGGGAGAGAACATTTTTAGCCAAAGAAGGACATGGGACATTCTAGATAATCAGAGACAATGGTCCAGAGAACCAAAGAGAAGTGGGAGAAGAATGGTCCACTGTGGGTGTTCAAGTGCATTCGGAGAAAAGAGAGCAATTGGGGAGAGTGTGCAGGAGTTCTCCAAGTGTTCAGCCAGATCACGCAAAAGAGGTATGTTCTGGGAAGAGACCAGGAGTAGACAAAAAGCAGTGAACCATGGATGGGAAGGTCTGAGTGGATTAGAAGGATGTATTTTCTTAGTGTCCTCGTTATCTGAAAGTGTTTTTTTTCCTACCCTCAAAAACAAATTTTAATTTGGTTAAAAAATTATATATTGCAGATGACTTCTCCCCCAAGTATACTAAAGACATTTGTTAATTCTTTTTTAAAAATAACGTCTAGATCCTCTGAAAATGAAGCTCCTCCCTGAGACACAGCCAGCCAGCTCTGATTGGACCAAGAGGTGAGTCTTTGTTCTCCTAGCCGATCACCCCAGCCTCTGGGCTTTAGACCCAGGGGCTCAAACAGTACCCCACACCCCCACCCATTGCAGCCCCAGGTTCAGGCCAGCAGGCAGGACTCCTGCAGGCAGGCCTGACACCCCCCCCCACTGGACCTTGTAACCTACAAGCTCCACTCCACCCCTAAACCCACCCATCCTCTAAGACCACAGCTGCGCCCTGAGACCTAGACTCTGACAGCTCTGATTGAAACAAGAGCTCTGATTGGACCAAGAGGGGCAGGCTCCCTGAAACACAGACACCATTTTCACTGATTGGAGGAAGAGATGGGTAGGTGCCAGTGCAAGAATACATTCAACAACATAAAGAGCAATATGGCACCACCAGAACCTAGTGGTTCTATATCAGTAAGACCTGAACATCCCAACGCAAAAGAAGCAGAAGAAAACAACCTTAAAAATGACTTTAAGAAGATGATAAGGCCTTTAAAGAGGAAATGAAAAATTCCCTTAAGGAAAAGACACACGAAAAATTGGAAGAAATCAATAATCCCTTAAAGAAAGCTAAGAAACCAAGAAAAAGCAAGTAAACAGGTGAAGGAAACAGTTCAAGACCTGAAAATTGAAATAGAAACAGTGAAGATGACAAAAACAAGAATGAGGGAATGCTGGAAATAGAAAATATGAGTAAATGAGTGGGAACTACAGATGCAAGCGTAACCAACAGAATACAAGAGATGGAAGACAGAATCGTTAGCATGGAGGATATAATAGAGGAAATAGATCCATCAGTCAAAGCAAACACTAAATCCAAAAAGTCATAACACAAAACATCCAGGAAATCTGGGATACTATGAAAAGACCAAACTTAAGAATAATAGGGATAGAAGAAGGAGGAGAATACCAACTCAAAGGCACAGATATTCAACAATATCATAGAAGAAAACTTTCCCAACATAAAGAAGGAAATGAAGATAAAAGAAGGTTACAGAACACCATATAGACTGGACCCAAAAGAGAATTTCCCTTGCCAAATAATAAGCAAACCACTAAACATACAGAATAAAGAAAAAATATTAAGAGCTGCAAAGGAAAAAGGCCAAGTAACATATAAAGACAGACCCATCAGAATAACAACTGACTTCTCAGTGGAGACTCTGAAAGCCAGAAGGTCCTGGACAGATGTTATGCAGACACTAAGAGACCATGGATGTCAGCCCAGACTATTATACCCAGCAAAACTCTCAATTGTCATAGATAGAGTAAACAAAATATTCCATGAAAAAAACAGATTTAAACAATACCTATCCACAAATCCAGCCCTGCAGAAAGCACTAGAAGGAAAAATCCAACCCAAGGAAGCTAGATGCACACATGAAAACACAGGCAATAGATAATTCCACATCAACATATCCCAAAGAAGTGAAACACACAAAACTACCACCAAAAAAATAACAGGAATTAGCAATCACTAGTCATTAATATCCCTTAATGTCAATGGACTCAGTTCGCCTATAAAAAGACACAGGCTGACAGAATGGCTATGAAAACAGGTTACATCCTTCTGCTGGATACAAGAAATGCACCTCAACTTCAAAGACAGACACTTTCTTAAAGTAAAGGGCTGGGAAAAGTCTTTCCAGTCAAATGGACTTAAGAAGCAAGCTGGTGTAGCTATCCTAATATCTAACAAAATAGACTTCAAACTAATATCTAACAAAATAGACTTCAAACTCAAATTAATCAAAAGTGATCAGGAAGGACATTACATATTCATCACAAGAAAAATCCATCAAGATATAAGTCTCAATTCTGAACATTTATGCTCCCAATACAAGGGTACCCAATATATGTAAAAGAAACATTACTAAAACTTAAATCACACATCAAACCCCACACAAAATAATGGGAGACCATGCACAAAACTTAAGTCTAAGTGGATCAAAGACCTCAACATAAATCCAGCTACTCTGAACCTGATAGAAGAGAAAGGAGGAAGTAACCTAGAAAGCACTGGCACAGGAGATCACTTCCTAAATATAACACCAGTAACACAGACACTGAGAGCAACAATTAATAAATGGGACCTCCTGAAACTGAGAAGCTTTTGTAGAGCAAAGGACACAGTCAACAAGACAAAGTGACGGCCTACAGAATGGGAAAAGATCTTCCCCAACCCCACATCTGACAGAGGGCTGGTCTCCAAAATATATAAAGCACTCAAGAAACTAGACAACAAAATACCAAACAATCCAATTAAAAAATGGGCTACAGAGCTGAATAGATAATTCTCAACAGAAGAATCTCAAATGGCTGAAAGACATTTAAGGAATTGCTCAACATCCTTAGTCATCAGGGAAATGCAAATCAAAATGACTCTAAGATACCATCTTACACCTGTCAGAATGTCTAAGATCAAAAACACTGATGACAGCTTATGTTGGAGAGGACGTGGATCAAAGGGAACACTCCTCCACTGTTGGTGGGAGTTCATACTTGTACAGCCACTTTGGAAATCAGTATGGTGGTTTCTCAGAAAATTGGGAATCAATCTACCTCAAGACCCAATGATACAACTCTTGGGCATATAACCAAGGAATCATACCACAAGGACACATGCTCAACTATGTTCACAACAGCATTATTCATAATAGCCAGCAACTGGAAGCAACCTAGCTGGCTCTCAACCAAAGAATGAATAAAGAAAATGTGGTACATACACACAATGGAGTACTACTCAGCTGTAAAAAACAATGACATCATGAGGTTTGCAGGCAAATGGATGGAACTAGAAAATATCCTGAGTGAGATAACCCAGACTCAGAAAGGCAAACATAGTATGTACTCAATCATATGTGGATACTAGATGTAAATCAAAGGATAATCAGACTACAACCCACAATTCCAGAGAAGCTAAGAAACAAGAAGGACCTTAAGAGGGACACATGGATCACCTTGGGAAGGGGAAACAGAGGAGTCTCCATGAGTAAACTGGGGATGAGAGGGAGCAATAGAGGGGAGGGGGTGAGAGCAACGATAGAGGGGAGGAGATGGGGATGAGAAGGTGAAGGAACAAGATGATCGAGCTGGGGGAGGGATGGAGTGGGAGAGCAATGAAAGAGATATCTTGATAGTGCGAGATATTATGAGGTAAGGGAGAAATCTGGTGCTAGGGAAATTACCAGGAACCCACAAGGTTGACCCTAGATAAGACTATTAGTGGAGAGGGCCTGAACTGGCCTACCCCAGTAATCAGATTGGTGAATACCCTAACTGTCATCATAGAGCCTTGATGCTGTAACTGATGGAAGCAGATGCTGAGGTCCACAACCAAGCACCAGGCTGAGCTCGGGGAGTTCCGTCTAATAGAGGGAAGAGGGATTGTATGAGCAAGAGGGATCAAGATCATGATGGAGAAATGTACAGAGACAGCTAAGCTCAAAGGAACTCATGAACTTCAGACCATCAGCTGTGGAAACTGCATGGGACCGGACTAGACCCCCTGCATACAAAAGACAGTTGTGTAGCTTGTTTTGCTTGAGGGGCTCCTGGCAGTGAGATCAAGATTTACCCCTGGTGCATGAGCTGGCTTTCTGGATTCCATTATCTATGGTGGGACACTTTGCTCATCCCTGATGCAGTGGGGAGGGGCTTGGTCCTGCCTCGACTGAATGTACCAGGCTTAGCTGCCCCCATGGGAGAACTTACCCTCTTGGAGGAGGGAAGGAGTGGAGAGGTTTGGGGGGAAGCAGGTTTGGGGGAGCAGAAGGAGGGATGAGAGGGGGATCTGTGGTTGGTACATAAAATGAATAAAAAAATTATAAAATAAGTAGATTCAATAATCTACCTTTCTATTCAACCTTTCAAGATAAAAGAGAACAAAGGATAGAGAAAAGAAAAAGAAAGAAATTCCTTAATCTAACCTTTTTTGTTTAGTTTCCTCTCTGAACATGACTAATAACAATTTGCAACTAACACTCCTAAACAGTGACAAACATCCATAACCCATCAAATGACCAAAAACAACCCACTCCACTTCTCAAGAATGTGGGTGTCATTTTCTTAACATTACTTCCCATATCTGGGGGCTACAGCATCTTATGGGACCCTGAGAAATTTGGGATAATGGTCAAGTCCTGGGACAACTAGTTGTATCATTTGTTATCCAGTCTCTGTGTGATGGGAAAATTCAGGGTTTATCTGAAATCCTGGTTGGAGTAGCTTATGACACTGACGACCTTAGTTAACAGCTTTGAACTTGTTCTGAGCAGCTTGAATTCTGAAACTGAATTTTGGGTTGTGTTTGTCCAGGTGGATTTCTCATTGCAGGGCCCCATCATCTTCTGGGTGACTTCAAATGTCACTATCAGCAAACATCACAGTTCACTGCAGAAAACTGAAACATTTTAAATGTCATATGCAGCAGATCACTAGAAGGCTAAAGGACCACAATCTGTCAAATACATCCAGGGTACACAAACTTGGTAGTAGTTAGTTACCTGCTTCAGACTCAACCCTGAAATCACATACAGAAAGTTCAATGAAGTTTTTTTTCTGGAATTAGTGAGTACTCTATATGACCATTAATGTCATGACAGAAAGTTTATATATAGACGTATAATTACCTTATATTTTTGAGATAATATTTACACCTTAAGAAAGGTTTTAAAGGATCAAATGGAAGCCAAAGAATTATGAAATTTGTGGCAACAGAAAGTCCCTTAATTTTGGTTTTCTTCTGTCCCATATCAGGTGGCTCTTCTGCCATGAGACAGAAATTTTGGATTTTTCTTTAACAAGCATGCTTGGCTTTAGAGAAGGAGAGAGCCACACTCTAACTCCAAACCCAGCTTTAATTTTTGATTGAATTGAGACAAAAAAAAAAAGATTGCTCTTTATGTTAGTACAGAGCAACAAAAACAAGCATTTGGGAAGATTTATGAAATTCTACCCAGTTGGAAGTGGGCTATACCATTAGCCCAATTTTCTCTTTTCTTGGGACATTTTTTCTGAATGATTCATCCTTCTTCTTTGATTGTCTCATTTGTCCAATGCTCTCTAGATTCCTTATTCTTTTATTCTCCTGGAAAGACAAAAACAAAACTTTGCCCTAACTCTAAGTTTCAGGAGTTCCTTTTTTGGCAGATTATATCTTCATTAACACAAAATGTTCTTTGGCAACAGAAAAGGTATTATATTTTGATAAAAATATTATTTTCATACTTGATCAAAATAAAGGTATTTGTTAGTCTTATAAGTTAGTTTGGATTGTATGAACAACAACTATCACCTCTTCTAATCAAGAGGTCTCTACTGTTAGAATCTAATCTTTATGCACCTTGAGGGTCTCCATAGCTTTTCTTCTTCTGTGGAAACAAAAGCAAAACCTCTTTCCTAAATTAACACATATCCTGGTTTCAATTCCAAGGTCAACACATCTTTTAAGTATACAGGTTTATTTAATTCAGCAGTTTTTTCTGCTATCCAATGTTTTTCTGCAGCTGGTGTTCCTTTCTCATTAGCATTTAAAATTTTAAAGTTAATAAAGCACTGTGTAACCTATCTCTGGGGGGGGGTCATTATTACCTCTTTCTGTTTATTGAGCATATCTCTTAAAGTGTGATTAAATCTTTTTATAACTGCTTATCATGAAGGATTGTGTGACATACCTAGACCATGCTTTATATTGTAATATGCAATAAAAACTGTTTCACTTAAAAAAACAATGTCTATTATTTTAGTCACACTTATTTACTTTATGTGTGTGCGTGCGCGCGCGCGCACATACATACATGCATGCATGCATGTGTGAATGAATGTTTACACCTGTGCCACAACATCCATGTAGAGGTTAGAGGACAACTTGTGGAAATAACTTTCTCCTTCTACCATGTGGGCCCAAGAGTTGAATCCAGATTGTCTGGCATGACGACAGGTGACTTACTCACTGAGCGATACCAACAAAGTTTGTTAGTTATTTTCTAAAAATCAATGCCATCAGTGTGGACCCATAATCTAGTCAGTTATTCTTTTGAAGACTGTTTCATGCCTGCAAATTTTTGACATTTTCTTTCTTCTTTTCCTGAGACTATTGAACCTCACCAGCTTTTTTGTTTAAAAATTTCATTTTCATCTGTCCTGCTTTGCCTATATCCAGCCACACTTGTACTATGAAGCTTTCTGACTTTCTTCAGACCTTTAACTTTGTATTTTTGTTCTTAAAAATAATTCCCCATGGCCAGGCGGCGGTGGTGCACGCCTTTAATCCCAGCACTCAGGAGGCAGAGACAGGCGAATCTCTCTGAGTTCGAGGCCAACCTGGTCTCCAAAGTGAGTTCCAGGAAAGGTGCAAAGCTACACAGGAAACCCTGTCTCAAACAACAACAACAACAACAACAACAACAACAACAACAAAAAGTTCCCCCTGTAGGGTAAAAGACCAAGCCCATTTCTGGGTTTGAGAACATACCCAAATCCACCAATCCCTGAGCCCCCAAAACCACCAATCCCTGGGCTTGGCTGGAAATCCCATCAATCCTCACCCTGGAAACATGGAAAGCTCTACCCTCAAGAAACCCTACACAAGCCCGCCTCTTGCTCAGTTCTCTGTTGCTCCTCCAGCTGAGGCAGCCACCCTCCTGTTTCTCTCCCAATCAATCTCTTGTGTGAGGTTTGTTGTACATGTGACTTTGTGGTATTCCTTGGCTCCCAACTTCTGGGATACCTTTCCTTTCAGAGCTGTTCCACCTCCATTAGAGAAATTCCCCCCTCAGAACTGTAACACTTCCACTGGGGAAGCCTTTCACCTCAGAGCTGTGACCCTTGCATCCCATTCTTTTTATTTCTTCTTTTTAGAATTCATATGAATGATTGTTGGGAATGTTTTTTGTTTTGTTTTGTTTTGTTTTGTTTCTGTGTGTGTGTGTGTGTGTGTGTGTGTGTGTGTGTGTAGAGGTATGGTATATATGCATGTATACATGTTTGCATGTGTATTGGTGTATGTGTGGGTGAGTGCATTTGTATTCAAGTGTGTAAGCCAGAAGGTAACATCAGTACCTGCGGTCTTCCATGATCACTCTCCACCATAAATATTGAGATTGTCTAGCTGGTCCATCTTGCCTCAAGCATTCCCTGTCTCCCTCCCACTGGGATTATAGATGAACCACCTCGTTTACCTGGCATTTATGTGCGTGCTAGGGATTCAAATACTAGTCATCATAGTTTTGTGACAAGAACTTTACCCACTGGACTCCTTAGCTCCTCTGTTGGAATTTTTAATTGTCTGAAATATCTATTTTATAATGTTTGACACTGGTTTGTCTTTTTATGTGTGTATATGAGCTATGTGTTCATGTGGATGCATGTGTGTGCTCAAACATGTGAGTGCATATTCATGCAGAGGCCAGAAGCAAGCCTGGCTATCCATTTTCAAGCACAGTCTGTCTTTTCTGGGCATAAGGTGTTTCTCACTGACCTGGAGTTCACTAAGCAGGTAAACAGGCTAGGCTGGCTGGTCAGCAAGCCACAGGGATCTACCTGCCTTTGCTTTCCTCGTGTTGAGATTGCAAGCTCATGCCACCAGCTCTGGCCTTGCCACACATGTTCTGAGGTCTGAACTCTGTTTCTCCTGCTTTCAAAGAAGGCACTGCTGACTGAGCTGTCTCTACAGCCCCTTCTGTCTTTTTTTTTTAAGCTAAGAAATGTTACTTGTAATCCTTTAGCTCATGAATTTGGATTTTGATTTTGGTCCTTATTCCACCTGATGAATCTCAGAAGCACAAATATTCATTTGTGAGTTTATTTTTTTTTTAAATTAATTGATTAAAAGAATCAAGCTTGAAGCCGGGCAGTGATGGCGCACACCTTTAATCCCAGCAAGCACTCGGAAGGCAGAGGCAGGCGGAGCTCTGTGAGTTCAAGGTCAGCCTGGACTACAGAGTGAGTTCTAGGAAAGGCACAAAGCTACACAGAGAAACCCTGTGTTGGAGTTACAGGTGTTTGTGAACTGCCCAGCATGAGTGCTAGGAAACAAACATAGGTCCTCTGAAAGAGTAGCAAGTGTTCTTAACCTCGTAACCAATTCTTCCAGTCCATAATGTTATTTCAAGTGTCAGTTACTTTAAGAGTAAGACTGACCCTGCACAATCCCTGGCTTCTCCTTCTGCATGAGATTCTCTTTTGCTTTTGTTTTGCTAACTTATGTGTGTGGTGTAGGTGGCCTAAACCTCACTATCTAGTCAAGGCTGACCTTGAACTCCTGCTGCTCCTGCCTCCACTTCAAAGTGCTGCCTTGACTGGTTTATGTGGTGCTGGAAATCTGACCAGTACTTTGGGTATGCTAAGCAAGCAATCTACAAGGCACATCCCTAGAGCTTGCACAGTGCTATTTGGACTTTAAGTATCAAAACTGTGAGTTAAATACATAAACCTCATTTTTAAAGGAAGGTATCTGACAGGAGCCATAAGCCTAAGCGACCCTTGACACACATGCCGCCATATTTGGGCTTCTCTCTTCTTTTCTTAGATCTAGGCCTTGCTTAAGTCTCCATAGCACCAGAACCTCTTCTCATAAATACCAGAACCTCTTCTCAGAAATCAGGTGACTATGCTGCAGTTAGGCAGTTAGGCAAGAATAGATAATCCCCATAGCAACATTCCCTGCTGGAGGAACAACCCATGATTAAAGTCCCCTCCCTGCTTGCACCCTCCTTTGCCCCCACCTATATATGCCTTAAGAGGAAAATAAAATTTTGGAGCTTGATCAGACGTCCTGTCTTGCTCTCATTCTTTGTGTCTCTTGTCCCTCTCATTCACCCACCCTCCCTTCAGGTCCCCACTGAAGACCCTGCTGGCCGGGACAGGTATCCTGCTTTGAGTATTTTGCTTTGTTCTCTTCTTTTTTGAGACATGGTCTCATCTAGCACAGGCTAGCTTTTCATTCAAGATATAGTTGCGTTTGGATCCTTCTGCCTTTATCTCCCAAGGGCTAATACGTCAAGTATATATCACCAAACCTGGTCCCCCAACCTACTTTTAATCCATCTGCTTGATGTATTGAAATCTTTTCATAATGTGATTATTGATAAAATAGTTTTTATGGAAAGAATGTAAACTTCTTGTTTTTTATTTAATACCATTAATTTGTATTTTATTATATATTAGAGGGCCCTGGTCCCCCACTGTGAGTGGCTGCTGCCTTGCTTGCTGACCTTGACCAGATGTCCTCCCTGTGCTGATTCCCTGCAGGTTTCCTTCTTCCTGAACACTCACTGGAGGGTCTTTGTTCCTGTATCCTGCATCTGGTGTAAACAGTTTAGATGCAAGAATGTAGAACATTGGGTAGCAAACTTCTGCCCTCGGGGGATCCTCCATTGTGCTGTAAGCCTGTATTTAAGGTTTCCTCCCTCTTTCAATAAAGGGCATTCGGCATTCTGCTGTGGCGAATGACTCGCTGTTTCTTGTCTCTATTTTTTTAATCCACAGCCCCTGGCTTGGACATGGTGAAAGGGTGGCAGTATGTAGTGTGGGCGTGACCGCAACAATATATCATTCTTTCCAGACAGATTCTCTTGTGCCTCAGGCTGGCCTAGAACTTAGTATGAAGCTAAAGGAGGGTGACCATAGTTCTCATACTCCCACATCCTGAGTATGGGGATTATAGCCACGGGTTAGCATGCCTGCATTATTCAATGCTAAGGATCAAGCCTGGGGCTCAGTGCATGCTAGGCAAGAACTCTACCAACTGACATTCTCAACCTCTGTATCATTAACTTTTAGTTCCTTTTTTTCCTGTCTTCTTATTAATTGAGGAGATTGTTTTGAGTTTTCTACTTACCCAGTTTTGGCTTTTGTCTTTCTTTGTTTTATTTTTATAAGATTTACTTTAGAGTTCCCACACACATCTTTAATGTCTAGCTCTAAACAACATTACCATCTTCCTTGAGCTGTAATGATTTCACAATTTGTGAACATGGCTGAATTGTTTACAGAATCTTCTTTTCTTTGTTTCTGACTGTGGTGGACCATAATGTGGGACCATAATGCCAGGCTCCCACCTTTTCAAGGGTTCCTATGAGTAGGAAAGAGAGATAAGAAAATATTAGATAGAAAGATAGTGAAGAGGAGAAAGACAGAAACATAGGATAGCTTCCAGAGGACTTGGGTCAATACCCAATGGCCTTTTCCATTTATTCAAAAGGGCTTTTTATAGCAATGCCAAAAGGAAGGGCAACAGACCTCCCCCCTGCTAGATCAAATCACACCGCACAGCCAAGTGTACATTCTTCCAACACCTGGTAACCATGCCCATGGTCAAATCATCCCCTTATGCAGCCCTGCTAGGTACAGCCAACTCAGATTCTTGGACTCTGAGTTAGTTCACACTAGGAAACCTCTGTGGGTCTCTACACCATAAGAAATGCTTGGAGTAAGATTTTGAAGGCAGAAGTTAACCATTGGTAGTGGCACAAGTCTGTTTTCCTGGAGCTCAGGAGGCAGAGGCAGGAAGATCCAGAGTTCAAGGTCGTCCTTGTATACATGCCAAGTTCCAGGACAACAAGGCTGCTTGAAACCCTATTTGCCCCATATCCCAAAAGCGATGAAGTTAAGCAGCAGACACATTTCTTTCATTTTACTTCACAGAGTTGTATGCAGACAGCAGGAGAAGTGGTAGCTCATGTGTGCTGTCCTCATCCTTTGGACGCCTTTCTGATCTGGGCAGAGTCAAACATGCCCAGACCCACTCCCACTCCCCATCTGGCTGCAGCTGCTCTGACTCCTGCTTCCCTGTGTGTTTAACTCTCTAATAAGGGTGCCAGCTTTCCTCATGGGGTATACTTCTTTGATTTTGGAGGCATGAGGAGATGAAGCAATGTCTAGTTCATCCAGATTAAACTGCCCAGTTGCTATTACAACGTGGTCCCTTCTGGTATAGTTTTCTCCAGTTGCCTCTAGATAAATCATATATTTCACTGCAAGACCTCAAAACAAAAGCCTTACCAGGCTTATTAGCTAGCTGCCCATATTAACAAATTAATTCCCTATAATAAATCCTAGAGTTAGAAATCTGTCAGTTATTTAATTTGCTGGATAACAAATTATGCCAAAATATAGTGCCCACAGACAATTACAGATACTAAAACAAGGAGTGATCCTGGCTCTTAGGAGGTAGAGGTCAGAAGACAAGGCATTCAAGGTCAGCCTGCCCTACATAGCAACATTGAGGCTAGCCTGTAGACCATGGTGTCTGCATGGCACCATCACTACTGCCACCACCAATAACAACAAAAAGAAAGATAGAAGAATGGATAAGGAAAAAAATAATCCCTCTTGTCTTCTATGGGCCAGAACATAACCAGTGGTTTCACTGAGCATTTGCCTTGGGCTTACTGTGAGGTTGCTATCTAGATGTTATCTGTGGTCACTAAAGGAAAGGCTATGAAGGTGCCTCACTCACAGAGCTGGTAGGATGGAATCTGTCACTGGGAGAGGCTGAACTCTTCCCCACAGGGTTCACTCTGCATAGTTGCTGAATATCTTCATAATATAAAGAGGACAACTTCCCCGGGGAGCACCCACATGTAGTATACTCACAGGCAAAACACTCATACACATAAAATTCAAAATAAATAAAAGTCAATTATCAGGTGAGTTCTCTCCTTCCACCAGGTGGGTCCTGTGTATGGAACTGACATCACTGGGCTTGACTGCAAGTACGTTTTTCCTACTGAGATATTTTGTCAGCCCTCTTCTTAATTTTTTATAATTAATTATATACATTTCAGAATCATTTGTCAATTTTGGGGCCCAAAAGCCTGCTGGTATTTAATGAGACTTTCATTGAATCCATAGATCAATGTGGAGGGGTTTAATGATCACAGTATTGGGTACTGGTAAAAGGAGATAAACACACACGTTGTGTTTCACTGCATCTTCATCTGTTCAGGGTCTCTTGACTTGCAGAAGTGTTTCACAGTTCTTGCTGTGCAGTTCCTAATCATGTGAAATTTTCTAGTGAATTTTTTCCTTGAATATTTCCCACTTTGGCTCTGGGAGTGTGTGGTTCTTTATAGTTCCTGCTTCTGTCTTTGTTACACTCACATTTCCTTCCGATCCTTGGCAGTACTTACAATGGCTGTCTGTCAGGTAGCAGGCACTTTCTCATTTATGTTTTATAACGACCTCTCTTTTTATAAAATACCATTTCTTGCTTCTTGCATGTTTAGACTGCTTTCAGTAAAAGGCTAACCTAGTCTGTATAACAAGTTGAATTCTAGAACAGCCTGGGCTACAAAATAAAGCTTTGTCTCAAACAAAGTAAAAATAAATAGGCTTATTTTAATGACATTTTTATTTTGTTAATTTACTATATTTTAATTTTTATCAAGTTTCTTATCTTCAGGACTAGGAGTTGGAATCTAATTCTTTAAATTTATTTTTTAGTAACATGTGTATGTGTGTGTGTGTGTGTGTGTGTGTGTGAGAGAGAGAGAGAGAGAGAGAGAGAGAGCATGCGAGTGCAAGTGCCCATGGAGAACAGAGGCATTGGATTCCCTAGAGCTGGAGTTACAGATGGGTGTGACACGTGATGTGGGTGCTGGGAATTGAACATAGGTCCTCTGCCAGAGCGGCAAGCACTTGCTAACAGCTAAGCCATCTCTCTAGCCCCATGGAAAGAAGTTTTTTGCATTTGGTCTATGTGTATTCATGTATGTGTGTGCTTATGTGCTTATGTGCAGGCGTGTGCAGAGGTCAGAGGCTGCCATTGGGTGTCTTCCTTGATGGCTTATCACTTTACTTATTAAGGCAGGGTCTCCTGTTGGATCAGCGCTTACCTGTTCAGCTGGCCTTTCTAGCCAGCTTGTCTAGGGATTTCCTGTCTGTACTATCAAATGCCAGGATTACATGCAGGTGCTGACTTTTATGTGGGTTGTGGTGATTTGAACTCAGCTGATCTGTCTCCCCAGTCTCCACTGTGAGGCTAGCACAGCTAACCCTTGTCCACTCGATGCAGCCCTTTGTAACCATTTGTGACAGTAAAAGGTCATTCTGCACCCCTAAATGTCTCAGCAGTCACTGTCCTTTCTTCTCTGTTCTTGCTTCCATTGTTCCTTGCTGGCTTTGTGGTTCCCATCCCTTGCAGTCTGCTTTTGCTCCAAAGGAATTCCTACTCTGCAGTACTTCCTAAAAGCTGCTGTTCCCAGGGGGCTAAGGCAGACTTCTGAGACCCTTTCTCTGTGGTGTTTGCTCCCTTCCTCTCAGTCATCTAGGCCTTCCCGTAGTTCACTGTCTGCCATTGACCATGCTCTTCTGAGGTTCACCTTCCCAAAAGGGTCTCTGAAAGTTCCTGCAGGCAGAAGGTCAGGTGACATGGGCATAGCCTTACTTGCTTGTCTTTTCTGGCAGATTGCAATCTTCCTGCAGGTTTCTGAAGCAGGTCTTTCATTATCTGGCCCCTATGTGGTTGTTTTTGGTGTTAAATTTCCCCCATGACCAGAGGTGGAAGCTGTCCATGTCCGGTTCAGCTCCCAGGTGTCTCTGCTAGTAAAAGCATTTGCCACATTGAATGCCACTGTAATGAAGGGAGACAGATTCATCCAAACCCCTTGGCTTCCAGATGTAAGGCAGGCAGTGCAGCAGGTGTTTAACCATTGTCACCATTCAGTTCCAACACTGAGGGAAATCAACTGTATTGAATACCTAAAAGACATTCCTGTCAAATGCAATGCGGCCTTTCCCTGACAACATTTCAAGAATAGTTCTTATTTCTTCATCTAGTATTATTATTTTGAACAGGTGGCTTGAGGCTTCATAAAGATGGTTATATTGGTTGGGAGACAAAGTTTCAAGGGGATAACAAAAACACCTTGAGAAGCAGAATAGCTGCTGTACAGAGGGAGCTGATGGGACCAAAAGGCAGGAAACTTGGCAGCCTATACACACACAGAGGTGTCTTCTGCTGAGGGTCTTTCAAGAGCTCGGTGCGCCCTTAGACTCCTTAATTACTTCCAACTGTTCCAGAGACTTTGATGATGTTTTTAACTTTCTCCAGATGTATGCTCACACATGACCTCTCGCCCTCCCCCGGAGCATTTCTGAATGCTTGCATTCCTGGATGCTTACTGTGTAAGAGGTGAATGGGAGAGCAATTGCCCAGGGCTGTTTTTCCAGGTGAGCTGGCCCTGAACCAGCCCTATGCTTCCTGGAGCTCAACCCAGAGCATTAGTGCACAACTCTACACTTTAGATACAAAAAGCATGTAGTGACAATAACTTCCCCTCCAGTGGGAATTTCCTACTTTAAACTGATTCTGCTTATATAATATGTCCAAACTGAAATGTTCATCTGTGTTCTAGGCTAAGTGGGTTTTGTTTTTGTGTTGAATGTTGTATTTTTAAAATGGTGGTCATGGTGGGTGGCAGCCTCAGAGAGAGATACACTCTGCAGACCTCACTCATAAGGAGAGTTTTATTAGTGGTGGTGTGGGGAGAGGAAGAGGAATAGGGTGTGCATAGTGGCCTCAGGGGAGAGAGAGAAAAATAGGGAGAGAGAGAGAGAGAGAGAGAGGACAGGGCTGAGGAGAGAAGAAGAGACAGGAAAGGGGGGAAGAGGGGAAGTGCAGATATGACCTTGACATTGTGGGAAGAAAAGAGGAAGAGAGTGAAAGCAGGCAGGGCCCCGCCTTTTATGAGGTATGTAACACATGCACAGAGAGACCTTGCAGCAATGAGTGCATGACTGTCAGGACCTGAGCAGGCCAAGGTACCACCTGTACACTGGCAAGGGTATGCGTACAGGGATGACACACCCTATCAGATCCCCAAGAATGCTAACATTCTTTCCTTTTGATTATTATAAAAAGGTGAATTATGGATAGCAAGTGGGGTGGGAAGTGAAGGTGCTGAATTCTCCAGCTTGCTTCATGCTGACTTGGGATGAAGTGGGGATGGGGAAGTTGTTCCCCATAGTTCTGTTTTCCATGGTCTGAAGAAGGTCTTGGCAGTAGTCGAGGTGAAAGACAGTTTTTCCTCAGTGGCTGGTGTTGCCACTTTTGGAGCAAGTTCCAGGAGGAGGTTCTTCTGTGCCCATCCATCTTCTTTGGAGGAAATACGGGTGCTGCCAGGAGCTGGCATGTCTCTCAAACATAAAAAGCTTTTCAGTTAAACATTTTAAATGCCATATTCTGGAGATCTCTGAGCATTTGAGGACTGTCTGTCTATTAGGTACTATCTATCAACTATCAACTTGTGTTTCCTAACAGTCTTCAATATGCTAGCAGTTTTCATAAGGCTAGGACTTACATTCTGTTTCTGTTAGGTTTAGCCTTAAAAATATGATTTTGAATAAAGAAACCAAAGTAGACATTCTGTGGGTAAAAACAGAACAAGTTTGTACCAAACTGGTAAAGCTGTCTCCTGAGAAGGCAAGGAAAAGTAACAGGTGAACTATCCCAGGGCCAAATGGGAACAGGATAAAGGGGGGCCTTGTGAGCTGGGGTGTGGTCCAAGTCTGAGAAAAGGACCCTCTTAGGGAACCAGAAATTCCATTATAGAATATATATTTTGTTTATAAAATACCTTATTTATCAAATATATACCACCATTTATTTAAATTCTCTAGAAGCTTAGTGTTGAACTCTTGGTAATGACATAGGTGTTAGTTATTAACAAAAGTCAGCTTTTGTCAATCTGAATAGATCATTATAACTTCAAATTTTTATTATCATATAGAATATATTATAAGCTAGAGTTGAATCAAATCTAGAAGGAGATACAATGGGGAGAGAGGTCTTTAACCTTAGTAAACTTTAGTAAAAGATGGCTGCCAGCCACATGGCAGTCTGCATCACAATAAGGTCAGGGGAACAAAATCAAATGTTATTGAGGCTTAACTTTGAGATGCGTACAGTTTTCCTAATTAGTTACAGCTTACCAATATTTGGAAAAGCGAGAAGGTTAGGCATATATTCTTAAATTGGTCTGTGTTAGCCTGACTAGAACTTGGATAAGAAGATACCCTTTATTAGACTGTTTACTGGGAGAGGAGAGGGAGAGGAGAGGAGGGAGAGGGAGAGGGAGAGGGAGAGGGAGAGGAAGAGGGGTGCAGAATGGCCTTGTGGACAGAGAAAGAGAGGGAGAAGAGAGAGACAGGAAAGGGGGAAGGGGAGGTGCTGATGCAACCTTGATCTTGTGGGAAGAGAAGAGGAAGAGAAAGAGGGTGGGGTCCCACCTGTTATGAGGGGATGCAGCACATCCCCAGAGAGACTCCATAGCAGGGAGCACATGACGCTGTCAGGACCCTGTGCATGCAGGGATGGTGCGCCCTGCCAGGTCCCCAAGGGGCGGGTCTGAATGCTAACATTGGCCCTGCAGTTTTCTATCACTCTGTTTCTTAGGTGATAGTGTGGAGGTTTTGTTTTATTTTTTTTAAATATGTATTTAAATAAATATAAATATATATCACAATTCATCATAATTTCCTTTAAATATAGGTGAGAAAATGGACTAGCAAGCAAAAGCATTAGAAGTCCGACAGTGGAATTCAGTTCCCAGAGCCCAAGTTAAACAGCAAAAGCAAGACTCTGGGAATGGTAACCTGCATCTAGAATTCCAGCGCTCCGTGGAGAGATAAGAGATGGATAAGAGCACCGTGTTCTCCTCTCTGGTGGCACCATCTTCATTCACGGCGGTGCTTCCTGGTCTTCTGCATGCTTGCCTACCCCTGGAGAAGACCCTCCACACTGAGCTACTATGGAGCCATGTTCAGGTCTCAGCTGCAGTATCACTTCTGCAAAACCATCTCTTCAGACTCCCCAGGCCACAGAGCACATAGCACTTTCTTCATGGTCCTTGACACCATTTGTGGCTGTATTTCCTGTTATTATAATCAATTAATTTATTTCATTTCTGAGAGTACTAAGTTCATCTCTGCACCCCAAGATCAAGTGTGTTCTGCTCATTGTTTCTTAGCTAAGCAGAGTACCTGATGAAAGTTAATGTTGCTCGAACATATAGATATTAGAATGACAAAAAGAGATTTGAATTGAATTCTTCTTGTACTACACAACAAATGCTTACATTTATGGCCTAGAATATGGGTGTTTGTACACACACAGGTATATATCTCTCTCTTAGAATATTTATACAAGTGAGTGACATTACTTTTAATAGATATCAAATTATTAGTTTCTCTACATGTCTATTTTTTCCTGGTAATATTTTATTTAACACACTTCAACTTACCTGTATTTCAATAAATCACTGTTTACAAAAAATGTTATAATGAGATACTGTGTTTCCATTTCTCAGCCTCATTAACAACTTAGAACATCAGGGTGAGTAATATTCTTTTGGCAACAAACATATGGCTACATTAAGAGGACCAATATTGATATAACAGATTCTATGAATCTAAGTTAATGTATATTTTCTTATACATATGCAGAATAGAATGTTACCCTATGTTATAGATACAATTATAGTGTACAGGATCTATTTACGTAGTTATGCATAAACAGACACACACATACATACATACATGCATATGTACACATCTCTTTATATAGCTTTTTTTAAGACATTTACACAAGGCAATTTATTAACAGAAAATAATTTGAGAAGTCCTGTTCACAGATGGCAACCACAGCAATTCCCCTTCCTTCAAGCACTGTGAGAAGGTATGCCAAACCTGTCCAACTTTATCCCTGAGAAAGCAAGAGCTCTGACAGTGACTGGGCTCCAGGTCTTGGTCCTGTTTCCTCCTGTTGCCCAGAGTAGATATGCAGGGCAGTGAGGCCCAGCTCCTTGCACCTCTGGGCCACAACCTGGGCAGCCAACATGGCTGCATATGGAGAGGACTCATTCAGCCTTTTCCTTCATTCCACCAGTTACTTGGCAGATGGTTTCCTTGCCAGAAAGATTGGTAACATGGACAAAGGTACCATTGAAAGAAGCAAAGATGTGGCAGATACCAAATACATTCTCTCCTTCAGTCACTTGAGGTCCAAGGACTTCTTTTCCTTCCTTTTTCAAGGGGCTGTTTCTGAACATCATTTCCAGACTCCTCCACCAGAAAGATTATATATAACTTTTTTGAGACAAGGTCTTATATGTCTGAGGCTGACTTTGAGCTCCTGATTCCCATGCCTCCACCTTCCAAGTGTTGTGAGTACAAACCAGGCTTAGATTGTTACATAATTTTATAGTCCTAAAATCCCATAGTATTGGGCTAGAGTTCTTAACTAAAAACAACAAAGTCCACTCTGACTTAAGCAGCAAAGGTGTTAAGTACTCGCAGCACTGGATCATCATGCCTCCAGCTGAGTAGAGCCCTAGTTTACCCTTGAAGTTTTCAACAACAACCTTTCCACTTGCAAAGATATTTGTTGTGGAATATTTGTTTAACTATGCAAAGATGTGTTACATTTGTTTAATTATATAAAGATGTGTTGCTATTTTATCTTGCCTGCCTAAGGCACCTGATTGGTCCAATAAAAAGCTCAATGGCCAATAACCAGGGAGGATGTATAGGTCTTCCAGACAAGTAGAGTAAGTAGGAGAAGGAATTTAGGCTGGAGGAAGAAAGAAAAGAGATGCCAGGGGCCAACCAGGCAGACATAGAAGAAGCAGGAAAGTAGGGCATACAGAATGAAAGTTAACAAGCCCTGAGGCAAAATGTAGATGAATAGAAACAGGTTAAGTTAAAAGAGCTAGTGGGACATGCCTAAGCTAAGGCCAAGAAGTCATAGTTAATAATAAGTCTCTATGTCTTTATTTGGGAGCTGGTTAGAGACCCAGAGAAGAATCCAACTACAGGTATGTTAGTTCAAATGATAAACATAGCTGACCTTACACAGGATTAGAATTGGAGAAACATATTAGGCTACCAGGCATAATAATTTGAGGCAAACCCCTGAACTAGACTAATGATAAAGCTGTCACCTGTCACTATAACTGGCTCCAGAACCACCCTCACAGGTCAGACCAGGGAAAGAAGCTGGCAGAGAATGCTGCTCACTCTAGAACAATAGTTTCTCAGTGCTGGATTGAGGAAGAAGTCTCCAAATCATTCATACAATACAAAATTAAATTCTCTGTATCTATTCCATTGTTCCCTAGAGCAAAACTCAGGTAGCTAACTGCTCACATGCCCCACTCCGCCCTCTCCAGGGTCTCATGTAGTACCAGCTGGCCTCTATCTTGGTATATAGCCAAAGATGACCTTGAACTCCTGATCCTCTTGTCTCTACCTCAAATACGAGGATTATAGGTGTGCACTAACTACCATGCTTAGTTCATGTGGTGCTGGAAATTGAACCTAAGGCTTTGGGCATGCTAGGCAAACACTACCAATTGAGCTCAATACATCCTCAGCCCTGCTTGCAATATTTTTAAGAGTTATAAAGTTACTATTTTAAGATTCTATCTTAAGAAAACAAGACAAAGTAAGAAACAATCAAAAGCAAGAAGAGTCTTTAAAATATTTTGAAAAATCACAATAGACATTGTTAGCCTGGACATGCATGCATTTCCTAAACTTAATAGGAAATAGGAACACATGCTAGAAAGATGGCTAGATCAGTCCCTTCCCAAGAACCAATATAAAAAAGCAGAAGAGTTAGCATGAACTTGGCCTCTTAGTGCTGGAGAAGAGAGACAGCAGGCGCCTAATTGGAACAGCGAGCTTCAGGTCCCAGTGAGAAACCCCGTCTTAGAAAGGGTGAGGCTACAAAATGGCTCAGTGGGTAAAGGAACTTGCCACCAGGCCTGAAGACCTGAGCTTGATTCCTGCGACCTACATTGGAGCTGAAGTTGTTAACCTTTTTATCACAGTCACCCAAGGAACTGCTAAATGTCCTCAAGAGAAAGGTTTGATCACCATTTCTGAAAGGGTTTATGCATGAGCCTATCAGCCAGACCCTCCCCTCCCTACACTGAGACCTCTATCTGAGGGCAGCCAGAGACAAGCATTAGCCCTGTCATGTGGCATCATATTCCTAAAGGACTAACCAGTCTTCTGGTAGCAGGTTAATGACACCAGGCTCTTGCACCTAGGGAGAGCTGGAGTCTGTTCCCTCTGAAACTACACATTTTAACATTGTTTTTGTCTACTTGGTCTAGCAAGTTTCTCTTTGTCCCATCTCTGACCTTAACAAATGACATTGTAACTCACAAATCAGTACTTCTGCCCCCAAGATTTTATTTTATACCTAATGGACGCTGCGAATTGCCAGTCTGGGCTGTTACCTGGAATTCAAGACAGACTGAATGGCCTCATCAGAGAGATCAAGAAAGACCACTTGGGTCTGGGAAAGCCAGAGGGATTTGGGAGTTTGAGCATATGAGTCACCAGACTTCTTAGTGTCCCATCGAATCACTGACTGGAGAAATTAGGAGATGCTGAAACTCAGAGATGTTGTCACTCAACAATCCATAAGATAAGAAGGTATCATAATTTCAGTCTCTGTAGTCCTAGAGCCACAGAACACAAGGCATTCTTTTTAGAGGTCATGTGGTTCTCTAAGCCAACTCTGTCTGAATTAGTCAGACTTCTGTTTTCCTGAGGATATGGGAAAAGATTTTAAAGGAATTGGCTCTTTCCTTCTTGGGGGCTGCCAATCTGAATCTATCTGTAGGGAAGACAATATGGTGGAGACTCAAGAGAGAGTCCTGTTTAAGCTCTGAAGACAGACCTCCCTCTTTTCTTGCATTTTCAACTGATTGTGTGCAGTCCACCTTCATTAGGGACTCCAAGCCGATCAGTGCAATATCACTTAAAACAATGCCTTCAGGAGGGCCAAGGGCAAAGTTTAATTGGTAGAGTGCTTGCCTAGTGTGCATAAAGCCCTGGATTCCTTCGATAAATCTATAAATGCAGCCTAGTGATGCACACCTTTAAATCACAGCACTCTGGAGGTAGAAGCAAGGTGATCAGGAGTTCAAAAGTCATTTAATTCTACATAGGGAGTTTGAAGCCAGCCTGGGATACACAAGACTGTCTCAAAGAACAAACAATATACCCTGGGCCACAGAGATACCTCAGTTGGTAAATAGCTTGCCCTGAAAGTTTGAGGACCTAAATTTGATCCCCAGAATCCAGGCAACAAAATCTGGTTGTGGGGACTGGAGAAATGGTTCAGTGGTTAAGAGCATTTGAGTTCAACTCCTACACCCATAAGGTTGCTCACAACCATACATAACCTCTAGACAAGCATGTAATGTACATATTTATATACATATATAGGCAAAACACTCATACACATTAAATAAATAAATAAAGCAAAATTGAAAAAAATCTGATTGTGCTGGTACACATTTATAATCTTAGTAGTGGAAAGGTGGAGATAGTAGATCCCTAGGGCTCACGGAAGCTCCCCTATCCTGATAGACAAATATTAGGGCAGTGAGAGATTCTCTCTCAGCAACCCGTAAAATGAACAAATAAACAAAAAAAGGAAAAAAATAAGAAAAGGTTTACAGAGCCCAAGAAAGGATGCCTAAAGCTGTCTTCTGGTTTCCATGCATATATATGTGCTCCACCCCCATACACTACATGCATACATACATACAAATATGCAAATAAATAAGTAAACAAGTGAAAAATAAATAACTTCTTAGCTACACCCTGACCTCCATTGGACCAATATGTGGGTATGATTGGTCTATGTAAGTTTACATATGAAAGTAGCTATCACACTGTCTTTGCTTCTATAATAGCAGCATCCAGGCTAACCTGAATTTTTCCTCCACATGATCTCCTCTTAGTAATTAGGAACTTGGTCTTCCAGGCTTGCCAAGCTCTTCCTTCCACGTGACCACAGTTCTCTAAAGCAACTCTTCCTACTGTTGCAGAGTTCTGACTCCCACTGTAGCTTTTAATCTGACCCCATCAGATAAGCTTTGCTTGAGGGCAATGTTGCTGTGAGATGTCTTTTTATATGCTGTGAATATGTGTTGCTCCCATTAGCTAATAAATAAGTCTGTTTTGGCCTATGGCAAGGCAGCTTAGAGGCAGGCAGGAAATACAAGCAGACATATGGAGAGAAGAAAGGAGAGTAGGGAGAGATGCCAGCCACTGCCCAAGGAACAGCAAGATGCCAGTAGACCGGTAATGCCACAGCCACATGGTTATGGTGAAATTTTATTTGTACTGAAATGTGATTTTATTTGTATGTTAATAAATAAAGTTGTCCTGGGGTCAGAGCTATTAGTAAGCCATAGGAAAGCTGGGTGGTGGTGGTGGTGGTGGTGGTGGTGATGGTGGTGTGGTGGTGGTGGTGCATGCCTTTAATCTCAGCACTTGGTAGGCAGAGCTAGGTAGATCTCTGTGTGTTCAAGGATACAGCCAACATTGGAGACACAAGCCTTTAATCTCAATACCAGCCATAGAAGACTTGGAGGTCTGTACAGACAGGCAGTGATGAGGCATTCATGTGGTTGGGTTTACAACCAATGAGGAAGCAGAACAGAAAGTCTATATAAAGACAAACACACAGGAAGTAGGTCTCTCTTTTGCTGAAGAGGTTAGCTGCAGCAGACAAGTAAGGCTCTTAGCTCTGATCTCTTGGCTTTCTTCTTTGCATTGGTCCTGTTTCTTATTTAATAAAACGGTTGGTTACATCTACACATGGTAAAACACAGATGAATAAAAATGGGTTAATTTAAGATGAAAGAGCTAGCTAGCAAGAAGCCTGCCATAGGCCATACAATTTGTAAATAATATTAAGCATCTGAGGGATCATTTTATAAGCAGTTGCAGGACCTCAGGGCCAGACGGGAAAGGAGAAACTTACCACTACACTACACAATGTTGCTTAGCCTCAAGTCTGCTATAATTATCATCCTGGTCACGGTTCTTATCTGCAAATAACAGAGTTAATCTGGGCTAGTTTTAGTTGAAATGAGCTTAATAATGGCTATCCTGTGGCTCATGGGACAATAAAAGGAACTGGGAGAAGTACTGTTGCCATTGAGTCACACTGAAGAGTGAGCCTCATGAGGAAGCTGACCCATGGCTGCCAGCTGTAGACCATGTTCAGAGCTAAGGAGGAAGCACCTAAACCCCAGACCTATGTGTGGAGGTCTAAGAGGTTATTATTTCTGGGAAAGGATGGGCAGAATTGTTCATCTTTTTTCACTCTAACTTGAGGAAAATGTGATGGGTAATCTTGACTCTCAAATCAATATCAGGTCCCAAAGGAAACCAGGACAAGGCTCACCCAGTACCTGTGGCTCCTCCCAGCACTTCCCACTCTGCCCACTACCAAAGCTCTCCAGCCCAGGGGCTGGGCTTCCATTTCCTCCCCACAGTTTCTCTTTCCTATATAAAACCTGCTATTTTGGCCTTGGAGCAGACATAGATAAATTTGGTATTGACAGCTCTCCCAATCCTGCTAAGTGTCCAGAGCCTTGGCCTTGTGCTTATAAGCTTCTCCTTACAGATATTAAAATGAAATGGTCCAAATCCTAGCACATTTCAATGTAAACCTTTGTGCTGCTCTTGGCTCTTGGTCCTCTCTCTTGCCCCTCTCTCTTTTCTTCCTCCACCCCCCATCGCTCAACCCCCATTCTGTTTACTCTTCACGGCCCAGTTCAGTCTGGACTCCTCCAGCCTGACCTAGGACAGTCATGCCTTCATTTTCAGTCACTCAGTTGGACTCAGAATCATGTAGGTCCTAGAGATTGTTTAGGAACACCTCTGGGTATGTCTGTGAGGGAATTTCCAGAGAGGAAGATCAACCTAAATATGGGCAGCACCATCTCATGGGCTGGAGACCCAGATGTAATGAAAGAGGAGGAAGTGAGCTGAGCTGACACCTCTGCTTCCCAGCCTGCCGCACAGGAGCTGTCCTGCACAGCACTCCCTCCTCCCTGCCAGGATAGACTGACTGAACGTTCCAAAACTGTGACCCCAAAGAAATCTTCCCCCGTAAGCTGTTTATCTCAGGCATTCTGCTTCAGCAAAAATGAAAGTAACTAACATGTTGACATGTAGAATACATAGTTTGAAGATGGTGGTGACCACCATACTTCTTTTGTCTTGCTTTGGCTCTTCTTTTTGGTGCTTTTAAAAGCTTATGTTAATTATGTACAATTGTGTATTTCAATGTGCTATTTTATTGTATCCACCCCATCACCTCCTGCTGCTCCTTCCCACTCATGATGAACCAAAGTCCTTACACTTCTCAGCTAGACCCCGTCTACGCTCATATCCTCTTTCCTTTGTGTGTTTTTCGATACGTTCAATTAGGGTTGCTTACAGGGGCACGGGCATCATACCAGTGGTGGCCTCACCATTAAAGAAAATGTCTTTCTCTCTCCCTAGCAGCCCTTAACTGCCTTAAGATCCTCAGGAAGGAACAGACTTTCATGAGTGCCTCCCACCTCCATGACAGGCATGAAGACCTGCCTGAAGCCAGTCTGGGCTACACAGAAAGATCTTTCCTCAAGAAGATAAAAAATAAAAACAAAATCTTATGAAGATCTTGCAAGGTAATCCCAGCCGCTGTGAGCTGTGCAATCCTAGCACACTTGGGGCCATGACCAAGTTATTGCCAGAGGACACTTCATTCCTTCCTCGGGCTCTTGCATTCTTTCTGACCTTTCTTCTGCACTTTAACGAATTATGAATCTCTTCATTAACTACAGCCCATTGCAAAAAGAAGCTTCTCAGACCAAGGCTGACAGCAACAGTAATATACAGGCATAAATGCAATTATTTAGAAGGTAGCTTGATGCACACATTTTTGTCTATTTTCTCTACAAGGGACAGCAACCCCCACCCCTAGCCTCCCACCCCCCTGCCCAGCCATCACTTTGGCCAGCTTTACAGTACCAGACATGAATTCTCTTCTGGGCAGTGGCCTCTGTTCTAATTAGAAAGTAGCTAGATCCCCCAACAGGCATGCCACTAGAGCTTGATCTCTCAAGTGAGCAGGTAGGTGATCCCCCTGCCTCAGCCACTCAGTGTGCTAGGATTGCACAAAAATACTATGACAGCTGGCTTTATACTTTTTCAAAATCTTTTATTCAGAGGCTCCTCTAGTTTCTGTTTCCATTGTAAAACTATAACTCATATTTGTGAGTGCACATGATCCTGACCACATAATTTTTTTTTTTTTTTTTTTTTTTTTTTTTTTTTTTAAGATAGAGTTTCTCTGGGTAGTTTTGGAGCCTGTCCTGTCCCTAGACCAGGCTGGCCTTGAACTCACAGAAATGTGCCTGCCTCTGCCTCCCAAGTGCTGGGATTAAAGGTATGTGCTACCATGCCTGGCCCAAGCACATAGTTTTTATGTAAAAACAAAACAGAATACTTTATGGACTTGACAATATGTAAAGGGAAAAATCATAGATGCATATTCTTTTTTATGTGCAAATTAATTTTACTGAAGTAAGCGGAGAATGGTTGTTTTGCTTTTTTAAGATAACTGAATCATTTTTGAATGATTGATCTGATTCACCAACAGATCATTTGATGTAGATGCTGTTTGAAAACACCTAGTGGCTAGATGACAGAATGTTTAACCATGCCTTGTAGACCTATCCCAATTTTGAAGCTTCAATATGTTGAAAACCTTTCTATCCTCTGCTGCTGTTTATCTAATCATGTAGAAATTAGAAATTTTATTTTGCTGTAAGAGAAATCAGAAAAAGAGACATTTAAAGGAGAAAAAAATCCCTGTTACTCTCTTTACATGGAGCTGGCTCGCTAGCCCCATTCTCGGTTCACTCAGTGGAGCCTGGTTGACTGCTCATTGTTGAGGAGCCCTAACTGGACACTTCTAATGTCACTTTTATGAAGGGAAGGAGGAGAGAAAGTGAAAAATACCTGTTACCTGAGTTGTTCCTCTCTTTACGCTGGTTTCCCAGAAGGCTCACTCAGTGACATCATCTACATCTGATAGGTCAGAATATATGACAATATCTGCCAGGGAGCTTCCTCAGAAATCCAGCAATGTCTTTGCTTTTTGTTATTGATTTTATTTATTATTCATGTGTGCGGATGGGGGCACATGACCCAGTGTACATGTGGACGTCAGAGGACAGCCCTGTGGAGTTGACTCTCTGCTCCCACTTCTAGGTGGGCTTCCATGACAGAACCCTTGTTAGGCTTGTGTGGCAAGTGCCCTCACCTGTGGAGCCATCTCACTGACCCTGTTAACCAATTTAACAAATGAAAGAAAATGAGAATAGAAGAAATTATAAATCTTTACCTCACATAGCATAGGAAAAAAACTATTATTTAAAGAAGAGCTATGTGAACTCTTCAGGTGTGCGCTGCAGAGGAGGAGGGTCTCAGAACACCAGTACTATGAAGCACTGTGACAACAGAATGCAATAGAATGCTTCAACACTGAATAGTTAGATAAATCTTTGGAGTTATATAAATAAAAATAAAATAGGGATTTCATAAATAAAAATAAAAAAGGGATTCTATATCTAAATTCCACTAGGAGAGCTCTCTCTCTCCTCCCAGTGCTTCAAAGTATGGTGAACCTTTTGTGGAATCATTAACTATTGGTTCACAAAAGCATGGAGTTTGAAAGGTAAGAATTTAAATTCTGGTTTTTCCTAAAATGAAGAGCAGTATAGAACTATAGTTCTCATCAACAATTATGCAATAATAAACAACCTTTTGTATAATATTAAAGGTCCAGCCTTAATAGTATACCATCCCAGGTCCCCCCCCTCCCCCCCAGCCCTGCCAATGGTGAGGGGTCCTGGGAAGTGAAAATGAACAGGTGAACAACATGAGGAAGACCATCAACTCTTTTTCTGGCTAGTAAACCGGCTTCAGGTAGCTGGGCACAGTCTAACTTCAGTACAAACTCGGCTTAGACAGATAACGTTCCTACTGCAGAAGTGAGTTAAAATAGTTTCAGGTGAAAATGTGAGTTCTTGAACTTTCTCAACAGCTGTCGCTCATTATACTAACAAAAAACCAGGTGTCATTTTTCATCCTATGAAAATAAACTTATTTACTAACAAACATGTAGAATGTGTTTGTGCTGTATTTTTTCTTATCTGTAAGCTGGAAAAAATAATTATATCTACCTCATGGAGTTGTAATTATAGCAAGAGTTAACAAATGAAAAATCCATATGTAGAAATGTAGCTTCCTGCTGGTATCTAAGCAGTTGAAAAAATAAGGTTCTTTGGATGGAACCAGTATGAGGTTGTCCAATGGTGACTTCCCCACCTGGCGAGGATGAGAAAACCAGGGTTTGAAACAGAGTTCTGTCTTTGCTCAGTTGGCAATGAACACATTATTTCCCCTGCTCTCTCCTGTGGGCCTGAGCAGGATGAAGGGAAAAGCTCCATTTAAGCGTTAGCAGTTAGCGCTTGGTGTGGGACCCTCTGTTTCCTCTTCTTACTTCTAAAGTCTCTTTGCCCTTCTTGGTCCATGGTTTTCTGCTTTAAATTTCAAGACTGAAAATGACCTGACAAAGTTATTAACAAGAAAGTTACCTTTACTTCCCAAAGTGTTCCTGGACCAAGCTGATGCGGCCATGAATTTGGCAGGTCTGGGAACTACCCTCTCCTTAATAGAGGAATAATGACTAGCTGTTCAGAACAGGGAGTCTACCTCAGGATTGGAATGAAATGCAAGATCTCCAAGTGGGATCACTTTGTTGAAGAATAACACAGGAACAAAGACATTTGAGCCTCAACTCTGCTTCTCAGTGATTGTGTTTCCTGCCTGGAGCTGGGTGTCGATAAGGATGGCAACATTACTGTATTTGACAGTGATTCACAAAAGCTTCTGTGACAAACAGTAGCCAAAGCACATTGTCTTAACAAAATCGATACCCCTTTCTTTCTTTGCAGGTGTGCCAGCTTTTGTTCCATACATTTCACGGCCAGCAGAAAGGAAGTGTGCGGTACACATGCTCCATGTTTTTGAACAAAAGCTGAGAAAAATGTCTCTTTCTCACATTCCATGCTCTAGGACTTAGCTGACTATGCAGTCTCTTCCTGCTGTCACAGTGGCCACAGTAGGGATCTTCAGCTTGATAGCTATATGGCCAGTTGGAATTCTATTCCTATGCAAAAGAAGGAATGTTGAAAGGTAACTTGCAAGATGCCTTACCTGCTCCCCTTATGGTAGTTGGAGAAGAACAAAAACTCATAACTCAGTAGAAAAAGCACCAGGCCCTTTGTGATCTTGGTTTTATGGTGTTGCCAACATGCTAAGCGGCAAACCACAGTTGGTTGCTGTGGGTGAGAGGCCACATAGCAAATAGGGCAGGCTAAAGGGATTATCACTATTTCACATCCCTGTGGACACGTATGCTCGTCTCTTAGGATTGGGAATGTTCTCAACTGATTGCTTGAGGAAAAAGCATCTTTCTTAGCATTGTGTATATGTTTGCATGTGTATATTATTTAAAAGTCATAAGGGGAGTTGTGATGTGGCTTGGTAAAGTGGATAGAGTACTTGTCTAGCATGCACGAAGCCCTGGGCTTGATCCCGGGACAGTATAAAATGAGCAAAGTGGCACATGTCTATAATCCTGGCACTCCAGGAGGTGGAAGCAGGAAGATAGAAATTCATCCTTGGCTACATAGTCAGTTTGAGGCCAGTCTGGATTGATGAAATTCTGTCTCAAAAATAAGTAAGCAAATACTTAAGTACTTAAATAAATAAATTCTTGAGAAGAACACGGAAACCCAAAGGATAGCAAAAGCAAGTCAATTCTTTTCCTAGTCATTTTACTTCTGGACGACTCATAAAAGTTTGTCTCTGTTGGGTTACCTCTGAGATTGTTGTGCTTGGCAGGGTCTTCTCACTCTCATCCTGGCCTCTCTTCTTTGAGCACAGTGCATCTGCTTGAACTGGCTTCGCCTATTGGGCTTCTTCCATGTGAGATAAACTATTCATCTCCTTTTCTCATAATTTGAAAAGCATGGCACCAAATGATCTCGAAGTCTACAGCTCTAGGATTCTAGGTGTGCCCACAGTAGCCTTAGTCCAGAATGGAACACACAGGCCACATTCAGATCCTTGAGTTCTTAACACAAACTGACCACTGCTGGGACAGCCCTCCAGTTTCCTTGTCATGGGCTGACATTCAGGCAGAGAAGAAATGATTGTGGAATCTCTGTGAATACAGCAAAGATGAAAAGAAGTAAAAAGCAACCCTGAAGATTAGTCATCAGCTGTTTGATATCAGGGGGCCATAGGCAAGTGTAAGCCCTGCCCAGTGACCTGACATAGACTAGCTGTCTATACAAAATCGGGGTAACGATCTGGAGAGAGTGTGCCAGGAGTTGAGTGATGTCACTTGATGACGTTGCACATAGCAACATTTTCAGAAACAAATAAACAGAAACCTTTTCCTTCTTCTTCGTTGCTCAGGTTGTATATGTGGCAAACTTTGGGTTCCAGTCCAGCTCTGTGCTGTGTGCACTTTGGACACAGCAGCTATCTTATCTTATGTGGGGATATTGATATCTCATTTGTAGCACTGTGGGAGGATTAGATCAGATAACTGTGGTGAAAGCATTCTGTATCTAGCACAAAGTCCTCATAATGTAAACGTGCATTTGTCATAATGAATAATGACATCGTGTTCAAGCAAACAGCATTAGAAAGAATGTATTATTGCATTCCCAAGCTATACAAATGCATTTGTATATAATCAGACAATACATGTTTATTAGCACATCCATTTATTCCCTCACTGACTGCATACTTCCTGCCTGTAGTCCCTGAGGGATGGAAGAGGTATATGAAGAGAAACTGGCTAAATTAAAATAGAACAAGGGGACTGGCAGGATGTAAAAGTGCTTGCTGCCAAGCCTGGTGTCCTGAGTTTGATTCCTGGGACCCTCATGGTAGGAGAGAACAGAATTCCACAAATCCTCAGACCTACACACATTCCATGGCTTGTGGATCATATTTGAGCTGAGTAAGTACTCTGATCCTAGGACTTGGTTTCTTTGTGGGCAAATGCAGAATAGGAAGCCAACCCCTTCTTCAGCTGGGAATGGAAGCTGATTAGATGCACATTTGTTCTCCCAGGTTCACCCCCTAGATTGTTCGTGGGTTCCTTTCCGGTTTGACAGCGCTAAAGCATCTTTTACTAAGGATCCAGGATCCTAAGTGCTCTGAATAAATTCCGTAGCACCTTGGACTGAGTTCATTTAGTTGTTCATAATTGGATGAGTAGACTTCTGTAGATTGTAGACCCACAGGCTAGTACAGGGGTGGTCACGAGAGTCTGCCCAGCATAGCACTAAAGGGAGAAGGACCTTCCTTTTTTCCTTCTTTCCTCCCTCCCTCCCTCCCTCCCTCCCTCCCTCCTCCCTCCCTCCTCCCTCCCTCCTTCCCTCCATTCCCTTTCCTTCCTTCCTTCCTTTGCATCTTTCTTGACAGAGCCTCATGTGGCTAGCATTCAGCTTCTGATCCTTCTGCCTCCATCTCCCTAGATTACAGTATGTGCTACCATGTCCAGTTTGCATACTTCTGGGGTTTGAACCCAGAACATCATGTAAGCTAGGAAGGCATTCTACTAACTCAGCCCCCTCCCTAGATGACAAAATAAAATAAACTAGAATTGTTGTGTCATCCTTGAACATTTTATTTTAAAATCATAGTAGAAATGAAAAATGACTTAGTGTGCTATATGTGATTCTGTTGAGATGATACATAAAATGCTTTTTAGGCAGGTGAGTGCATGGGACTGTTTGCCTGTGGCAGTCTTACCTGGGCCACCACACCTTCTGAGTCACTCATTTCATATCATGTGTGATGGGCAGTGGCCTCCCATTTAGATAAATGTTCTCGGTTTATTCCAAATTTGCCTGTAATAAACACAAAGTAAAATCTAGTGTAAACTTGCTCATACTGACTGGGTAGAGATCAGAGTTTTTTAAACCTAAGTCGTCAAGTCTTGTCCTTCGATCTCTCTAAGCTGTCTTAGAAAACAGTAACAATGAACAGACAGGGTTTTTCTGTGTAGTAAGGGCAGCCCTGGAACTCACTCTGTAGATCAGACTGTCCTCGAACTCACAGAGATCCGCCTGCCTCTGCCTCCCCAGTGCTGGGATCAAAGGTGTGCACCTCCCCACCCCGCGTAGCACTTTTTTTTTTTTTTTTTTTCAAAATTTCCTCTTATTGAGTGTCCCTACCCCAGTCTTTTCCTCTTCTGGGAGGCTCTTACATCAGAGGAGAGAGGATTGCATGGATTTGGCAATCCAGAGAGATGGAGCAAGGATAAAGTTCAGGGTTCCTGCTTGTAGAAGCTTGTGCCAGAGGCCTTCCCTCTAAGCTGCAGTAAGTCGCTGCTTGACCTGCTCTGGGTTTCTCTGTGTCTGTGACACTGATTTGTTTCAAGAACTCTTGCTGGACAAGCTACCTAGTGTGTATTTTCTTTGTTATGTTAGAACTTTCAGACTGAAGTGGCATTCAGGTGTGTACCTCACAGTCTGATACTCTCTGGTGACAGTTCTGTCCCTCTCCACGGTTTTGCAGGAGGCAACTGTGTTTCCGTCCTGACATGGTTTGGCCAAGGCCTGAGGCCTGAGTCCTTGTTGCTGGCTGTTTTGCAATCTACACTCATTCGTTTACATAGCTGTTAACTCTTTTTCTCATGGATAGTTCTTTTCCCTCTTTTGTTCTTTTTTTTGAGACCGGATCTCTTGTAGTCCAGATTGACCTGGAGCTAGCTACTTCACCAAGAATGACCTTGAACTTCTGATCCTTTTGCTTCCACCTCCCAGGGTGTTGGAGTTGTAAGTGAGCAGCACCTCAATCAGGTCTGGGTGCCCAGCCCAAGCTGTGTCCGCCTGGCAAGAACCCCAAGCAAGACCCCACAGAGCCAGTATCCCATGACAAAAGCACACAGAAGTTTTTTTAATAACAAAGCAAGCCGGGGCTTGGTTGGTATTCCAAACACTCGACACAGCGGGTGGAGGAAGACGCCCCAGTACTCACTTGAAGGGTTTATATAGGAAAGGTTTACATCCAGAGAGTTACATATCTTAGGATTGGACGAGGTGGGTAGGGGTGAGGTAGTTCTTTGAAGTTACTGGCTGAACTATAAGTGTGAAATTACTGATGGCTAGCAGGATTCAGGGAATCTACAGAGACATAAATTTTGTACTCCCTATGTCCTGCTTTTGCTGAACCCAGGATATATACATTCAGATTTATTGTTCCAGTCCTTTTTTTCCATAAGTTCAACAACTTCTGGTCAGTTGGTTCCATTACTCCCCATATCCTGTTTCACCAAGTCCGGGATAAATGGATTTATTGTTCCAGCCTTATCTTCCCATGAGTTTGACTTCTGGTCAGTTCTAAAGCAAATTCCTTTAGAGGAGGGGTGGGGAGTGTCTCTCAAGATGGCTACTGACTTTCCCTTTCACAACCACTCTGAACTGTTGTTTGTGAAATTCAAAGTTGGTCTATAAATAGCACCTTAGTTCAGATGTTGCAAAAATGAACTAAAAAGTATTTTTAAGGAAAAAAGCCACTGAGCAGAGTCAACGAGAAGATGTTGAAAGCTAGTTCCGCAACCTTTTACCCTTCATCGTTTGGGACAGAAAAGGATTAAAGCTGGAGAGGCTAAGGCTAGATGGAAAGTGGAGTCCAAGATCTCAGAGAGTTGTCACTGTGCTGGTAAGGCTCCTTATGGTGGAGAGGAAAGGGAGAAGCACTTCAGGACAGGCTCTTGGACCTGACATAGGTTCCTGCAGTTGGAGAACAGCTAATGGAGAAGTACAGAACTCAACCCTGAGCACTCAGACATGAGCTGCCCTTGTGCAGCGCATGGCTGTGCTCTAGGAAATGGCTGCCTGGGTTATCTAGGGGGCAGAGCGGCATGATTCCAGCCCAGTATATCCTAGGAGGAGAAAGAGCTAGTTCTGTCGGATTCTGCCTCTGACCAGCTAGGACAATAGAAAGGCTTCTGGAGAAAAAGGCTGGAGGTTAACATTCCTGAAGGTCTTCATTGCCTGTTTGAACATATTAATTTACAAACTTCTCCAGAATGGCAGATGGAAGTCCACCGAAGTGAGGGGTCTCGCAGGAACCCATGACAGATCTCACATAAATGAATTAGTCAAAACAGTGCCGTTGACACCTGTCAGTAAGAAATTTCCTGTGGCTTGTCTCCTTCTTTCTGGAAGTATCTTTACTATTTGAGCAGGGCACAGAGGCTGAAGTGGGAAATAAAGAGCTAGATTAGCCGGGAGAGAAGGCCCAGCAGGTGAGGTACCCACAAGGACCCAAGTTGTCCATGCCTATAATCCCAAGATAAATGGTTGGGTGGGGGCAGAGATGAGTGGATCCTTGGTGTTCACTTGCCAGTCAATCTAGCCAAAATGTCAGGCTCCAGGTTTAGTGATTGTCAAAAAACAAAACAAATAAACAAACAAAAAACCCAAATCAAACCAAACCAACCAACCAAACACAAACAAACAAACAAACAAAAACAACAAAAACCAAAAAAGACCCTAAAACAAAACAAAACAAAACAAAAACAAAGACCCCAAAACAAAACAAAACAAAAAACAAAAACAAACAAACAAAAAGTCCATCAAGGTGGATAATCAATGGAGGAAGATATTTTGATGTCTACCTGTGGCCTTTGCCTCTGTCCTCAGTGCATCTACACACACAGATGAACATGAGAGGCAGTGGCTACTCTAGAAACTAGATGTAGATTGTAATCCCAGCATTCCAGAAACCAAAGCAGGAGGCTATCCTGGGATACATGGTGGGTACCAGATCAGCCAGGACTATCTAGCAAGATGCTATCAGACCAAAGGCCTTTCTCTTTGGGGTCACTAAGGAAGCCCTCCTGTCACACACTTTGGAAGGAGTTCTGAGTTTTCTTAACCCAAGATTTATCAGATTAACACCGTGGCAGACCTGCCTGGAGGGACACAGCTAGCAGGGACCAGACAAGGATGTCTCTAAATCCAAAGGGGGAACGTCAGTCTCAAAGAGCAGGCATGGAATGAAGGAAGAGGTTTTAGGGTGTGTTTCATAGGTGCTATGTCTATACATAACTTTTCTGTGTCCCAAATGAGTTGATCTGAAGAAGTGTTCCTTAACTGCAAAAGCACAGAGCACAAAATTAGCACTGTGCTGTCAGTGTCTCTCCAGCTACCAGGACCAGTGCCAGTCATTGGAATAGGAAAACAACAGAACAAGACAATGAATATTCTTTCCCCTCCTCACTGCTGTGCCTGTAGTCACTTAGATCTTAAGTCATGAAATTTGAAGAAACAAAACTCTTCCCTCTTTCACAAAGCTATGGCAAACTTTGACCCAGCCACCCCCATCTGATAAAGCTCTTATTTAGACTATGAGCAGAGAAGAGGAAATAAAGAAAGTCGGTGGAGGATGTGCCAAAAGAGAGGTTAAGGAACAGAAAATGAAAGAGGAAGTGGGAGAAAGGTTACTGTGGGCACAGAGCAGCCTTCGTGATCAGTGGGGAAGACTTCAGAGGGATGGCTTCTGCATCAGCAACTCTTAAAGACAGGAGGACCAAGTCCCCAGCTCTGTGACTTACTGCCCAGCACGGCACCAGGCTCACCTGTAGTTCAAGTGTGACTTGGGTGGGGTGTGATTCATTTTCTACCAAGGCGTTACCCCCTCTCTTTCTCTCTCTAGTATATGTGCGTGTGTTTGTAAGCCAAAAATTGATGGTGGGCATCTTTCTCATTTTTCATCTTATTTTTGAGACAGTGTCTTTCACAAATCTGGATTCACCACTGAGCCTATACTAGCTGGCCAGCAAGCCCGAGGGACCCTCCTGTCCCTAACCCACAGCACCAGCACTGGAGTTGCAGCTGCACCACTGAGTACTGCAGGTGCTGGGATTCAAACTCAGGTTCCCACACTCGTGCAGTAAGCTTTACCTATCAAGCTACCTCTCTATCCCTAAAACAGTCTTTTTGTTTCATGTGTGCATTCTGAGACAGGGTCTCAATATGTATGTAGCCTTGGCTGGCCTAGAGCTTATGTTTTTGCAAAACAAAACAAAACAAAACAAAACAAAACAAAACAAAACAAAACAAAACAAAACAAAACAAAACAAGGGACCATGTAGTCCAGGTTGATTTCAAACTTGTTATGCAGTCTGAGGGTAGTTTCTGTTTCTGATCCTCCTGCCTCTACTGCCTGAGTACTTAGGTTACAGGGCTATGCTGCCTTATCTGTTTTGTAAGGGGCTAGGGATGGAACCCAAGGTTTCATGATTGCTATGTGAGTACTCTAATACTTGGTTTACATACCCAACCCTAGAGATGACACTTTGATGATAGAAGTAAAGGAGATTTAAATAACACACTGTCAGGAGGTGTGCCTTTGTCAGCTCCTTCTCCAGCACCGTGTCTGCCTGCACACTGCAATGCTTCCATTCACGATGATAATGGAGTAAACCTCTGAACTGTAGACCAGCCCCAATTAAACATTTTCCTTTGTAAGAGTTGCTATGGTCATGGTCTCTTTACAGCAATAAAACCCTAACAAAGACACATACCAATGTCTTCTGAGTGTGCATATGAAGTGACTTTAATTTCACATATCCTACCAGCAGACATGACCAACTCCAGTTTGAAATCTACGTGTGGGCCAGTTAATCAAATTAAGAAACTCTCTTAAATTGAGGATGATGGCTCATACCTCCCTGTAATTCCAGCATCAGAAGACTGAAGCCGAAGGATTGTTGTGATATCTAAGCTAGTGATACATAGCAAGACTCTGTTTCAAAAAACCAAAACCCAAACAAACCAACAAACCAAAATAAATAGAAAGCTCCCAGTAGGGACTTAATCAGGGCCAACATTTCTCAAAATATATTTCATGAGCTACTGAGCTCATCAAATTCCTTTAACAGGACAGTTCTGTGTCAGAAAAAAACTGAGTTACATGCTAACAACATGTGAAGTATCACAAAGTATGAAGATGTTCAAGGCTCTGAGAATTCCCTCCCATGAAACATGGACATCTGTCTCAGTGTTAACCAAGTAAACCTGGCCCTTACAAAAAAATTGCTTGTGTTTTTTCATTTTGTGTATACATGGAAGTCAAAAGGTAACTTTTTGGAATCATTTCTTCCCCCACTTTTACATGGGCTCCAGAACTGAACTCAGGCTGTCAGATTTTTGTGATAAACATCTTTACACACTGAATTCTCTCTCTCTTCTTCAGTGGGCTCTTTTTACATGCAACTTTTCTTTAGCACTTCTGCCTCAGAGTTAGTGTTTGGGTGGTGGGGTGGGATATACCATGGCATCCTTTTACCAGATTATGTTATTGACCTGAAGTTACCAGTCTGTCATCACCCAGAGAGCCCCATTTGGAGTTTATTCCACACTCTCAATTCCGCACCCCCCCAAGTAAATAAACCCACAGTTTCTGTACAGTGAAACCAAGCACAGTTACATAAACATATCAAAGTATAGGAGATATTTACTGCTAAAGATTCTTTAATTTTGGTTGTTTCCATATGCATATCCATCCACCAAGTGAATTTCCTTAGAGAAATGCCTGCAGCAATACCAGCAGCCAATCAGAACTTCTCAGTAATGTGACTTAGTCAGTTGCTAGACTGAGCTGATCTGATTCAAGTCTCAAAGAAAAAAATATGATGTTACAATTAATTTGTATTAATGGACACATAGAGGTATGTCCAATTGCCTCTAGAAGTTTAGGATGTCTTTCTGACTCTAAACTCCTGTGAGTACGGGCATTATTTATAGATGGGACATATAAACAGTTCATTAAAAGATATTTTTCTGTTTCTGTAGCATGTGCTGTTTTTCTTTATTGGCATATAGTAGTGAGTTTGATTGTGACATTTTAATAAATGTATATACCACACACATTGTTTTGTACCCAAGGGCCCATGAATCTAACTATTAATTTTATACTATATAAAACCCTTGGGATCACAGATAGAGATAATGTATTGTGAAAAGTTTGGAAACAATCAGGCTGGAAATGTAGCTTAGTTGGTGGAGCGCTTGTCTAGTATGATGGGACCCTGGCTTCAGTCCCAGCCTTGTAGAAAGTGTTGTTGTATGCCTGCAATTCCAGTACTTGTAAGACAGAGGCAGGAAGATCATAAGGTCAAGGTTATCCTTGGCTGCAAAGTTTGAGGCCAGACTGTGCTACATGAGACTCAGCCTTGGAATATTTTTTTTTTAAATAAGAAAATGATAAAGCATGACAAATCTGTTAGTCTTTAAGGGGACATTTTTATTCCCATTTAAGATGTCAGGAGAATCATATCTATAAATTCCACTTTACAAATGACAAAGAAATTCTATGCTAATGATATCATTTAATTCTCTGCACACAATCTGAGCATTGAAGAGTGTCACATTATATAATTTCCAGGATTTCTCTCCCTCCTCCTCCCTTCTTTTCTCAGGTGTTAGAAATCTATTATTAACCAACTTATCTACAAATGGCATTTATTGTCAGACACTCCAAACACAAGTACTTTGTTTTATTTTATAGACTTCTAGGAAGCACTGACTAGTGAGATCCAAGAAGAACAGAGATGTCACCGGGTCTTGAATGCTGATAGCAGAGATTGGGAGGGAGAGTCGCCAGCATTCTCTTCCTCCTCCTCCTCCTCCTCCTCCTCCTCCTCCTCCTCTTCCTCCTCCTCCTCCTCCTGTGCTGGCTGAGTCCCTCATGGCTTGGGCTAAGTAGTGGAAGACATGCTTAGCAGAAATACTTGAGTGTACTTAGAAGTGTAGAGCCATTTGTAAGCATATTTCAGCTCAGTCTTCCTGACAAGGCTGTATACTGTCAAGAAGAGGTGTGGTCTAGTTTACTTCAATCCAGAGATAGTCTGTGGCTTTCTCCACAGGAGCTATGGGGCAGGGCCCTCACATGTGGATGGGCAGCCTGCTCCAGTAGTAAAGGTGGGGGCTGGGGGAGTAGGGAGAGAGGGAATAAATTGGAAATGTGCTTTATTTAAATAAATTGGCAGATAGTTCTGTTAATGTGGACTTCACATACTGCCTCAGAATCTATATGGTCTGTGCCTATTGTATCTGTCTGTCAGAAGAGCCCCCAAGCCCACACGGATAACTGTGTACCCATTCATATCAAGACAAGGGTTACTATTAGTGGAAACCCTGTGAGTCTTTGTCTTCAAGGTGTCCAAATCTTGCCTAAAAAATTTTGCCTTCAACCTAACAAAATGCAAGCCCTAATATGTTTCAGACCTGAAGTACAGACACATAACAGATATATTCTCTTCTCCTCCCATGTTAAATGAGGAGATAACTCATGACCAGAAAAAGGTATCAGCCAAGACTTTCCTTGTATAATAATGGATAATGAGATAAAGGCTTAGAGTTTGGGTTAGACTTTCAACTCTAACTGCCTAAGCTGTTACCTCCCTAGGTATCTCTGTCTGCAGATGTCACAACCACTCTCCCTGGAGGAAAGGGGAGTGGAGAAAATGTGGGGAAGAAAAGCCACAGTTCTAGGAATTAAAATGAGTCATTGTCTTCCAGGCAAGTATGTAGGGCAGAGCAGACTTCCAGGATATCATACTATGTTCATTAGGGGCATGGTGACTTGTGCTGTTTGAATTTTCTCATTTCTTGTTACTTACCATTATTCAAGGGCATATTTCAACTGTGTTAAGGGAACTTTCTCCGCACCCATCTCCTCAAACCCTCTGCTTTCACAGTAAGAGCCCAGCATTTGTGTCTGGTTTTGGTAATGAGTCTAGACTAACAACAAGATGGGTAAGGGAAAGAGAAAATCACCCCTCCCCCTTTGTGGTTAATGGTGTTAGAGACTGTAGAAGACTGTGGCAGGTGTTTAGAAATCATCATGAGTCATTCTGTATCTCAGCTTTCTGGACTATGGTGCTAGATATTCAATCAAACATTATTTTAGGTTTTTGTAACAACATCTTTGACTAAGATTAACATAGAAACTAGTGGATTCGGAAGACAACAAAGTTACTTTCCACAGCTTGATGGGTCCTATCTAGTCAGTTGAAGGTATTACTGAAGACGGATGCTGACCCAACAGGTTTAGACTTGCCAAGCCTCTGTTATTGCATGCCACAGTTCCTTAGCATACACTTCATCAGCTCCCTTCCATAGGAGGCTCTATCGGCTGATATGGAAGCTCTTTCTACACTCAACCATAATGTAGAGATTGCTCCATCAAGAGTTCTGAAATCACTTGCAGAGTTGTATGCACAAAAATACAACAACAATAAATATCAAATGCCCAAATATCAGTGACTATTTATTATTCATCCCCCACCCCTTTTAAAACAGAGTCTCAAGTCATCTATGCTGCCTTTGAAGTTTCGATGTAGCTTAGGATGACCTTGAACTACCTATCTTCTTGCTTCTACCTCCCAAGTGCTGGAATGGCAGATGTGTGCCATCATGCCACCTTTGTGCAGTGATGGGGATTTATCTAGGGTCTTTGTGCACATCACACAAGCACTTTACCAACAGAGATACTTCTCTCTGCCCTCCCCATCAGCTTTGACACAGAACTTTTGGCAGGGCACCTTATAGCTAGGTACAGAGTGTGTCAGTACCCTGCACCAGCATCTTCTCAAAATGCCAGAAGGCAAAAACCAGCTGAGGTGGAGACAGTCATCCTGGCACCCACAGATCTACTTTTTGCCTGGAATATCAGCTCCTAGGCAGAAACTATTTGCCTCTGTGCTAACTTAGGACAAGGCACAATTCCTAGAGAACACCTTGTGCCTCTGATGACTCTGAGGATAGGCTCTGCCAGCATAATAGACTGAACTTGGCCTTATTGTAGAATCCAGTGTTTTCTCAGTTGCTGATCTTCACAAAGCTGGTGTTCACTCTTCTCCTACATCAGATAAGCCTAAGGCATCCTGTTTAAAGAAATATTCCTTTTTGAATAACTCTGTGTGTTTTATAAACCCCTCTCTGGGAGTAGGATGAGGAATGTGCCCAGCTCTGAGATCTGGAAAGACAATATTGTGCAGTCTGGTGAGGCCAATCAACTCCACCTTCCAGGACCCAAGTTCAGCAGAGATGGAGTGGTGCTGTGGGATGGTCTGTATGTCAAATTGCTCTGATTGGTTAATAAATAAAACACTGATTGGCCAGTGGCCAGGCAGGAAATATAGGCGTGTAGCTGAAGGGCTTCTCTCCAGGTTCCCCAAGCCCCGCAGTCCCACAATCCACTTATAAAATAATCACTCAGACGCTTATATCACTTATAAACTGTATGGCCGTGGCAGGCTTCTTGCTAACTGCTCTTTTATCTTAAATTAACCCATTTCTATAAATCTATACCTTGCCACGTGGCTGGTGGCTTACCAGAGTCTCTACATGCTGCTTCTCCTGGCGGTGGCTGCAGTCTCTCTTCCTCAGCCTTCCGCTTCCCAGAATTCTCCTCTCTCCTTGTCCCACCTACTCCTGCCTGGTCATTGGCCATCAGTGTTTTATTTATATAGAACAATATCCACAGCACTTCCCTTTTTTCTTTTTTTTTTAAAAGGAAGGTTTTAACTTTAACATGGTAAAATTACATATAACAAAACAATTACCGAGCAAGAATTATAGTTACAATATTAAAGAAGATGTCCTATCTATCTTATATTTGTGAGTTTAAGGTTTTATAGCTAACTTATCTTTTATCATAACTGAGGAAATTACGACTATCTAGCCTTCAACCACATCAAAGACCTGAGAAGGAACATAATGGTACCTGAGAAATGGTAGACGGATGCAAGCAACTTCGGGAATCTTGCAAGAGTAGACCAAGACAGCTGGCAGCCTGGACAGTCACCTGATGTTTCTCAGCATTGTTGGTGCATTCAAATTGGCTACAGGCCTAGAGTATCTGACAGACCATTTTCAGAAGCAGGAATTCTGAGAGACCATCTTACCCTGTCTTGGCAGAGTACAGTGGTCGCTTTCCTTGTGTCCCGCTTGTCCAGAAAGGACAGCATTGCATTTGTACTGTCAGCCGTCAAGGCAAGGGCAGTTCTTTGCCCAGTAGGCCATTTTGTGCCAAAAAGACAAACTTCCAAATGGAAATGTCTTAGAAGCCCAACATTCTCTCGGGATCAATTGGTGCAGCCAGGAGCAATTGTGTCTCACATCAACAGAATTTTAAGTTATTTAAATGCCATATTCTCTAGGTCTATGAAGTGTTTGAAGATTACCTATCTATCTGAAATATATCTATGTATACCTAGAAGACTTAACTAACATGGCTACAAATATGATTATCATAGATGACTGATTATTAATCTATTTTTAATCATCCATTACAATTTTAAATGAGTTAAACATAATACCTCAAACAAGAATAGAAATATATATATACAGTATAACAAAATTAACTTTAAGTTTGTATTAATAAACTAAAATTTTTACCAATGTAAAACATTTTAAACATAAACTAAAATCTATACCAATGTAAAACATTTTAAACAAGTTGTTCTTTAAAAGTAGGTTCATTAATCTACCCTTTATCTTATCATCTCCATATCCTCCTATATATCTATATTATATCCCCTTTTCTTTTTTAGAAAGAGATCACATTTATAATCAACCTGTTTTAAATAAAAATATTGGTTTCTCTCTGTCCCACACCAGAGGGCTCTTCTGATTTGGGACACAAGAATCTCTTAACCATTTTTTTTTTTAAAGCAATATGTCTGGGTTTAGAGGGGGAGTGAGCCAATTCCACCTCTAAAGCCAGCTTGGTATATTTGGGAATTTGGGCGTAGCATGTCTTACTACTTCCTGCTGGAGGGGGCGCTGTATCTTATGGGGATGCAAAGAAAATTTTAGACCTATGGGTAGTCCGTGAGGCTGTATTGTTTGAACCAGTTGCTTGAAACTGCTCTGGATGTTGGATCATCGGGCCATGGTGTCATCGGAGACCTTTTAGGGGTCTTGGCTGGTGAAACCTGATGTATCTTAATCTGGAACAAATCCATAGCCTCTGGCTTTCTGTGGAAACAAAAGCAGAACCTCTTTTCCAAAGCAACATATCCTTAAATCCAAATTTTGAAGTCAAGTTACCTTTAAAATATACATATTGGTTTAATTCAACATCTTTTTTGATCAAATGTCTTTTTGCAGTTAAAAATACCAAAGACAACACAATCCAGATTGTCTGTGTAATATTCATCTTTACGTGTCTTTTTACATTAATTTTTTGTCTCTTTCAAGCCTACGTATATTTTACACACATTGTAAACGATGTTATCTGAATCAGTCTTTTTGTGAGCCTATTGCTTTAAACTGCATCCTTCTAAGCCTGAAACAGCGCTGTGGCTGCTGCTCCGCCACTTCAGCTTCCCAACATGGCAGTGGTACGTTTTCCGCCAGCTCTGGGAGTCATCAAGTCTCAGAAATAGTGGGTCTAAGCTTTTATCAAAGCAGCATGTAGCCCAGAAACCTTTTTTTAAAAAAAATACTAGTAAAGACTAAATCTACTACACAGCATAATGTGTCTCTGGCAGACCCTCATTCCCGCCATACTGCGGTCAAACACACTCGCCAGGAACCCGCCAGTGTTCAAACCTGCGTTTTGCGGCGTCTAGCTGTTCATATGAGACAAGAAGCAGGAACCTGTTTTGGCTCTGTTTAGAATTGGTTATTAAATATTCTCAGGTTTAAGGTGGAAACTCAAGCCGTTGGGCGCCATTTGTAGCTGAAGGGCTTCTCTCCAGGTTCCCCAAGCCCCGCAGTCCCACAATCCACTTATAAAATAATCACTCAGACGCTTATATCACTTATAAACTGTATGGCTGTGGCAGGCTTCTTGCTAACTGCTCTTTTATCTTAAATTAACCCATTTCTATAAATCTATACCTTGCCACGTGGCTGGTGGCTTACCAGAGTCTCTACATGCTGCTTCTCTGGCGGTGGCTGCAGTCTCTCTTCCTCAGCCTTCCGCTTCCAGAATTCTCCTCTCTCCTTGTCCCACCTACCTCCTGCCTGGTCATTGGCCATCAGTGTTTTATTTATATAGAACAATATCCACAGCATAGGCGGGACTAAGAGAGGAGAATTAAGGGAACAGGAAAGGAAAGGGAGTCACTGCCAGCCGCCACCATGACAAGCAGCATGTGAAAATGCTGGTAAGCCACGAGCCACATGTCAAGGTGTAGATTTATGGAAATGGATTAATTTAAGATATAAGAACAGTTATCAAGAAGCCTGCCATGGCCATACAGTTTGTAAGCAATATAAGTCTCTGTGTTTACTTGGTTGGGTCTGAGCGGCTGTGGGACTGGCAGGTGACAGAAATTTGTCCTGGCTGTGGGCAAGGCAGGAAAACTCTAGCTACAGAGAGGGCTTTCATTCTGCTCATTCACTTGCCAGGGGAAATTGGACACTATCTCACTAACTTGGTTCTGGGAAATCAAACAGCCTCACTGCACTTTACAGCTTGGTAAATAATACAGTTACACTTTAAGTTTTAATTATTGTGCTTAAGAGATCGGAAAAAAAAAAAAAACAAAACAAAAATGCCTCTGACATGTAAGTCCCACTTGCCCAAGGCAGGTAACTCCCTGAAATGCTGGGGGCTCTTGTTCATGTAAGGCAGCAAGCACATGTTTTCATTTTGATAAATAAGCCTGGTTGCCTCAACTGCACAGGATGTGCTTGATCATATGTAAGTGGGAGGTACATAGGCAGGAAGTACATCAGGATGTATGCTTGCCCTGAATTAGATGGAGGCAGCAAGTATATAGCCTTGTGGGTTTTGCCCTTATAAACACTGGACTAACATGATTTGCTGCCATTCTCTGGGAATCCTGAGTATGAACCTGGCCAGTGTTCATCTTCCTGCTGAGTATTTGATAAGGCTTGCTTCAAATTTGTCTAAAAAATTGTGGTAGTAGTCTTATTCTTGCCTGGTGGGATCAATACAAGGGCTCATAAAAGTTAATCCAGACTTAGGTATCAAAGATGAAACCTTGGAGTGATGAGCAGAGATCTCCTTTCTGTTTGAGCTTAGAAGGTAGATGTGGGTAGGACAAAAGGAGGCAGAGATTTCTGTACATGCTTGGAATTGCTGGAGAGGCCTGGATATGTCTGTCTCAGACTCACCAACTTAGATATTCGGTGTTATAGCTCAGTTGGTAGAGTGCTTGCTTAGCATTCATGAGGCTCCAGGACCAGTCTCTGCCATCTAAACAAGGCATGCTGGTATATTCTTGTGATCCTAGGTAGAGGCAGGCACATCAAGTGTTCATGGTTCTCCTCAGCGACGTACTTGGAGGTCAACTTGGGCTAGGTGAGACCTTATCTTAATAAACTAAAAACCAAACTGAACAACAATAACAATAACAACCAATTAAATGCCATAAAAGTGGGAAAAGCAGACTTTGGGGAGATTTCTAGAATGTTCTCCAATTTGATTTCATTCCTTTCAAACTGATGAAACTATTTTATATGGCAGCTTAAGGTTTAGTGATTTTTTTTAACTTTAAGATAGCTGAGATTTGATCTTCTTCCTGGGGTAGTGACTCACAATGGTCAGCTGATCACGAAGGCCATCAACCAACATTCTCCAGCATGATTGCTTAGCTGGTTTGTTCAGTAGGTGATGGGTATTAAGTGACATTTTCATCTTGTGGTAGACTTATCAGGATAGGACCACATTGTTATTGAGTAGCATCTGTAATTGTTTTGAAAATACTATTAGCTATGAATTCCTGAAGACTTTATCTGTGACAAGTTATTTATGTATACTGCCTGTTTAAATCTTAACATGTCTCACATTCAGTGATCTTATTCGGCAAAAAACACTGAGCTCTTTCTCTCTCTCTCTCTCTCTCTCTCTCTCTCTCTCTCTCTCTCTCTCTCGTGTGTGTGTGTGTGTGTGTGTGTGTGTGTGTGTGTGTGTGTGTGTTACATTCATGTGAGTGTGTGGGTGTATGCATTGGTACACTTGTAGAGGCCAGAGCAGGTGTACAGTGTCTTCTGCTATTGGTTTCAATTGCTTTGAGAAAGTATTTATCACTGAACCAGAAGTTTACCATTTAGATGATATAGGCCTGCCAATGAACTCTCAGAATCTGCCTGCCTCTGTCCCCCCTTACCCCAAAAGCTTAGGTTATAGACAGGAGCAGCCATGCCTAGCTTTTTACTTGGATTCTGGGGATTTGAACTCAGGTTTTCATGTTTGCATAACAAGAGCTCTTACCCATTGAGCTACCTCCCCAGCCCCGAGAGTCATTATTTAAACTCAGGAGTACCTGCTGCCACTGTCTACTTTTGGGAATTCTGTCTCCTGGAAGGCAGTGTCTGGGTCCTTTCCCCTGGTTTACTGTGGATGTGAAATGCAGTCACTGCAGTTCCATGTAAGGAAAGTGGGAGTGGGTGGAGGGTCAGCCTTTCTTCCTGGTGAAGATTCTGTAGCTCTGTGTGGAAGTTGAGAATTCGAGGGATGAGAATGACCAAATTTTGAGTCATCTTTGGTAAGTACTGTGTCACATTTTAAATGACATGAAGATAGCTGGGGAAGAGCTTGCTATTTTTAGAAATGGAAATGTATTTTAACCAAACAAGAAAAGAACATGTGTCACATTTCCCCTGCTGCTGGGATCTTTGAACTTCTAATGTGCTCTAAGATGGAAACTGCTTGATGAAACTCATTATTTTGTAGGATAACTAAAAAAGTTAATAAAAAAAAAAAAGAAAACTGTTACTTCCATTAAAAACAAAACAAAACAAAACTGTGTAGTTGTTTATTTTACTTCACTTTTTTTTTAGTGCATGTATATGGGCTCCTGCTGGCTGCAGCACCTGATTAGAGGTCAGAGGACATCTTTGAGACATAGTTGTCCCCTCCCACCATTTATACCTGGTTGTATAGATGGGTCTAGGCATCAGGGAGCACTGGTACCCAGTGGACCACCTTGCAGCCCTGCTCTGATGATTTTAAAAGTAACTCAAACTCTTTAGACAAGTACAAATGAGAAAATAAGTTTGGTTTATTATTTATTTAGAATGGCATCACCAGAAACTGCGGAAGTTAATACAGAACAGACTTGCATCTTTCTAGGTAGACATTTAAGTAGATCAAGTGTATAAAAAATGGTAACATGATACGAATGTCATGACACATTGATAGATTACTTGTCTAGCATGCACAAAGCCCTAGGTCTGATCTTCAACACCACATACATATACTGCACATGGTGGTACATGCCTGTAATTCTAACACTGTAGCTGAAGTTTTCTCCATCCTGCCCAGCCCCACGGACCCCACAGTTGCTTATGAAATAATCACTCAGAAGCTTATATTAATTAAAACTGCTCAGCCATTAGCTCAAGCCTACCACTGACTAGCTCTTATATTTAAACTCAGCCCATTTCTGTTAATCTATATGTTGCCACATGTTCCGTGGCTTTACCTGTGTGCCATTACATGCTGCTCCCTGGACTGTGGGCTGGCATCTCCTGACTCAGCCCTTCCTCTTCCCAGAATTCTCCTTGTCTGCCTATACTTCCTGCCTGGCTACTGGCCAATCAGCATTTTATTAAACCAGTGTACAAAAGCATTATCTCCCAGCATAACACTCTGAAGGTGGAGGCAGGAAGATCAAAAGTTCAAGGTCATCTTTAGCTACATAGGCTTCATGAGACCCTACCTCAAAAGGGGAAAAATAATAACATAACAACAACAATAATAAAACCACTGAATTAAAGAAGAAAAATAAAATTAAATAAAACTAAAGGAAATGAACTTCAAAAGCTCTTTTTGTCTCTTGACTCAGGGATATGCTAATTACACTGACTTGATCTTTAGCAACTCTCTGTATATGTCAAAATATCTCACTACCCCCTTAAATATATACAAAGACACATAAAGAGTTCTAAAATAATCTCCCCATCAGAAGTACTTTCAACAGTAGTCCTCCAATGTTGTATAAGAGGCTGTGACAAACATTTTAGAGGTATTTCCCTTAATTTTAGATGGTGTAGAATGAGGACACTAGAATGTCCCCCCCCCCCATTTACTCTGAGTTATGCTCTTGTGTTAGCTTCAACTTGCTGTGACTAAGGTCTGGGATCGGGTTTATTTTGGGTCATACTTTGGAGTGTGCATCCTGTAATCAGGCTGCCCCACTGCCTTAGGCTTTTGAGGGAGGAAGGGGCTGGAGTCCCACAGTCCTTTGCCAGGGATGCCTACATGACCAGAAGACCTCCCTTGAGGCCCCACCTTTTAAGGTTCTATTTCTTCCCAGTAGAACCAAGAAGAGGACCCAGTATTAGCAAATAGAATTCTGGGGACCATTTAAGATACAAACTCTAGCACTCACTCCCCCAATTCTTTCTTTTCATTTGACTCAGGTTTCAGGCATCCCAGGCTTGTTTTAAACTCTCTATGTAGTTGAGGATGACCTTCAACGTGTTTTCCTGCCTTCGCCTCTGAAGGCTGGGATCTCAGGTGAAAACTACCATTTTTGGTTCAAGAAATGCTGGAGATAGATCTAACTTAGGACTTCTTGCATTCCACGAACTAAGCAAGCATTCCATCAGCTGAGCTACAGAACTATTCTGTTCAAATTACCCATATGTATAGTGCTTACCTCCTGTAATTGTAATTTTACCATGTTAATGCCATCTCCTCGAGTTCACATGCTTCCTGATGGCCTTTGTGCACAGCTTCTTTCATTCTGACTCCATTTTCTCATTTGCTTAGGTTTCACTGTCCTGCTTTTCCCAGAAGATCACATTGCTACTATTCTCTGGTTCCTTTATTTTGAAAAGATCTGTGCTTCTCATCACACTAGAATGATGTCCTACCTAAATGCTCCCAAGTCACAGTTTCTTTTCATTAAAATTTTGTGGATGCTTCTTCAACCATTGTATGTTAGTTGCTATGGAGACCTATGAGGTCAGTTTGATTGTTTCTCTTTACTTTTTTTTTTTTTTTTAAAAGAGTTTTAGATGTGTGAATTAGGATTCTCCAGAGAAATGAAGCCAATAGTGTGTGTGTGCACGCGTGCATGTGATATTCTTGTGTGTGTGTGTGTGATTTGTCATAAGGAATAATATGTGTGTATGGTGGCAAGAGCTGACTCCTACAAGTTGTCTTCTGATCTCCAAATAGATGCAACATAAATAAATGAAAGGTTTTTTAAGGTTTTAAACATGCATAGGCACATGCATGCTACACAGTACTCAAGTCTCGAGTTTCTCACCTTGCACTACAATTGATCTCGGGTTGTCAGACTCGGCATCAATGTTTTTACCCTCTGAGCCACCCTGTTGGCCCTGTTTTGCTTTTAAAAAGCTAAATTAGTTGGCTTGTGTGACTCTAGAGTTGGGAGTTTCCAACATCTGCACGGAGTGAGGTGCGGACCCTGAAGAGCCAAGGTATTCCGTCCGGTACCACCTGGGTCTGAAACACCCAGAACCAGACAGACACTGATGATGATGGTTTAGCTGCAAGGCACCCAGGCTTGAGAATTGTCTTAGTTACTTGTTTTGCAGTGCTGGCATTGAACGCAGGGCCTTGTGTAGTTAGGCAAGTATTCTACGACCTGAACTACATCCCCATCTGCTTCAATCACTTTCGCTTGGTGTTCCAGGAAAGGCGCAAAGCTGCACAGAGAAACCCTGTCTTGAAAAAACAAAAAACAAAACAAAACAAAACAACAACAAAAAAAACCCACCACCACCACCACCAACAAAAAAACCCGGCAGAAGACAGCTAAGCGAGGAATGCATAGACAGAAGGTGTTGGCGGCAGCGGGACGGTGGCTGAGCTTCCCCATTATGGTGGACCAGGAAGCAGAGAGCAAGTCCAGAACAGCAGCTGGGCTCTAACCTTCACAGCCTCCTGCGCATCACCATCAGCCGGGGAGGAAGCGTGTAAACATGAGCCTGTGGAGACATTTCAGAGTCAACCCGTGAAAAGACTCGGTGAGAAGAGGTGCTCAGTTTGTCTCTGAGTGCTGCAAAAGATCAAAGCTCTAGGCCTCAAGAAGAACACCCTTGGATTCAGAGCTCTTTTCTCTTCTTTCCTTCCCTCCCTTCCTCCCTTCCTTCTGTTATATAGGCAGAGATGACCTGCACCTGCTCCTGGCTATTGTGCGGTTTGTCATAGACAGCACTGTAGTGGACAGCCATTCCAGCTTTGATCTGGAAGTTCCAACCCCCATTGAGGCTTCGGTAACTGTCACGCCTACAAGGCGGGGCCGAGAGAGGACCCTGAAGACCTGGCCACCTTTCTTGGTTCCTGGACCCTGGACGCTAGAGGTAGACCGAGCAGAGTTCTCCAGAGAACACCACCAGACTGCTCTACATCTTCCCCAGACCCTGCAACTTACCTATCCCTTCATTTGTAAGTTATGCCACTAAATAAACCTCCCTTTTAACTACATGGAGTGGCCTTAATACATTTCACCAATACAGCACTGTGCCAGAATTATGGAGATACAATTCAGCGCTGCATCCATGCACTAGGCAAGCACCCTATCAGCTGAGCCACATCTCTAGTCAATGCTAAATTTATACTTTGTCTTTTAAATGTTCACACTTGGGGCTGGTGAGTTGACCTGAAGACTTGATTCAAACTTCATGGTATGAGAGAATCGACTCCCCAAAGTTGTCCTCTGGACTTCATACACACACTGTGCACATGTGCCTCCCCCTAATAAATACATGTTAAAAAAAATGCGACTTCAATTCCTGTAGTGCCTGCTCTTCCTTGCCTCCTCAGCTCAGTGACTGGTTCTGTGCTGGTGGAGACTGGGTCAAATCCACCTTCCACTCTATGCCATCCAAAGTTCACACTCTCCCTGGTTTATGTTGTTGTACCAAACAAGCTCAAATAACTTCTTCTGAGCAAGTTGATTTTTCTTCTAGATCTCTTCCTTCCTCCTTCCATCTGTCTGCCCCCTTCCCTCCTTCTCTCTCTTCCCTCCCTTTTCCCTTCATTATTCTTTCCTTTCTAAAATGTCCACTCCTCTCTTCTCTTTCTCCACTCCCTTCTTCTCTTTCCCCTCTTCTCTACTGTTCAGACTGTCTTCCTTCTTCTCTCTGTTCCGCTGCACAGAGCAGACATCAAGTCCTCTTAACTCCATGTAACTTCTGAGCAAGCTGGATTCACAGAACTTTTTTCTACTTTTTATTTCATGAAGCATCTATGACTTTGAGGTCCTGATCTTACTGTTAAAACTGAATTATGCCAGCTTGCTTTTGTTGGAATCCTCTTCCTTTCCTGGTGGTCAGTTTTTTAAACAGAATGTTAGCATCCATTCCCTACTTGTACCATTGTTTTGGGTGAATCAATGCCTGAGGACATTCTCAAATCTATATTCTGTTCAACTGTTATGTGCTGGAAGAAATTCTTTATTTCATCTCTTTTCATGTTTCCAGAAGTTGTGAGCCAGGAATTGGAGTGACAAAAGAAAAAACTAAAGAAGTGTACTCACAGAAGTTCAGTGACTTTTTCTCTTTTTCAGTTAAGAAGTGCCATCTTGTCATGTTATAAGCAGTCTATGCTTTAGAAGAGAAAGAAGCCTGGGATCCCCCCCACCCCCCAACCTCCAGGCCAAGGTTCACTATCCACCACTGTAATGGGGAGAGCCATGAGCTCCTTTTTTGGCCTTCATTTTTGGAAGCTGTGGGATGGGATAAAAGCATCTGTCAGGAGTGCCCCTTCCAACCTCCCAAGACTCAAGTGAGATAAAGGCAAAGGTTTGAGCTGGGCGTGGTGGAGCTAGCCTGTAATCTCAGCCCTGGGAGGCTGAGGCAAGAAGATGGCAAGTTCATAGGTCAGCCTGGGCTACAAAGTAAGACCCTTTGTTTTTATGACTCAAAACACCAAATCAAGTGAATGAATGAACTAACTGGGAGAATCTGTACATAGCATAGTGACAAGGAGAGGGAGTGCCCACTCTGGCAGATGTGTTTAGGTCATTTCTTCTGGAATTATCAGGTTTAAACATTTAGGAGAGGAAAGTAAATGTCTGCAACTCTGTGCCGTCCACCTTGGTACACTGCTCTAGCAGCTTTCACATAGAGGGGTGCCTAACAGCATCATGTTTTCATATTTTTATCATTGTTTCTTAATTTCAAGAGATGAGTACTGTTGCTTTTACTTGGATAAAAGTTCTTTTCAAAGTATAGGCATAAAAACCACGTTCTTGAAAGATAGATGTGAAAGTCTGACCAGGGCCTTGTTTATTGTATAGTTCAGCCTGGAGCATTCAGAGAAGATGGTTTGATTATAGTTTTATTCTGAAAAGTAAAATTTTATTTCTTCATCCTATAGCCATTACTAAAATTTTACATTTCCCTTTCAAATGTGCATATTTTAAATAACAATCATTATATGAAGCTGTATGTCACAGTTTCATAGATGGTGAGAGGTAAAATAAGTTCATTGTCATCTGTTTTTGTACCCCTCATCACTCATGATTCCAAAGTATCCTTGGTTTAGTAGAACCAATATTTAGTTAAATAGTTTTAAGATAACCATTATATATTGTTCTCGCCTTCCCCTCCCTCCCTCCTTCTTTCCTCTTCTTCTTCCCTTCTTTCCTTCCTCCCTTGGTTTTTTTCTTCATCTCATGTCACCCAGGGTGGGCTTGAACTCCTTATGTAGCTGAGTTAACTGATTCTCCTCTGTCCACCTCCCAAGTACTGATTATATGTGTGCACCACTAAGCTTGGTTTATATAATGCTGATGATCAAATCCAGGGCTTCATGCCTGCTAAACAAACATTCAACTAAGCTACACCCCTAGTCCCAGTGTTTATAATCGTGTGTGTGTGTGTGTGTGTGTGTGTGTGTGTGTGTGTGATGTGTTTGTGTCATTCACCTGAGCATGTGGGCAAGAGGCCAGAATAGGATACTTGGTTCCTGCTTTATCAGCCTCTACTTTGTTCCCCTGAAATGGTCTCCCATTGAAGTTGGCACTCATTGGTGACCAGCAAGCTCCAGCAATCCTCTTGTCTCTGTCTCCCACAGCATTGGGATTGCAGGTGCTTGGGACCATTCCCAGCTATTTATTTAAGTGGATTCTGGGACACAAATGCAGATGCTCAGGTTTATATAGCAAGTATTCTTATCCACTGAACTATCTCTCCAGCCTTGTGTTTATAATTTTTAACTTTAGCTCAGTGAGTTGTTAATTCTTTTATATTCACTTAGTTTACTTCATTCACAAGTCTAGGATATGATGCTTGCTAGGGAACTGTGGATCTCAATCATCACATTTGTAAATATCAGCTTTAGGTGGAGTATTGCCGGAAAGTCTATGTACACACTCGGGGAGACTAGAAGATCGAATGTGGAAAGGCTTGACTCTGGTGTGTCCCAAGTCCCACTTGTGTTAATAAACGGTACTTTCAGCTCACTGTGAAACAGCACTTACATTTCTAAGCTACTCCTGGGAATCATTCTCTGAAATTCGTAGCCAAGTTCTGCAATAAATATTGACTGTGTTTGTTTTTAGAATTCGTGTTATTTAGAAAAAAATTCATCCTACTCCTCAGAAATGTGTCTGGAATAGGTCTGTTTTATTTAATCCTTATCCATATAATGATTTTAAATTGGAGGCAGAGATTGGAAATGGAGCCTTAGATTGCAACACATTAGGAGCAAGGTACCCACATAAAATCCACATAAAATTTACTGTATTGCTTGCTCCACTGTTTGGATGGAAAGGGAACCTGGGGAAGGAACCCTCTGCAGAAGAGTTACAGTGGCCTTCAGTTGACGTGGCTGGAAGTTTGCAGTGCTTTTATTCCTGCTCCTGAGAAGGGAGTTTACTTCAGACCGAGCACCACTCTCTGGGTTGTCTTCAAGTGTCAGGAATGCAAAAGTAGCCAGTGCATATTAAAGAAGACCAACTAAATGTTCATGTTTGCCTTTATCTATGGGGAAAAAAAACAGATTTGCTGAGATCCACACATTGTTCTCCAACGTTCCCCTGAACTCCTTCTCCACGGGGCCTTGTATAGCTCACGAGCCATGCAGTATTTTCATGGGGTAGGGGATCTAAACTCTGGTCCTCTTGCTTGTTAAGCAAAAGCATTAAAAACTAAGCCATAGTTTCAGGCAGTTGACACTTTTTTAACTCATTGCTTTCTTACTATTGAGTTTTGCAAGTTTCTCTGAACCATGAACATGAACATTTCCCCTTTATTCAGCATTCTTTCCTTTCTTCCAGCACACCCTGTAGGTCCCAGGTGGAGGTGTGATCATCTTTTTCTAGATTTGTACTTCTTTCACTGTCAATTAATCTTTCCGAGATTATTTCAGTTTCTGATTTTGTTGCTAGAGACACTATTGAATTTTGCATATTGATTTTTACATCCTGCAATCTTCTCAAACTCATTTATAATTGCTTGTACTGTTATGCCCAGCTTGTGACCCCAAAGAGACCACCGAAGACCTTGGATGTCCAGAATGCTACAGCAAGGTTTATTCTGTATATACAAGTCTAGACAGGGAACTCATTCCTACATCTAATACAGTGAGGCAGAGAGGAGTTGCTCTTTCTTTGTGTGTCTAGCCCTTCAGGGGGTTGGGGGGAGTTTGCACGGAGTTTAAACTCAGATTGGTTTATTTTTATCTCTGTTCTCTTTTAATTGGGTGAGGGTATGTAACCTTTGAACTTACTGGTTGGTGGTTACAGTTATCACTTTGGGGGCAGTCCAGCACAAGTCCCAGGCTTTGTTTTTGAGCCACCATGGGGGCTGGCTGGCCAAGCATATACTGACTGTGGGGGCTGGCTCAGTGGTCTAGGCTCTGTCCTTGACTCATGCACATAACTCTAAGTTGGTGACGGGTCCCAGACAGTAAACATCTGGCTGAACTTTGAGCAGTCAGAGTACATGCAGAAAGGGAGCTACTGCAAGGACTATGTCTTTTGTTCACGGCCCTCCCAGAGACTGCTTGCTCAGTCTCAGGAAACTGAACTTGAGGCCTGATCTCTGAGAGAAGCCTGAGCAGCCTGTTATGGCCTCTGCTTGGTCCTTTCAATATCTCTTGTGCAGCTTCTGTTCTATTTCCTATATAGACCTCTTAATAAAGACAGATACTGATTAACCTTACTTGTCAGATGCCTTTGTTTTCTATCTGGCTACAGGTAACTTTCTCACATGCTTGGGGGAGTGCATTCTCAGCTAAGCTGAAGACCTTTAGAGCTGCAGCTTTTTGCCTTCTGCTTATTTTAAAAGAGAAGGAGTGAGTGTATGCATGCCACAGTGAGCACATGGAGGGCAGAGGATAGCTCGTGAGAGTTAGCTCTCCTTTCACCAAGTGGGTTCCAATGAACAAACGGGTCATCAACCTTAGCAGAAGTGCCTGTACCAGATGAGCGGTTTCTCCAGCTCATTTGGTGGATTTTTTTTCCAGGAAGTATATATTCAGTTATTATTACTTTATCTTATCTAGAGTTAGAAGTCTGTTCAGAGTATTTAAAATATTCTTGGGGGAAACTGGTAATATAATAGACCACACAAATCTGAAGGATTTCTCACAGGCTCCTTGGGACCTGATATTTAGTTAAGCATGGGCCATGAGAGGAGAAATGTCACCCCTGTGACCCATGAAAGGCAGGGTCACATCGGCATCCTCAGGGCAGAGGGAGACTGGGACCCCTTTGTCCTTGGTTTTCAGGTCTTCCATGTCTAGCCAAGAGACTTTAATGTCCTTGTTGCTGTTACAAAGTATCTGACAAGAAGCAACTTGAGGGAGAAAGGTTGATTTTGGCTTGCAGTTTGTGTATAGAGTCCATTATGGTGGAGAGACTTAGAGGCAGGAGCCTGGGCTGCTGACCACATGGTGTCGACAGTTGGTGAATGTTGATGCTCAGCTCCTTCCTCTTGTTCTCCTTTTATTAAGTCCCTAAGGGCTCTAGCCTATTAAATGGACTGCCTGCATTCAGGGTGGGTTTTCCTTCCTCAGGAAATAACCTCAAATACATATCCTGAAGTGTGTCTCCTAGGCGATTCTAAATCCAGTCAAGTTGACATTGAAAAGTGTCCTGGTTAGCTTTTATTGCCTTCTTAACACAGCCTACAGTCATGACAGGAAACCCTCCACTGGAGAACTACCTAGATCAGGCTGGCCTGTGGTTATAATCTGTCTGGATTGTCTTAATTGATGTAGGAGGGCCCAGAGTGCTGTGGATAGCACCATCTTCTGGTCCTGAGCTGTATGAGAAAGTAAGTGTGAGCCTGAAAGAGAGTGAGGCAGAAAGCACAGAGGGCAGGTCAACAAGCAGCATTCCTTCATGGTTTGGCTTTCTAGTCCTTACTTGACTTCCTGCCCCAGCTTCCCTCAAGGGTGGATGGTAACTTGTAAGAGTAAGTTAAATAAACCCTTTCTCCCCTGAATTACTTTTGTCAAGAGTGTTTTATCACAGCAACAGAAGGGCACTAGAACAAAGATTGGCTATGGTGCTGAGAGGTGGGTAGAAACAGATCTGTGCAGGAGATGGGGGAACTATAGCTTCTGGAAAATACTTCAAGAAAGGACTGTGCAAGATAGAAATGACTGCTTGCCTCGCTTTTAAAGAACACCACACATGAGTAACTCCATAATAGAAACAATCATTCCATAAACAAGTATCTTTTATGCTCATTTGTGTGTTTGTGTGCATGCATGTAATTTGAAGGCCAGAGGACAGCTTCAAATGTTGTCTTCAGGAACATCATCTTCTGTCTTTGAAATAAGCCTCTCATTGGCCTGAACTTACCAATTCAGCTAGACTGAATTGAGCCACAAGAATCCCCCTGCCTCCATCTCCTCAGTGCTAGGATTACAAAGTCACTACTAAGCCTGTCATTTTTAGAGGCATTCTGTGGATTCAACTCAGTTCCCAGTGTTGCAAGGGAAGCACTTTCCTGAGGGAACCACCTTTCCAAGCCCTAGGGGAATTTACTGATGTTACTACTGGGACTCCTTACTGCAGAGTCGCTGTGTGGCCATTTATTTTCTCTAATAAAACTCAGATTGACATAAAACAAAAATCCAAAGACTTTAATCCTAATGACTACTGCCACCCTGTACTCTTGTATGCCTAAATCTGTCTTAGAATTAATTTGCAATAAAATAAAGAGGGGTAATATTTTGTTCCTCTCCAAGTTTCTAAAATTACATTTTCACCCAAATTATAATTTATACCAACCATTTTATAAGAATACTGAAAAAAGTGGCAGTTTATGAAATTCTTTGATACCTCATAGCTCTTGAGCTCAGTGTAATTAAATGAATAAATGATAATTTTATGAGTCTTCTGGTATTAGTCAAAGCTTGGCTCAAGTTGAAACTCTTAGTACAATAAATTTGTACTTTCAGTATTATATATTTCTCTAGTCAGTGGTTTAGAACTTGTGTCAAAAAGATGAGAAAACATAGGAAATAACTTACTCATCTAAAATAACGTTCAACAATTTATGCAGAGATTAGATCTATTTCATTTAGATTTTGTGAGAGCTCAGATGAGTACATTTGTATTACTAAAAGACAAAGGCAGAGTCTAGGATATGGCTCAGTTGGTAGAGCACTTGCCTAGCATGCAGGAGGCCTAGGGTTCCACCCCCACTACTCCCTAAATTGGGCATGGTGGTGCCTGACTGTAGTCCTACACTGGAGAGTGGAGGCAGGAGGCTCAGAAGTTCAAGGTCTTCCTTGGCTATGTAGTGAGTTTTAGGCCAGCCTGGACTACATGAAGAGCCTAACTCACATCAAAAACAAACAAAAAACCAAAAAGGAGTCAAAGACAGAGGAACATGATATATATGGCTGTCCTACTCCACCAACACAGCTGTCTACATAATTTACCCTGGTCACATGGCATCTTTAAGACTTTTTTTTTTTTTTTTTTTTTTTTTTTTTTCAGAGATGTAGAAAGCTGAACTCAGATAATATCACTTACCATGAAGTCCAATTGACCTTTATCAGGCCAGCCTTCCCCGAAGTCACAGTGCATGTCTGTAAATGGGGGTTTAATTGTCGAGTGAAGATGGGAGTTTGCAGCTTTAGTTCAAGAATATCTTAGTTTTAAAGGTTAATTGTGTAACTTTAACTTTTCTTAGAGAATGTCCTTTGGTCAATAAGCTGATATCTACCATATAGTTTAGTAATTAGACTGAAAATAAACCAGATTCATTCAAAGGCAGAAACTTCATATCTTTTGTCTGTTTTTATTATTATTATTATTATTGTTTTGTTTTCATTTTTGAGTCATCCAGTAGATCCCAGAGAGTGAACCCTGGAAATTTCATCTAGATGCTGACTCTGGAGTTTCAGGAGTTGAAACATTTTAACCAGGTGTCGAATGCTACCCACAGTGCAAGAAATGGGAGCACCCCAATGTCTTCCATGCTGCCATCTCTTCAGACTAGACAGTGTGAGAGAAGTGATGCAGTCCTTAGCAAAGATGGGAAGGTATCTCCAATAGTTCTTTTACACAGGGGTAGAAAAAAAAGCTTAGGTTAGTAACTTACGGAGTACAGGGTCATCATTTAGAAGTTTGGATTTGGCCCTGAGGGACAATAGGACAATATGGAACAACAAGAACACAAGTCTCTGTGGTGGGTAATATAATGGCAAAACAGGCGTAGAAGAAACTTTAACAACTATAGGTGCTGGATCATTATTTAAACAGCACAACATGAATTGGGAGATGGCTCAGTCAGTGTGTGGTGTGCTTGCCTTGGGGAGATGGCTCAGGGTGTGGTGTGGTTGTCTTGTAAACATGAAGATCTAAATTGATTCCTAATACCCATGTGAAACCTGGGTGTGGTGGTATGCGCATACAATCTCAGTTCTGGAGAGGTGGAGACAGGAGGACTCTTTCTCCGATCTCAGCCTGTCTAAATTGGTGAGTTCTAGTTTTAGTGGGACTCTGCCTCAGAAAATAAGGTGACAACTGATATAGGAAAACACTTGACTGTGACCACTGATACTACATGTGAACATGCTTGTGCAAGAGTGTGTGTGCCTTTTTGTGTGTGCATATGTAGAGAACATATTAAACAAGTAAGAGCACATTATGTAACTTATATTTGCTTATTATAAATTACTGTTATACATTTTAAGGATTGTGGGACAAGGAGATGAATCAACAAATGGAAAACAGATTGTAGAAAAGGTACAAGGTTATTATTGCTAGTCTCTTTAGTTCTCAAAATAGAATTGTAAAGCACTTGTGCTGAAGCCTATTCTCATTTTATAGACAAAGCAAAGCTTTAGGAAGTGCATATAGGAAACTGCCTGAATTCTCATTGTTGGTCGGTGACAGTTTCAGCTCCAAACCTTAGTTGATATTTTTAGTATTGTCAGGACATGCATATGTCTGCAAAACTGAGATATTAATTTATATTTTTTGCTTTTTTTCATATATGCTAGTTTTTACTTTCAAAAGTCCTACCCCCAGGCTGTGCTTAGGAGGGTGGCAGAAACAGACGGAAGGGAGAAGAATCACTGAGATTGGGAAAGAATGGTGGTCTCCAGGCTGTCTTCCAAGTCATGGAAACCTACCTCGTTTGTTTGCAACTTCCAGGGAACCAGGGAGTGAGTGGCTGCAGCATGCTTGGGGGAGACTGGTTGTCAGACTCTGGAGCTTGCTGCCCCAGCAAAGATGTTTGTGTGGAAGCTGACAGGAGTAAGCAGATCTAGCTGACCTTCCAGCTCAAACCACAGGCTGGTGTGGAGGGATCATTGTGAAGACAAGAGGATTCAGTCTGAAGAGTATGTTCTGGGTTAGTTCCCAGAGGGTGTTTGTACAAGACTGTGAGGTCCAAAGACTAAGGACTTATACTCAAATATATTTTGCCTTTGGATGAAATGAATATTGTGAAATTTTTCATAAATCCTTGTTTATAAGAGTAAAAGTCATATCTCCACCTTTTGTGTTGGTTTGAGGCATAGAAGGGAAACACAGGGCAGCTGTAATGTTGGGAGTATGAATTCAAGGCCTTCCATCATGTCACCAAACTTGCACAGAGAACAGCCTTTTGTGCTCTTAATATTACTGTCAGCTCAACATGGTTTTAGGTTATCATTGGGATGTGCCAGTTGCTGAATAGCTTAGCTGTTCAGAAGAGTGCTAATGAGCCCAAGGTCAGGGTTCTCATTTCCATACAGTCAAATACACTTAGTGAGATAGACCTTCAGCTCCATGCCCACAGAGAGGATCTGTAACCCACACAAACTCAGTCAGTGGAGCCAGGTAAGAGTCTGGGAATGAGTCAGCACACGGCCTGACTGCTGGGTAAAAACTCAGTGGGGTCATGCTTGATATCCTGAGTATGGAGTGCTTAAAGAGAAAGCACATGCCACGTGCCTCATCTGTAGTGAAGACTTCACCTACAATTTACTCATATTATGGTATCATTTATTAAATTAATGCAGAGGTTTATTTGGCTTGTTTTGAAGTGCCCAGAACATGCTGAGCAAGTGCTCTGCCACTGAGCTAATCATCTAGTCCTCCGATAATATAAATTTTTAAGAAGCATGTTCAAAAATCTGAAAAAATAGGGCTGGAGAGATGTCTACTGGTTAAAAAGCTAGTACTGTCTTGCTGAGAACCTGAGTTTTGTTTCTAGCACCTGAGTTTGGATCCCCAGGATCCACATAAAAGCTGGGTGTAATGGTGTGCATATGCAACCCTTGTGCTGGGCATGGGTGGAGGGTGGGGTGGAGAGGCAGTCCAGGGAGCTCAGTGAGAGACCCTGCCTCAAACCATAAGATGGAGATCAGTAGACGAGGACATCCAATGTTGATCTCTAGTTTACAATACACACACACACACACACACACACACACACACACACACAGAAGAGGATTGTGGAGGGTGATCTGAATCAAATAAACTGCCCTTGTAGAAGGATGGAGACTGTGTTATAGAACCATGAAGACAGCCCATATCTTTTTGCCTGGTTGTTTGTTCTAAGGACAGTTTCTCTGCTGGGCTGGATTACTGTGATTTCCTCCTGTACTTCCTGGGCTGGGCAAACAGGCTGTGTCCTGGGAATGTTGTATCTTCAGCACAGTCTGTACCTAGCTATCGGAAGGTATTGACTCGCTCTGCCTACATTTGTCAAAGGAAATTACATGGGGATAGGTTCATTCAGGATGAGTCTTGGACAAAGGCCTGGTGATGGTAATTATCTCAAGCAGGAAGCAGTTTGGTCTGTGGCGTGTTTGGGACATTAATAATTTTTCCTTGAAAATCCTCCCATTCGATATTACTGAATACTGTCACAATTTTGAATTTCTCCCAGCAATTTCATTTTTAATTAACGTTTAAAAGCCTTTGCTTCACACATATCTACACAGCAGAATGGTCCAGAGGCAAGACTTTTTCCCTCAAAAGACTATGTTCTTGACATTTCTTCAAACAATTATTTCATCAAATGCTTGAAATACAAAAAGAGACTATGACAAGAACAAAATAGTCATGTAACATTTCAACCAAGGCTTTTATCTTGAATAGAACAAATAAAGGGGATTATTATTATTATGATGTTTAGTCATTCCAGGTAGAATAACCCATTTTTCAAATAATAAAGAAATTAAGTAGTTTCCTCTCATGACTGATAATCAGACCCAACCAATTTCATATCTTATGGAAGGATATTCACTCTTCTGCTTTGAGAAAATATAATAACAGAGGTAGACTCTCTTTATTGAACATTTATTGTGAAAGTAGAAATTTTAGATGAGGATTTGGGAAGAGTATTTTGGGGTTGTCTTTATACTTATAGACACTAAACAGACTACATAGGTAAATGCTTCGATTGGAGGTCATATTTTGCTTGGTATGACACATAGTAATTGGGCATTATGAATTCTCTGGTGTAACTCACAGCAACTTTGAAGGACAGGCCAGTTCTCCTCAGCAAAGCACTACACAAAGGAGCAGAGGGGAAAACCATGGCTCCTGCTTGATTTTGGAGATTTTGGCCTCCTCTTTTCTTCTTCACTTTGGCAGATTCCAACAAAAAGGAAATCTTGTCCTCTTTGTAGCTGTGATGTGGAAGGCTAATGTTTGTGAATCACAATAAAACTTCCCTTCCATGACTTTAACAGGATTGCAAACATTTTAAAAAGCACCAATTAAGTTTTCCAAAGCAATGAAATGCTAAGATGATTTGATCACTCAAAGAACATAGTCATGAAATCTGCACTTAATTTCCAATTGTCATATATACCAATGAAGAGAAATCATGCATCATTTAGTGTACATGTGACACCCAGAGCATTTTTCACTCAGTGAGCCATGTATTTATGCTTTGTAAATGTACCTGTTAGAAAATATTTTACATCTGATCTTGGGGTCCATTATATAGGTTTCTCTCTCTCTCTCTCTCTCTCTCTCTCTCTCTCTCTCTCTCTCGTGTGTGTGTGTGTGTGTGTGTGTGTGTGTGTGTGTGTGTATGCAGATGTGTGTACATAAAGAAATGTGTTTGTGTATATGTGTCAAGTATATGTGATATATGAGATCAGGGTATGCACATGTGTATGTGTGCAGGTCCATGTGCCTGTAGGTGTACGGAGGACAGAGGAGGACAAAGGATTCTGCTCTCACCTTCCACTTAGTTGCTTTAAGACAGGTTCTCTCACTGAACCTGGAACTGAGCTGGTTGCCAGCAAGCCCCAGGAAGCGCCTGCCTCTGCTTCCCACAGTGTTGGTGTTGCAGGTGTGTGTGGTCAAGCGGGCTTTCTTATGGGCTGGGGATTCAATTCAGGTCCCCATCCTTGCACAGCACACACTTCACCTGAGGAGCCATCTTTTCAGTATGATCGCTAAACAAAATCATGTGATCATCTGCCTTTATCGTCGTGTCTTTTAAAAATGAAAGCTACAGTTAATTAAACTTCTTTTTATAGATGCTGATTATAAGAAGAGGAAAATATATAAAATCAAGTGTCAATGAGAAGTGGTCCAAGCATGTTTTCCTCCTTGTCTACAATCTGTGAAGTGAGGTCAATGTGAGGCTGCATTTATTATAGTGGTTTAGAGATGAGAGAGTTCTTCTAAATCAATCATATGTCTAGGTCATTGGGTAGATAGCAATCAGGACAGCTTTGTAACAAATAACCTCTTGGGGCAGACTAATGACAATTAATTTATTTAAATTTTTGTTGTTGATGTTTTGTTTTGAGGCAGGATTTCTCAGTGTAGCCCTGGCCATTCAGGAACTCACTCTGTAGCCCAGGCTGGCCTCGAACTCACAAACAACCACCTGCCTCTCCCTCCTGAGTGCTGGGATTAAAGGCATGCACCACCACTGCCCAGTGACAATGTTATTTACAAACACACACACACACACACACACACACACACACACACACACAGAGAGAGAGAGAGAGAGAGAGAGAGAGAGAGAGAGAGAGAGAGAGAGAATTCAGTGGTCTCATCTTTTATGTCTTGTCTTCAGGGTTAGGGCTTACCTTCTTTTCACATATCTGGATAAGATGTTCCTTTATCTGGGTAGGATCCCCTCTCAGATTCTACCTCTGAGATTGGTGTGTCACATTCCAATTGTATTTTCTCTAATGCAATTAGAGGTTCTAAGCTCCCTACAGTTTGGGACTGTGGTCATCTTATTTCTCACCTCATTCTCAGATTCTAACAGGTGCCTGGTTTGTGATTATCATTCATTAGATGGTAATCTCAATGGAATAGAACATTATTACCACCAAACAGAATGAAGGAGGCAGTGTTCCTAGCCTGGGACAGAGTCCTATTCTCCCACTTTGCCCTCTCACCCTCCCAGGTTTAGCATGTCCTCACTAATGGTTTCCCTGTTTGTTAACCCAGACCCAGAGTAGGTGATTTTAGGTGTCACAGACCACACACATGTGACACTAGGAAGAATCATTTAGAAGAAGTGACATTTTGTTTCAGCCTAAAAAAATAAACCCTTAAACTTCCAGTCTCAATACAAACCAATGACTGTGTTTACCAGCCCCACTCAGAGGCAGCTGAGCCCATTGGGGCCGTTCCGTGACCTCCAGACACGGACAAGTGCACGCTGGAGGACAAACAAGCCAGTTTTTCCACCTTCAGAACAATGTTGTAAAGATGAGGCAGAAAGGATAAACCTGCCCAGGTTGGTCCAGAGCTGACTCAAAATGTTTCCCATCCTCAGACAGATCCATCTCATTTAAGTCAGTTTTGCTTTTAAAGTTTTTCTCTGAAAAGCCATAAACTCGTTCCCTTGTATTGGGGCCAGTTGTTAAAAGCTTGTGTCAGAATATGGTGGCTATATTCTGTTGAAGTCATCGGGGTTTGATGGCCCTGGGCTGAGATGTGGCAAAGATAGGCCAGCATTTGGGGAAAACAGCTCAGTAAATATTCTAGATGGAAGTCTAGTAAGAATTCTTTAGTCAATGAAGGAATTTGGGCATGGAGATTCTGGAGGTATCCAGGAGAACAGGAAGTTGCTATCTGGAACATTCATCTTCAGTTAGCTCTTCCTTCATCTGGGGCTTCTTGTCCTTTCCTCCTCAGAACTCATCAAAGGTTGCAATTAGACACCTATTTGTGGGTTGCTTACCCAACTCTCATTAGACAAAGACCATTTATTTTCTTACCTCATTGGATTCTGCACCAAATTATTTGAGAAGTAATAAACATGCATTTCTTTCTCTTTTTTTTTTTTTTTTTTTTTGGTTTTTTCGAGACAGGGTTTGTGTAGCTTTGCGCCTTTCCTGGAACTCACTTGGTAGACCAGGCTGGCCTCGAACTCACAGAGATCCGCCTGTCTCTGCCTCCTGAGTGCTGGGATTAAAGGCATGTGCCACCACCGCCCGGCAAACTTTTTTTTTTTTTTTTTTTTTAAAGATCTATTTATTTATTATCATGTATACAGTGTTCTGTCTGCACATATCCCTGCAAGCCAGAAGAGGGCACCAGATCTCATTTCAGATGGTTGTGAGTCACCATGTGGTTGCTGGGAATTGAACTCAGGACCCTTGGAAGAACAAGCAGTGCTCATAACCTCTGAGCCATCTCTCCAGCCCTGCATTTCTTGTTTTTAATAAGCAAGTAAATCTTAAATTTTTAAAGTGACTTACATATTTCTTGAGTGGGTAAATAACTGAAGAAATGGAGCTCACTGCAGGTATTCCTGCAGGAATTGAGCTGGTAGGGCCTTGCTGTTGGAAAGGATGGCAAGACCAGAATTATCAAGTAAAGATGGACTGGGATAGGACAGGAAGCCTCAACTGTAGGAACTCAAAGTCAGGGGCCAAAGTGCTTTGTAACTTCTGGTTATTGGAGTAGTATAGGTCCTAGGGTTATGGTTTCGGGCTGAGTGAGCTGTCCAGGGAACTGAATGGCATGAATGGGTCTGTGTTTTCAGAGGACAATGCAAGACTGACCCAATGTGTTTTAATATGTCTAGCTCATTGCATTCCTTTTATTTCTCAGAAGGCGACCATAGCTCTTTTTTTTCTTGGAGTTAGCATCTAAACATTGTTTTTCTGAAATGTTGCCTTTTATTCTTTGCTTCCTCACAAATGCATTTGGAGCCAAGGCATGTGGAGTTAGATTGAACTCAGTTTTTTTTTTTTTTAATTCTTTTTCTAAATTCTTTGGTTCAGGACTGATTGTGATGTCTGAGGTGGGAATGCCAGAAATGAACTTATCAGTTAAAGGCACTCGCTGCCTGACAATCTGAGTTTGACTTCCAGGACCCACATGATAGAAGAGAACTGATTCCTGCAAGTTCTCCTGGGACGTCTGCTCTCATGCACATGCACCAAGTGTGGACTTTTAGTTGATGCACTGTTCCAGAAGCACAACTGGAAAGCAAAGCTACAACATCTTCTCCCAGCTTTGCTTAGACCTCTTTTTTTAAAAAAATTTTTTGATTGTTAAAATATTTAATGCATTTTAAAATAAAATACAATTATACTAAAATCTCTTGAAGGACTTCTGTCTCCACTGTAGAAGGTAAGGTTCTTCTGCTATTCCTCTGCAGATGAGAGAATCAGACCCCTTGAGCCATGCCAGCATGAAGTTCAAAGATGCAGTTGCTCTCCTGCAATGATGCAGCCCTTGAGTGTGGCTGATGCACGGTCCTGGTATGCACCATCTCTCATTCACCAACAGGTCAGTTCCAGACACATCCCACTCCAATAAACCATGCTGCTTCAGGCTAACCCCTGTGCAATAAAAATTGTGGCAATTCTGATAATAGCCACCACAAATCCTGACTGCCAGACCTTCATTCTAACCTCTAAGCTACTTGCAGCAAGGACAAGTGTTTTCAGGAAAATAAGAAGACACTGTATTGGTGACTGTGACACAACTATTCTTGTCAGAACTTCCAGCTTGGAGTTGGGATGAATTCTACCCTCTGGTCACTGCACACCTAGTTTCAACTCTGCTCTAATTTTTTTTGTTGATGTTATTTATTTTATTATTAAGAAATTTTCTATTCATTTTGCATACCAACCACAGATTCCCCCTCTCCTCCCTCCTCCCACCCCCCATTCCTACCTCCTCCAAGGCAAGGTCTCCTATGGGGAGTCAGCAGAGCCTGGTACATTCAGTTGAGGCAGGCCCAAGTCCCTGCTCCCTGCACCAAGGCTGTGCAAAGTGTCCCACCATAGGCACCGGGCTCCAAAAAGCCCGCTCATGCACCAGGGAGAGATCCCGATCCCTTGCCTGGGGCCCCCCAAACAGTTCAAGCTAAACAACTGTCTTGTGTATCCAGGGGACCTAGTCCAGTCCCAGGGGGGCTCCACAGCTATGGGTTCCCACTAGTGTGGCTGGTCATCTCTGTACATTTTCCCATCATGATCTTGAAGTCCCTTGCTTATAGAATCCCTCCTCTCTCTCATCGATTGGACTCCTGGAGCTCAGCCTGGCACCTGGCCGTGGATCTCTGCATCTGTTTCTATCAGTAACTGGATGAAGGCTCTATGATGACAGTTAGGGTATTCACAAATCTGGTTACTGAAGTAGATCAGTTCAGGCACCCTCTAAGACTACTGCTAGTAGTCTAAGGTGGGGTCATCCTTGTAGATTCCTGGGAACTTCCCTAGCACCCTGTTTTTCCTTATCCCCATGGTGTCTTCATTTATCATGGTATCTCTTTCCTTGCTCTCCCACCCTGTCCTGTTCCAGCTCGAACCTCCCATTTCTGTATGTTCTCATCCCCCATTCTTTGCCCTTCATTACCCACCCTCACTTCCAGTTTACTCATGTAGATCTCATCTATTTCTCCTTCACTGGGCAATTTATGCATCCCCCTTAGGGGCCTCCATGTTTACTAGCGTCTCTGTAACTGTGGGTTGCAGTCTGGTTATCCTTTGCGTTTAATCTAGTATCCATTTATGAGTGAGTACATACCATGTTTGTCTTTCTGAGTCTGGATTATTTTTTTTTTCTAATTTTTAAAACAACCTGAGCCACAAAAGAGAATGCAAGGCAAAGGGGGAGGGAAACAATGTAATCACAGTGACACCTTTCTTAATGAGGCCGTTAGTCTTCTGTGTTTCAGAGCAAGCATCAGGAGTTGTCCTGCTTCGGAAAGCTGCCTGAGTGATCGAAGTCTGTAATTAAGCAATATGATTTGAGGATGAACACATACTGTTCTGAGAAACCTGAATCAGAACCACTCCTTGCTATTCAGGTGGGCTCACGTGGGCTGACCCTTTCCCTGGGGCCTCTGGAATAGGTTAGCAAAGTGGCAGTTTTACACCCTATTGTTTTGAGGTTGAGGGAGAGAATTCTGTGTCAACAGTATGCATAACCACATCTGAGGAATTGTTATTCCTGGACACAGATCCATTTATTGTTCTTGATTGCATGCACACATAATTCAAATTCTCCAGTAACTCAGTCCCTCATTTCCAGTTGTGTGATACTGTAGTGTCTAAACATTTTCACTGAAATCTTGCCTCTTAATCTTTGGCCTCAGAGTCTATCTAAAGCTCAGGCACTCAAATTAACTGTTACTTCCCCAGGCAGCTGTGGTGCTGGAATTTGTGATTTGATTTGTGTCTTAAGTAGCCCAGTTCTTCTGTGTCCTGTCATGAACACAAATCTAACAGGAACTGTCAAGAGAGATGGGCTTTGGTTTAACAAATGAGATCTGTAAACAGGACTCAGGAAACTGTGGTTTTAACTTTCTCTGTTTTGAAATGCTGTTTGCTGTTTTGTGTGAACGGTATATGAGTTAACTATGCACATTGGGACTTCTTAGCTAGTACTGTGACACAATTTAGTACTCTGGTATTGCTTTGGAATTTTCATCAACAAATAAAACTCAAGAGATATAATCTTGTGCTGTTGGGGTGGGGTGAGTCTTCTTTCAGCTCTAACTTCAGAGTAGTTAGTCTTCCCTAATTTTCTTTCTCTCTTCTTTCTCTCTCTCTTTCTTTCTTTCTTTCTTTCTTTCTTTCTTTCTTTCTTTCTTTCTTTCTTTCTTTCTTTCTTTCTTTCTTTCTTTCTTTTGGTTTTTTTGAGACAGGGTTTCTCTGTGTAGCTTTGCATATTTCCTGGAACTCACTTGGTAGGCCAGGCTGGCCTCAAACCACCACCGCCCGGCCCTTTCCCTAATTTTCTATGACAATACATTCACTAATAAAAAGACAAAGGGGGCCGGGTGGTGGTGGCGCACTCCTTTAATCCCAGCACTCAGGAGGCAGAGCCAGGTGGATCTCTGTGAGTTCGAGGCCAGCCTGGTCTACAAAAGTGAGTTCCAAGGAAGGCAAAAAACTACACAGAGAAACCTGTCTCGAAAAAGACAAAGGGAGAGGTCAGCCAAGACAGCAGTTTACCCTGGAAAGACTCGGCCATGGACCTTTTATATCAGAGACAGTATAGCTTTGCTTAAGCAATATCGAAGTGTAGCTCAAGGGCTGAGGGGTCGGCTCTGTCAGTGGTGATGGCTTTGCAAGCCAGAGGATACATAAAGGCAAGCACTGGCAAGATAAGATGGGATGATGTCAACAAAGGACACTCACAACGCACAAGCAAGGTGGCAAGGCAACTTCTGTTTGTTCATAGGGTGTGCCAGAACCCAGACAAGGTTAGCAAACATACACGGCCAAGATGACCTTCAACTTTTATTTCTAATGCAGGTGGTGACTATCTCATTCCACTGGTGCAAGCTTGATTTCACAATATGACTCAACTGACTCACTGACATAAAAGGAAAGGAGGAAGCTCAAAGAATATAGGCCTTTGCCTGGGAAAAAAAGGTGTCTCACATTAAGACTCAGAAGCTATATCAGAGAGTTTGAGACTCACTGAAAGACCCCGTTTCAAAACATAACATTGAGAGTGACTGAGGAAACACACACGTGAACACTGCAAACACGTGTAACATACAACATCAAAAACAAAAAGTAAAAAGCACAGCTGTAAGCCAGTAGAGGTTTTAGACCTAGCCAACTTTTCTCTTACATGTGAATCTAACAGTTGTCATGATTCTAGACTCTTGCTTTACTAGAGTAGTTACTAGTCAAATTTTCCTCAGTCCTTGCCCAGAGGCTACCAAATAATGGGTGTGTGTCTTTCTCATGGTCTGCAGTGAAAATAAAATGAGAAGAGAAAGAAAACAGTATGAGGTGTGAAGTGGAACATGGCAGTTGGGAAATTCCCATGTCTTTACCCTAAAAAGAAAAACCAAACCAAACAAAAAACCAAAATGATCTTGTAAAGGAAGTCCAAAAAGAATTTTTAACGGCATTCACTATGAGTAAAGAAAAATGGGGCTAGCACTTCTTCATCTACATGGAGCTTCAGCTGTAATGTGTGAAGCTCAGGGAGAAGTCTGCTTTCTGTCAGTCAGCACCTTTGAGTGCAGTTACAGATGTCTGTGTCCTTACTACCTCAGAACTGAGCAAGTTTTTGTTTGTTGTTTTGTTCCTGGAGTATCCATGCATTTTTCACACAAAATAAGACTAGCTATGCAATGTAAACAAACAAACAAACAAACAAACTAACAACAAAACCCCAAAAAAACCAAAAAAGCTTTTTCTTCCAGGAACAACCAAATTACACAACAAAATTGAAATATTTTCTAGTTTCTTCTTTTTCCAAGCAGGTTTAATTTGGAAGCAGGGACTAAGAAACATTAGACCATAATGGTCTGACTATAACTTGCATCAGATAATGGCTTATGTGGCCAATGAAAGTCAAGTTGGGGGAAAGGAGAGGGACAATGGAGGCCATGGGAAACTTCTCTGTCGCCTTAGGGTTTCACAATGTACACAGGAAACATTTGAGGATGGCTCTCTGTTAACTTGGCAAATTAGCTAATCTCCCATTTCACCATAAAATGCATTTTTAGCCCTGGCTTATGAACTATAAGCCAAGTCACTCTGTGATATGCTCAGTGTTTCCCTGGCAGCAGTTGGAAGGTAATGCCGACATAGGTAATCAGGGGCTTCAGGTGAGCTGACAAAGGCTTCTTAGCACCTCACTGGTACTGCTTACAGCCCACTCCCAACTCCAGCCTGCTCTGGAAAATTCACTGCAGTGTTCTTATAGTGTATCAGATTCCTGAAGGCAGGATATGGACCAACTGTCCAGGTGCCCCAGCCAAATTCCAACTAATATTAATACATCCCAACTATACAAATTTTTACTTTTCTATAGTGAAAAGACCTGCTTTTCAAATTGGAGATTTCAAATTGGAAATTCAAAGCAGCTTCCTTTGATCACAGAGGCTCCTGAGCACCTTCAGAGCTACTCTGGCTAATATGGGTCCCCTTCTATTCTTTTCTCTAGACACAGCTCTCTATTCCTAAAAGCCTTTGGAGAAGGCTTAGGCCATAGCTCAGATGACAGTATTTTCTTGTCTAGTATTCAGGATGCCCCAGGTTTGAGCTCCAGCACTGCATACATCTGGTGTGGTACACATTCCTATAATCCTAGGCCTTAGAAGGTGGAGGCAGGAGCATCAGAAGCTCATGTTTATCCTTGACTACATTCAAATTTTAAGGCTAGCCTGGGTTACAGGATATAACCTATAATAAACAAACAATCCACCAACCAAAAGTCTTGGAGGATTTATAATCGTTTTCATGTGTATGGAATCTTTATTGCAGATTTATTTATTGTATGAGAAGAGATTATCTAGTCTTGGGGTCCAGTGTCTTTATGTCATATGTAAAGACTTATGGAGCCCAGAGAGATCTGGTTCACTGACATCACTCAGCTGCCTGGCCTCAGTAGATCTCCAATGTGAGCACATAGCTAATCTCTGAACTATTCCCACAAGTTCTGTGTGTTCATGGATCTTCTGTAAGAAAAGAACCTAATAGGGCATTTTAATTGTATCTGTGACACTCAACATTTTCACCTCTAAGATGTTGTGACAAAGTCACTAGAAATATCATGGACCTGAGAAGGGCAGCTGTTCACACAGCTTCCTGGGCAGGGGGCAGTGAGACAGCAGGGGAGCATCCATCACATTTATTTCTTGGAATAATTCCTGTGACTGAAGTGGAATTCAGTTGCTACCCCCAAACCCCACACATTATCAAATTACCAGTTGGCCCTCCAGACACATGGGGTTAGTATGTTTTCTCATGTTCAATCACAATGGTCTTATAGTCCCTAAAGTGCAAAAATTATAAAAGAAAAATAGAAATAGAGTAAAAAGAACATTGCTTCTGATAGGATTGGGTACTCTTATAACCTAGGTCTCCATGGGCTTTTTAGGGTAGTGTGCCAGTGATCTAGTCATCCATGACACAAACTATGAACAAATCTTGACTTCCTTGAGGTCCAGAACTAGTTAAAGCAGCTTGTGTTGTGTTTAGCAAATCATCTGACTTTTTAAACTGTTAGGTACATCACTAGAGTGAAAGTCCCCAATGGCTGTGCAAACAGATCTCTCCTACATTGAAAAAAGATTCCCACTGCTTCCAGCAGGCTGGTAGTGTGGCAATCAAATCGCTTGGGTTGTCACCTTAACTTCACCATCTGTGTGCCTTGGAAAGGCTTCCTCACCTCTCAGAGCCTCCATCTATAAAATGGGAATAAAAGGATTACCAGTTTCTAAAGTTGGAAGAAGAAACTAGTTTACACAAAGTGGCCAGGCTAGGACTTGCCATGTCACTCAAAACATGCTAATAGTTAGTTCACAATTAGAAAGCCTTTAAACAAACATCATGTTGAGGATTAGACTTCTGTTCCTAAGCATGCTAGGAAAGTGCCCTATGCTGAGCAGCATTCCCAATGCTAGTAATTTAGACAAATGTATTATCCTATTTCTGGTTCCTTGTGGGGAAAGCCAAAGGCAAGAAGACTGTGCAAAGGTCAGAAGAACTAGGCCCTGCTTCTTCACTGCGCACATCCATCCTTCCCTCTTTTTTCCTAACTCAGGCAACAGCAAGGATGCTGAGACCTGTTCATTCCATGGGGAATTTTGAATGCTTTGCATTCTGAAGGAAAAGGATGAAATAACAGCAACAACCAGAATAATCTTCAGTAACCCATTCAGTGCTTCCAAGTCTTTGAAGGCTTTTGCTCTGTTTTCCTCCCTCTCAAAAAGCCAGTGAGGACCCAACCAGAACAGTTTCATTTTTTTAACGTTGGAAGAATCTCATATTCCTTGATAAGATGAATTTATGGAAAGGTCATTTTATAAAAGCAGGCACTTAAAAGAATGAATCAGAAAATAACTTGATTCCTGAGTGAAAAAACTATGCTCTAGGTAAATATTGTATTAAGAGTTTGGTGTCTTTTTTTTTCCTTGCACCTGACTGCAGTTAGTGAGAGCCTTGGCTTAATAATAGCCACAATGTGAACACACCTGGCCTTCTGCACGATCTGCTGGGTTATTTGTGTCAGAAAGGATTTTATCTCAAGTCTATTTCTTCTCTTGCTATCACATGATATGATGTAGAATTTCCCTTCACACAAACTCTCTGATCTCATCTATAGCCACAGAGATTAAAATAATCAACCCACACCAGAACCTCTGAGGCTCTTACCCAGATGAGTTGCACCTTACCTGGCAGTTCAGAAGACCACCTCTGGGACTCTGGCCAGGCTATTCTAGTTCAAGTTGGCTACTAAAGAGCTCTGTAATGTTCTTGTTCTTTCTGTGACTCAGTTTCCACATGTGTAAATTGAGTTTCTTTTTTTCAAGTTTTCCTTCAAACTTCACATTCTCCCCCCCATCATGAATTCAGCCTAATTTTTTTTTTTTTTTTTTTTTTTTTTTTTGGTTTTTTGAGGCAGGGTTTCTCTGTGTAGCTTTGCGCCTTTCCTGGAACTCACTTGGTAGTCCAGGCTGGCCTTGAACTCACAGAGATCCGCCTGGCTCTGCCTCCCGAGTGCTGGGATTAAAGGCGTGCGCCACCACCGCCCGGCTTCAGCCTAATTTTTGACAATATCTTTATTCAAGAGTCAAGATAGAGAGGAGTCAAGATAGAAAAGGACTACAGAGAAAACTCCTGTGGTCTTTCACAATCTGAATCTAGGAATCTGTACTGGGAGACTTAGCAGTTTCTTTGGATTTAATCTTTGATCCTATCAAATGGTCTCATAATGATGAATTCCACAGGACTTGATTTTGGCTGCCCCCCCCCATTCTCTTATTATCTGTCCATCCATCCATTCATCCATCCACCCATGACCCACCCATAATCTACCCACCCATCCACCCATCCATTACCCATTCATCATCCCTCCATCCATGACCCACCCATAATCCACCCACCCATGCATCCATCCATCTATAACCCATCTACCATCTATCTATCTATCTATCTATCTATCTATCTATCTATCTATCTATTATCTATCTACCTATCTTTCTTTCTTTCTTTCTTTCTTTCTCTCTCTCTCTTTCTTTCTTCCTACCTATCTATATCCCTCATCTACCTACCCATCCCTCCATTGATCCACCTGTTTTCACACTGAAATCGCAAGCACTAACAAAAACTTTCCCGAGAACGTTACAAGGAATTGACCCAGTGCCTGTAATTCTAGGAACTGATTTTTGAACTTCTTACTAGTTCATTGAGTTTCTATCACTCTTTCAATAGCTCTATGGGTAAAAGCATTTGCCTCAAAAGCCCGATGACCTGAGTATCATCTCAGAGATACATGGTGGAAGGAGAGAACAGACTCTTGAAAGTTGTCTTTCGACTTCCACACATGCACCATGTCATGGGTGTAGCCTCTCTCATATATATATCATACTCTTATATATATCATACATATGCATGCGTCAGACATGCATGACTTTTTTTTTTTTTTTTAAAGAATCTTTCTTTGACTTTGTCTAAGGTTGAACTGATTGAAGCAAGAATAGTTAGCCTTTGCCACAGGCTCCCTTGCATTCATCTCTTCTGTGAGTGTGATTGAAGCAATAGAGAACGGGTTCAGTGAACTGCTGGCATCTTTAAAATTGCAAGATATTGACACATAAAAGAATCTAAATTTTATAAAGAATGGGGTACCTTATAAAGCTGTATCAAAATATTTTTATTAATTCTTTGAGATTTTATACAGTGTATTTTATCATATTCCCCTCTCTTCCTCCCAGCTCCTCCCAGATCCTCCACCTGCATCTCTCTATCCACTCAACTTTGTATTCTCTCTCTCTAACCCATCAATTAAGTTATATTTTTTCTTAAAGAAAATGAGACTTTACCAAGGAAAGTTGTTTCCTGTTTGAGGCTGGTTGAAGAGTGAAATGTGTTTGCTGTTTGAGAGCCCGATTCATAGTGGCAGGAGGCTTAGAACATCCTGCAAGCTGCAGCCTGGCCTTAGGGTTTAGGAAACCCCGAGACTCTGACCAGTTCTGCCAGAAGCCCAGCAGTGTGCTCCAGCCAGTGTAAGTCCCAAGGCATCATTCACTGAGCGTTTTAGAGACTAGAAAGCTAACCAGTAGCCTAAAGCTATGTCATTGGTATTCCCCCAGCTAGCCCCTTGGTGTAAACAGGGCACGCGTGGTGCCATGAGCCCCCTTCAGTGTGGTGTGAAGGAAGAAAGAGGGGTCATCTTTGGTGCCATGAGCCTCCTCAGTGTGGTGTGAAGAGAAGGTGCATGCTTGGTGTGCCGAGGAAGCTGTGGAACGACAAGGGAGCAATTCGAAAGCTGTTCTTGTGCTCTAGGTTTTTGAGCTGTTGCTGTCCTTCTGTCTGTCTTGCCTGCTGTCAGCAGTGACTGTTTTGTCGAGGTCTTGGTCGGCTCTTCAGTCTGGACTCTGCCTGGTGACTGAGTCTTTCCTGTTCGCATGCTGATCATACTTGGAAATTATGAGTCATTGAAATGCAGCCATGAACACTGGGGGTGGGGAGATTAGTAGGGAAAGTGCAGCCAGGACTTCCTGTTCCAACTCAGGGTCATTATCTAGGGGCAAGCTGGGGACTTCTGTAGTGATAGGATGCCCACATTCAGCTGGCATTTGCAGCTCACAAAACTGATTTACAGAGGGTATAGGGAACTCCAATACAAAAAGAAACAGTTAAACCTTTTCTAGACTTCAGGGTGGACCTTCCACTTTCTGTTGCTGGTCAGACTCTTAACTGTTAATTTGCCTGCCTCTTTCAACTCCCAGCAGCTGCAGTCCTATTTAAAATTACAGGTCATGATTAGTACCATTACCGATTTAACAGGAATTAGAAGACTTACATTCAGAGAGTGCAGGTAATGGACACCAACAGCATTTTTCTTGTAATTCATGCACCATGACTGATTCATTCCCCATCTAGTCTTACAAGAATGACCACAGCACAGTCAGCGGTCAGATTACCTTGCAGAGGGTTTAAATGAGCACTGCTTGGCTAACTGTGCTAGTGCTGGCAGAACGTTGCTAAGTGTTTAGCGATCAGAAGTCAGCCTAATTATATGCTGACATAAAAGAGTTCAGCCTTAGAACATTTCTTCATAAGGGACAATTGTGAAGTCAACTTAAGGTGGGTTTGTTACTGACAGCAAGGACATCACAGGTGCAACAACATTCATTGATGATTTGGGGGTGTACTTAAATGTATGGCTGTGTGTGCGTGCGTGCGCGCACCTATGTGTATGAAGGCCAGAGGTCCAAACTTGGTATCTTGAGCCAGCAGTGGTGGTACACACCTTTAATCCAAGCACTCAGGATATAGAGACAGGCAGATCTCTGAGTTTGAGGCCAGCCTGGTCTACAGTGAGCTCCAGGACAGCCAGGGCACACAGAGACCCTGTCTCAAAAACCAAACCAAACAAAAAGACGGGTTGTCTTCTATAGTCACTCTCCACTGTCAAGTCCTTTGCTGCCAGGACAGAACTGACTGGGCAGTGAGGGAATAAAGAAAATATAAACAGACAGACACAATAACATCTGCTTGGGTAGACTTGGCTCTCTGATGAAAAACCTCAGCATGTTGTTATAAAGTTGAACAGAGAGGTGGGGTTATTGCACACAGCTGAACAGGGAGGCAGGTTTAGTCAATCTTGATAGGAACTGTCTCTGTAGGGGAATAGTCTTCAGTTCATAAATATCTGGGATAAGAAGGCTATGATGGACATTTTCTGTACACACTGTCAACATTCACACACCAACAAGAAGATTACTTCTAGGCTGGCTGGCTAGTGAGCTCTGGGGTCCCTCCTGTCTCTGGCTTCCCAGTTCTGAAGTTACAAATCACAGTTTGGCTGGATTTAACAAGGGTTCTAGGAATCTGAACTCAGGTCCTCATGCTTGCTAGGAACTTTATCAACTGAACCATCTTCCCAACTCCAAGGGTGTATTTTATAAACGGTATGTGTCCTCTGAAGTCCCTGAAAACCAGCCACTTCCCTGTACTAGTGCTATTCTAATTGGTTCCATTGCAGGAGTTTCCTTGGGTGGGATTTAAGTCATGATGCATCACCACATTTCATCCCAACACCACACTCTAATTAACAATGCTGAGCACCAGATGTTTGATAAATGAGGATGAGATGTATTTTTAGATCCATAGATTCTACTCTCAAAACCCAAGGAAACAACAGAAAGAAGAGGCCACCAATACACAATGTTGAAATAAATCATGATTACATTTGACTGTTTATTTATGGCAGACAACTCTGGGACTGAGCAATTTCTCTAGCTTCCTGTTCCTTCATGTGACTTTCATTCAACCATCTGAAATAATCCAGAGGGCCTCACCTTGCTGTCCTGATGTATGCCCCTGGGCTTCTGTTCTGGTTTTCTCTGCCTCAGAATGTCTGTGTTGTTCTTCCCTTGAGAGCAAGAGCACTAACTCTTCAGATCAGCTTAAGGACTAACCCTGCAGTCCCTTGAAGATTCCAGTCTCCTCCAAAGTCTACACTTCCCATTCTCTTCAGAAGCCTGTGTAGTCACAGGCTTAATAGCCCTCGTAGCCTTTGCCACACAGCGTTATGAAGGTGAATTACTTGTTTATCATTCCATCAGACTTTAGGGTTTTGAGACTAGGAACCTCAAGATAATTAACTAATTATTGGATTTGTAACAATCCCTGACACAGATGATGGTTGATAAAAATTTTTCAAATAATTTGTGAACTCTGATAAGCCAAATTTCTGTGATGCCACTACATTCAAATTATTCCTCAATCATAGACATTTTTCCTATACTCATAGGTACACACACTTACTCATGCACTTATGCATGAATAACCATTAATGATGACCAAACAGTTTTGCAAGTAACCTTATTTACACCCAATTTGGCTAAGATTTTCTGAAAATTTATCTTCACTGTGCAGGTACACTGGGAAAACCCTGGTCCTTAAGATTGGTCATGGTTAAGACCAGAGAACAAGGTGGCCTTGAGGGACAGGGTTGTCTGGAATACAAATGGGTACTTTTAGCCTGGAAGAAGGATCCTAGCTTTTGCTTGCACCTGACACAAACAATTTAAAAAGAGAAAGGATTTATTTTGGCAAGCCATTTTTAGAGGTTTTGTTCATAGTTCTCTGGCTGCATTGGTTTACAGTGTTTGAAAAGGCAGGGACACTATGGAAGAAGGCTGTGTACCTTGTGGCAGCCAGGAGAATGAATGAGAGAGAAAGAGTTAGAGAGGAGAGAGGGACCATGTAAGAGAGAATGAGCCAGAGAGAGAGAGAAAGAGAGAGAGAGAGAGAGAGAGAGAGAGAGAGAGAGAGAGAGAGAGAGAGAGAGAGAACAGGAGAGAGACTGTGTGGGCCAGAGTGAACACATGAGCTGGGATAAGACATGATTCTCCAGCACACACATATCCAGTGACCTCTTCCCTCCAACCAGGCCTTACCTCCTGGAAGAGCCCATCAATGTCATCATCCACTCTCCTTTTAAACCTTGACTGCTTGCAGGGCTTGAGAGCTTTTTCTTAGACTGTCTGGAAGATAGGGTTGTATTGTTCAGATGAATTCTCATCTCACTAGATGTTAATGTGGAAGAAAGATATGCAGGCTTGGGTGGACATGACAGTTCTGGAGCACAAGATGAGCTGTGTCTTCTGGAATGGGGCAGCATCTCTGATACAGTGCTTTCACATTTGCACAGGCAGGTAGGCAGACTCACCTTGGAGCAGGCTGTATGATTTCAGGGTCTAGAGCACTGTTCTCCAAACTCCATGCAATGAAATATAACATTAAAAGCCTTACCACAGAAATAGAGTAGCATAAAACCAAACAGGAAAAATAGCTGAGGGCACTGTGCCTATGAGAGGTTATTAACATTGTTTAGGCTACTATTTTGTGATGTGGGCATGGACATTGGTGTATGCATTCTAAGTCACAATGTGACATGTATTCCTAGCTGTGGGTTTCATTACAGAGTGAAAATGTCTGGCCCTCAGCCTTAATTCCAACACTCTCAATAACTTTAACCTTTCCTGTTTTGACTCCCAGAGGTAGGATTTTGCTGTTGTTTGTTTCTAACAAATTTGATGCCCGGTAGGCAACATAAAGTTCTGTAAATTTCCCTTTGTGTGTGTGGGAGGTATGGCTCATTGACAGAGTGCTTGCCTGGCACACACAAAGCCCTGAGTTTAATCCTTAGCAGCACCACAAGAACCGGGCATGGTGGAATATGTCTGTCATCCCATTACTTAGGAACTGGAGGCAGGAGGATCAAGAGGCCAAGATCATCCTTGACTAATATTAAGTTCAAAGCCAGCCTAGGCTACACATGTGTCACATGTGTGCATGTGGAGGTGGAGACAAGAGAATTGCCTGGAAGGGCCAGTTAACAAGCTCAACAGAAACATCAAGAGACACCATACCTCGAGAAAGTAGAAGGTAAAGACCAGCTTTTGACGTTGCCCTCTGACCTTGGCATACACATTGTGTCACCTGCATACCCACCATGTATTCACATATCCCTCCACCCCACTGAATAAATAATTTTTTTTATATACATGGAGAATAGACCTGGGGTTGGGAGAGAAAGAAAACAGGGGCAATGTAGGTTAAAACAGAGCTACAGAGAGGTGAGAAGTGCAAGTTGAGATATGAGGTGTAGCTTTTGTCACAGATGCATTGTATCATGGAAACTGGTCAAGAAAGTATATTTTGATCTTTGCTCACAAATAATGGATAACTATTGAAGACAATGGCTATGCTAATTTGCTTGACTCTAGTCATCATCACTATGCAGGTGTCAAGACATCATGTCATACACCTTAAATATGGAGATCCCCATAGTGAGGATCTGGTCTAAACTGCACTTGAAATTATAAGTCAGCTCCCCAAGGGGATGGTGAATGACAGGCAAGCTTTTACTGAAGCCTCCCAGGGTACCTTCTTAGCCTGGTATGAGAGATTTCCTCATCCCATCACTGTGTTTGGTCTGCCTATATATCTATTGCTGGAGTCTTGCTGTTTGTACTGGAGATCCCCTCCCTGCATCATCTCCTCCAGCTCCTGGATCTGACCCTCTTCACTTAGAGACTGCACTTAGGATCTGCAGTGACCCCAGTAGCATGAGTAGTTGTTGACACTCAGTTTTATACTATTTTGCAGCTTCCTTCACATCCACACAGGACCCTACACATAGCAGATGCTCAGTAAGTGCCATTGACTGGCTGGGGACATTTTCATAAACTCATGTAAAATTCCACCACTGGGAATGCTGTGAGAGCAGCAGGCCCGTGTTCTCTTCCTCTAATCTCCCCCTTCAGAAATTGGAATTTCTTAAATGAAATTAAGGGAGCCTCAGGCTGACGCTGCTTATTTCTGTCAAGAGTTAATTATGTGTGTGGTCTAAGGGGACTTCCCTGTGTGGCTTATAAGGGGAGTGATGAGGGGGCATTAGAGACACAGCTGGGTAGGAGGAAGACATTCTGTGCTAACTTTAAAGACCCATGGCTCTTTCATCTGCTTTGGGGGGAGATCTTTTCTCCAATACATTTTAGTGATGCTTATTGAAAAGGAGAAAATATTTAACTTTCCAGAAAAATCTTTTGACTGATTATCTTGCTGCATTATCAGACTGGGGAAAAAAAAGGAAATTCATAATATTATCTGGACTGTAATTCTTAGGCAGTATATATAGGTCTTGACATGGTGTCAATCTTCACATGGCTGACATGAAACAAAGACTAAGAGTGTTTCATCCCAGCACAGTTTTGCAAATATTGACTAATTTTTAAAATGTCTTTTTTTTTTTTTTTTTTTTTTTTTGGTTTTTCAAGACAGGATTTCTCTGTGTAGTTTTGGTGACTGTCCTAGATCTTGCTCTGTAGACTAGGCTGGCCTCGAACTGAGAGAGATCTGCCTGGCTCTGCCTCCCAAGTGCTGGGATTAAAGGCGTGCTGGTTGGCTTAAGATATCTTTTATATTAGCATATATTGATTATATATAATAATGGGTTTTATTATGACATTTTCATACATGTGCATACTGTATTTTGATTATATCCACACTTCATTCCTGCTACCCTCTCTTTTAAAAGGTTGTTTTTATTACACTTACTTTGTGTGTGTGTGTGTGTGTGTGTGTGTGTGTGTGTATGTGTGTGTGTGTGTGTAGAGGGAGGGCATGTGTCACAGCACACGTGGAATTCAAAGAACAACTTGTAGGAGGAATCAGTTCTCTACCTCCTCCATGTGGGTCCTTGGGATTGAACTCAGGTTGTCATTGGTTGATGACAAATGCCTTTACCTGCTGGGCCACTTCTCTGGCCCCTGCTACCCTCTCTCTTACTACAACTTACTCTCTTCCTCTTCCTCAATAGCTCCCCTTCTGTTTTCATGTCTTTTCTTTCTTTATGATCATATGAGTCTCACTGGGGTTGTCTACAGATGCTGGACTTCTTACCAGGGGTTACCACCGAAGACAAGTTCTCTCCTACCTCCTGCAGAAACCATTAGCTGCATAGCCCATCTCCTTCCAGATATTGATAGGTCCAATTTTGTACAGGTGATCACAACTGTTGTGAGTTCCAGACTGCAACAGCCTGTGATGCCCCGAAGTCAGCATTCCACGCCACCACCACACCTCTTCCTCCAGCTCTTCCATTCTCTCTGCTCCACCTTCTCTGGTATTCTCTGAGGCTTGGATGGGGTGATACTGATGTCCCATTCAGAATGAACACTCATTATTCTCAGTATTATGAGTTTCTATAGTTACTGTTAACCACTGCAAAAGGAAGCTGACAACAGCACTATTCTATGAGCATAAACTTAGTTATTTAGAAGATGATTTGACAGTCACATTGTGTCAGCTTAGCAGAACAACATCAGTAGCTTCCTCACTAGGACCTATGACTTCCCTAGCCCTGGACTTTTGACCAGGTTTGTAATATAAGATGTGAATTTTCAAATCGAAAATTTCAAAGCTTCTAGCTTAGTTCCTGGTTCTATGTTCCATGACCAAAGGGTATACTGTCTTCAGCAGTAGGTTCTTACTATCTAGTTTTGGTGGCCAAGAAAATGTTGAATTTCTTTTTAAAGACCTTTCGCATGTGGAATGGCTATAAGCAGAAGAATGGATAGTAAAAAGGTCATTGTCTACTTTGTAGAGTCACCTAAGAGAAAACTGTCTCCAACTTCAGCATTCATTCAGGCTTTCCTGTCATTGTTCAAAACAAGTCTGGCATATCCCTGAAGCTCCTTTTCTTTCTAGATAAAGAGAGCCACTAGGCTCAAGAATGGCATAGGAGACTACCTAGCAAGTGCAAAGACCTAAATTTGATCCTCATAATGGATATAAAAATCCTTGGTGAAGAGGAAAACCCCTGTAATTATAGCACTGAGGAGGTGCAGAAAAGAATCCCCGAGACTCAGTGGCCAGTGTGTAGACAATCTGGTGAGTTCAAGATCGATGAGAGCCTCTATCTCAAAGGAAGTGGATAGAATTCCTAAAGATAGTCCTTGAGGTTATCCTTCAGCCTCCATATGTACAGGTGCACTCTCTCACACACTACATGTACACATACGTCCACACAGGGACATTTAGGGAAAAAATGAAAATTTAGGTGTGGTGGTACATGCCTGCAATGACAGCATTCAGGAGGTAGAGGCAAGAAAATCAGGAACTCAAAGCCATGCTCAGTTACATAGTGAGTTCAAGGCGAGCCTTGATATGCCACCTGAAAACAGAACAAAACAAAACAAAAATAAATAAAATACACTCAAACAAACCAAAATCTAAACCAAAACAACAAAATAAAACCCTGCTTCTTGTTTTGCAGTCACACCTCATTGTTACATTCTTTGTATCCTGGTGTGTGAGCATGTGTGCTTATATGTGTGTACAGATGAATGTGTGGCCATGTGAAGGCCATGGACACCCCAGGTGTGCTCCTCAGCATCTATTTGCCTTTTATTTTGAGACAGGGAATCTTAATGGCCCAGAGCTCACCTGAGACGGGTAGACTAGCCGACCAGTGAGCCTGGCTTAAAAGCACATACAACCATGCCTCACTTTCTCTCTGCATTCTGGGGATTGAAGTCAGGTCTTCATGCTCATACAATAAGCCGTCTCCACAGGCACATCCCCTTTCTTAATTTACATTGTGTTAGCTTTATCACATGCTTCCTTCAGCACTGGCACCAGATAATTTCGGGCTGTTTCCCAAAACTCAAATCAAACAATGAGCATTTGCCAACATTAAGACTACTTCAGAGAGGCAAGAGATGCAGACCCTGAAGGCAATTTAAAGAGAGGAGTCACAATAGAGTTTTGAGTGATGCACGAGTATATTGTTGCCTGGGGTAGCTATTTTATTTGGTACAATACTCATTTTGATTTAGAAGAGTTTGTATATTTTTAAAATCCAGTTTCTTAATATGACATTCCTATGTTGTATTAAATCACTTTGAATTGAGTTTTGAAATGGTCTTAGTGGATAAACTCTTCAGGTGACTTTTAAACGTATATCCTATCAAACTGGAAAAGATGCAGTGGAGAAAACACTCTTTAGAAGTGCTGGGTGTTGGGAATGTGAGAACCAGAGACAAATTCCCATACTAGCTTGTGACTGAACTGTTAGGATTCCATTTCTGGAGCTGAGAGCAGTTCAGTAGGCAAAATGCTTGCTCTTCAAACACAGACACTTAGCTCCGTCCCCAGAGCTCACGTACAAAGGCTGGGAATGGTTGTTTGCGTCCAGTGATGATAGGCAGAGCTGGAAGCTCCATCCTTACACACACACACACACACACACACACACACACACACACACACACACACACACACATTCTGTCCCCTGTCTATGGTGGTGATCTGTTAGTGGAGCATTGATGAACTTACTGAACTCAGTATGGCAAATATCAGACCATCAGGCACTCAAAGTGTCATTTACCCTGGAGAACAAAACATACATCAGTAGAAAAAGCCTCTATGGGATGGAAATGTTTCCAGTTCTAGTCCTGTTATCAGCATGTAACCCGACCAGGACCCTTCAGATTTTCTGTGGACCCATTGTCAGGCCATAGCTGTAAAACCATGGTTTTATGCCTCAGCCTGGCCCACCAACACTCAGATATTTGGCCAGACATGAGTAAGGCTGCTTTGGAGAAGACATTTTTTTTTTTTATTTTATAAAATTAACATTAAAAGGATGGTTTGTTTTCTTTCAGTGCTGTTATGGAGCATGAGGCCTCACACACGCCAGGGAGGCAATATATCACTTATCTACACAGCCAGTCCGAAATATGTGGGTTCTGAATCAAACAAAATTATTCCCCATGAAGTGAGTGGGCCTTGCCTATCAGCCAGAGGCCTTGACCTCTCCCTAAACAGGAATTCACTAGCAGACAATTTCTGCATTTGGGTTGCAGTCTCATTTTTCGGTACGGCCCACCAGCACATTGTGGGCTCATCAGCCTCGTAACTACATTGGCAATTTTCTTTTAAACTTTTATGTATTTATTTATTTACTTATTGTGTTTATGTAAGTAGGCATATATCTGGCACTTGTGTGGAGATAAGATGACAATTTATTTGCTGGAGTTGGCTTTCTCTTCCTACCATGTAGTTCCTGGGATTGAACTCAGGTCATCAGGCTTGGCAGCAACACTTTTACCCTTTGGTCTGTCTACAGTGTTAGCAAATTCCTTCACATAATTGTCTCCATCTGTCTTACTTAGAGTTTCTATTGCTCTGAAGAGACACTATGACCACAGCAACTCTTATAAAGGAAAACATTTAATTGGTGTGGCTCAATTACAGTTCAGAGGTTCAGTCCATCATCACTATGGTGGGGAGCATGGCGGCATGCAGGCAAACGTGGTACAACTTGATCAGAAGGTAACAGGATGTTAACTAAGACACTGGGAAGTATCTTGAACATAGGAAACCTCAAAGCCCACCCCCACAGTGACAAACTTCCTCCAACAAGGCTGTGCCTACTCTAACAAAGCAGTATCTCCTAATAGTGCCACTCACTATGAGCTTATGGGGGCCACATTCAAACTATTACACCATCCATATACATCCTGTTTCTATGGGGAACCTTGAAGAACACATTTACTCCAGAGGCTTCTGACCCCAGGAAAGTAAAGGGTGAAGGAACACTGCTTGCCACAGCCCTGGGCCATGACTGACAGCTTCTCCTAGGAACACTTTCTCCCTTTTCCCTCTCTTTCTTTGCTGAACTTTATTTTTCCTATATAGAAAACAAAGAGGTTGGAGGCAGAAGGTAACTTCCAAAGCCACATCTAGCTGTGATGGTCCCTGTGTGTAGAGGAAGAGCTGCACCTGAGCTGTGACATTCAAATGCTGGTCAGATTGGGTTACTGCCAAGGGAGAGAGGCATGTGAGATGTATAAATATGCTTGTGTAGAAAGGAACCTTTTCTGGGGTATGCAAAGGTTTAGGGGCATCAACGGGGAACTCCTGGCCACCCTATAAATATCCTTTCAAGCTGAAGTGGTTGGGGAAAGCAGGGTGTGTCCTTGGACTCTCGGAAGTCACTGGGGAAGGTCCCTGCTGCCACTGTGCTCTTGTGTGTGTCTGTGGGTTTTTGAGTGACAGAAGGTAGAGAGGCATTCATTTGATGGACTCAAAAGAACCCACAGGACTAGGGTGACCCTTCCTATTCACCTCCCATCTCCAGAAGATTGGGGTCCATATGGTTTCTGTTAGGGGGAGAACAGTAGGGTCCCTGCTGAGCGTGGAAATGCAGGCCTGGAATCCCAGTTCTCAGGCAGAGGCAGGAAGATTGCCTAGGACCAACCAGATGGGCTACCTAGTAGTAAGAAGAACCAGGATTCCAGGTTGTATTTTAACTATGCTTTTAAGCGGCATGGAAAAGTTGCCTGCTATTATTCTAGGATCTCTGTTGTTTCCATTCTTTTTTTTTTTTTTAATTTTTTTTATTTATTTATTTTTTTTTTTTATTTTTTGAGACAGGGTTTCTCTGTGTAGCTTTGCGCCTTTCCTGGGACTCACTTGGTAGCCCAGGTTGGCCTCAAACTCACAGAGATCTGCCTGCCTCTGCCTCCCGAGTGCTGGGATTAAAGGCGTGTGCCACCACCACCTGGTGTTGTTTCCATTCTGAATCAGTGAAGAGGCTAGATTCTTAAGTTGACCTGCAAGAGTACTGTGTGTCTTTGAGCCCTTGAGTGAAATAATTGGGCAAGCCTTTGTAAGCATGATGATGCTATTCACGGGAAAGAATTGTCAAGGTTATAGCACACACTCAAGTGATTCAGCTGAAGAAAGTCTGCCTGAGAGTCTCTTTCCATATATTCGGGTTTTCTATTTTCTTTCTGGCATACACTGCAAGCCAGGAGACAACGGCCCAAGCCAATGGGAAGGGCTAGCAACTGCTTACACAGCTGGAATTGAGGATCTGGAGTTGAGTTTCCAGATCAATAGACCACTGCCTGTGGCCCATTAGCTGGGTTCTGGCCCACTGGACTGTACCTTACTCCATTCCTGTATGTGTCAGAGCCATTTTAGGCACATTCACCTTCCTGACAATCTACTGCCTGAAGGTACAAGTCAGACTTTGGAGATGGCTCAGCAAGTAAGAACACTTGTAATGCAAGAGGACCTGGGTTTGGAACTGCAGCATCCACAAAAAAGCCTGGGTGGCCTCTCATGCCAATAATCCCAGCACTGCGGGGTGGGGGCAGAGACAGGAGGATGGATGGGGCTTGCTAGCTGCCAGCCCAGCCCCAGGATTAGTGAGAACCCTATCTCAAGGGAAAACGAGAGAAAGAACTGAGTATCTGTCATCTTCCTTTGGCCTCTACTAATGTATGAGTACATATACCCTAGACATACATGGGAGAGAGAGAGAGAGAGAGAGAGAGAGGAGTAGAAGGTTTTGCTTCTGCTTCCTGTAGAAAAAAATTCATAGCATACAAGGCTTTAACAAAAGACCACTTCTCTCTTTTTCTCAAGTACCATCTCAGCACTGATGACTGCCCAGTCTCCCATGACAAAATCTGAGTTCCTGCTTATAAACTTTCACTCTGAAAATAGTTGTTAACTCTGGCTCTACATGCACACCTCTGCATGTACCCTCTTCCCATCACCACATATTTAATGCACAATGATTAATGAATTTATCATTTAAGCATGGTTCTTGGGGCAGGAAAGACATTGGTGAATGGTGAATTGGTCCCTACATTTTATAGGGACACAAATGGACAATATTATTCAGCACATTAGAAACTGATGTTAAGTATGGAAAAAATCAAAGTGAAGTAGAGAGCCACAGAGGTCTGGGAATGGGAACCTGGCTGCATTTCCTGTAGCCAGGTCTCTTTGAGAGGGTAAAGAAATATGTCAGTTTGGCAACATTATTATGATAACTGTCAGGTACAGGGAGCAAGTCAGGCCTATATCTTAGAGAATAACTTTCCAAGCAGAGGCAGTGGAGCACACTGAGGAAGGCTAAACGTAGAAGAGACTAGGAGAGTGTGGACAGTGGGTCCAGATCTGGCAGGGTCCTAAAGGCCACCATACGGGCTCCAGCATGGATGAACTGAGGTGGAAAGTAGCCAGAAGGCTTTGTTCAGGAGGGAGACATGTCTTGGCTTATATTTTCATAGGACTGCTGTGAATGCTCTGTTGTGAAGAGACTGAGGTGTAAAAGTGCAGAGATCATTTGGTACCTTGTACCTTCAGGCAGTAGATTGCCCTGTTTATCTTTGATGCTGATGATAAATCATTTAGGATAAGTATAAACTGACCCTTGGATTTCCCTGGGTGGAGGTCCCTGGTAACCTTTAGAAGTTCCAATAGAGCACTTGAAGGCAAACACCTGATGGGTTATAAAGAGGAGAAAAAAGGAGGCAGAAACAAAGACAGTGTGGCTAGACAACTTGGGAGGAAAGTTTTCTAAATACCTGAGGAGTCTCTGATGTACTTGCCTTTCTAAGGCGATGTGTTCCAATGAGTTGAGGAACTAACTTATGGATGCCTTCATTCCAAGCTTGTTTCTCTGGCTGCATGAGTCTTTTCAAAGAGTTTATCGTGTGCCTGTTATGAAACAGAAAGTAGTCATACTTATCAATGAGGCAAGAGCAAGCCTGGTAAGATCACTGCCCTCCTGGAGGCAGTCATGTTCCCAAGAGAGAGAAAAGGCAGACTAAGACAGGCAAACCATGTAGCTGATCACTGCTTGCAATGAGAAGTATGATGCAGGTCACAGTCCTGTAGGATGTGGATGCAATTCTTCTTTATGGCAGTGAAGAAAGTAAGCAGAGACATGGAACAATGGATCCCCTGACCACCCTAGAGTGGTAGATGGGGGCTGACCTGAAGTGTATTTTGTAGGTGAATGTGATCCCTCTCCACTTGCCCACTGAAATTCTATGCAATGACTTTTGGCAATGGAGACTTTTCGGGGTAAGTAGGACATGAGAAATAGGATTGATACCTTTATAAGAACAGACACCAGGAAGATGGTTTCTGTCTCTTCTACTCAAGGATGGAACAAGACTGCATCCACCTACAAACCAGGAAGATGGCCTTAGTAGAAACCAAATCAATTGGTCCTTTCCAACCTCCAGAATGGACAGACATGGATCTCTGGTGTTTAAAACTCCCAGGCCATGATGTTTTTGTTGTAGCAGCTGGATTTAGATGTATATGAGTCTTTCCCCAAATGGCAAAAGAGTCTTCCAGCAGAGGGAAAGGGTCTCTAACAGCAGAGGCCTTAAGATGGAAGGGAGCAGGAGGAGGGAAGAAGAGAGAGGGTCTCATTGATTGGAGTGGTTGAGTTTGAAGGAAGGCAGGGAGAAAACACATGGGCAGCAGAACATACCTGGGAAGCTTATCAGTCCTGGGCCTTGAGGGTGAGTTGCACCCTGTAAGGCAGTTTCTGCAGGGGTCACACTCTGTGCTGTTGGGAGGGGACGGTGGCTGTGGAGTTGGTGACAAATGTATGACTTGATACTTTTTAGAGTAACCCTGCTGATAGTTTGGACACAATGAATGAAAGAAAAGAACAATCTGACAATTGCTTCTATATGGAGGCTGGGGTGGTAGCTCTGAAGGCAGAGTGCTTGCCTAGCATGCATAAGGCATTGGGTTGGATTCCCAGCACTACATAGGCCAGGCATGATGGCTCATGCCAGTTATTATAGCACTCAGGTGGTAGAGGCAAGAGAATCAGAAATTCAAAGTCATACTCAGGTACATAGTGAGTTTCAAGGTCAGCCTTGACTATAACAAATTACTTCTTTGGCATGGGCAGTCAGTTACATGAGGTACCATTATCTAAGAAGGAAATATCTGGTAATTGACAGTGTGAGGAGGTGGGGAGGAACTGGAGGTTAGGAGCAGAGAACTGGTGTGAAAATAAGAGTTCAACAAATTTTGAGGTAAAATATTTTGAGAAGTTGGAAGCCCAAAGTGGTGATGCAGACTTCTGATCCCAGTGCTTGGGAGGCTGCAACACTAACCTGAGATACACAGCAAGCCCGTGTTTCCAAAACCAATCAGTCCACTAACCAAATTAGTCAATAAAAAGTGGCCCACTTGATCAGATACTTCTAGTAGATGCTAGCTTTTGAAGACTGTGGTAGTCCTAGTCCTAAAGCCCTCAGAGCCCTGGGGGCTTATCCAACAATGACTCTCTTCTTTGTTTGGAGGGTTTGATGAGAATGGCCCACAGAGGCTCATATATTGTAATGCTTAGTCATCAGGGAATGGGACTGTTTGAAAGGATTAGAAGGGGCCGGGCGGTGGTGGCGCACGCCTTTAATCCCAGCACTGGGGAGGCAGAGGCAGGCGGATCTCTGTGAGTTTGAGGCCAGCCTGGACTACCAAGTGAGTCCCAGGAAAGGCGCAAAGCTACACAGAGAAACCCTGTCTCGAAAAACCAAAAAAAAAAAGAAAGGATTAGAAGGGTTAGGAGGTGTGGCCTTGTTGGAGGAAGTGTGTCACTGGTCGTGGCCTTTTTGGTTTCAAAAGCCCTTGCCAGGCCGTGCGTAAGTGTGTGTGTGTGTGTGTGTGTGTGTGTGAGTCTGAGATTAGATAATCTGAAGAACTCAGTTCTCTCCTTCTACTGCATATGTCCCAGGGATAGAACTCAGAGCATCAGGCTTAGCAGCAGGCGCCTTTACCTGATGATCCATCTTGACAGCTCAGCTATTTTGTCTTATGAGTCAGGGCTTCACATTGTAGTCTAGGCTGGCCTCACAGCCATCTGAGGCCTGAGATTATTGGCCTACACAGCTACATTGGACTTTTTTTTAATCTGGTAATTTGCTGGAGGCTTGACTTCCTTTTGAATTCACCTTTATTTCCTGGGCTCAATGGGGGCACTTTATGAAATGGAGGATGGTAGACAGTACCATTCCTGACTGAGGATAGAACTAGGGAGAGAAAACTTTGGATGGGTTGAGATGTGATGCTGGATGGTGGAGAGGTGATTTGGGGAGCCTGTTCCAGCAAACAGCATGTGTGTAACAGCTTCCACTCTGGGCCTGGTGACTGCAGACTGCCCTGCCTTCTTAGGGCTAGAAGGGAGTCCATAATAAGGCAGGGTGGAAACCTGACTCACTGGCACACAGTTACAGGCTTTTGTCTCTGATTCTGACTTGGAAGTGACTCATGGGTTGGAAAAAAAACCTTTGGAATCAAATGTAAGGGAATAAAAGGCAGTTTTGCCTTGACTGAGTTTTATCCTAAGATAAAGTATGGACCGGCTCTCCCATAAACTCTGGGAACCTTCTGCTGCTTCAGCCTTCCTCCTGCCATAGTATGGGAGTTATGAAGCCTGACCAGTCGCTCATTTTCTTCAAGATTTTTATGAAATGCAATTTAGAGGGAGATATAATCTCTCTTTTTTGTACTCACTCCAATAAACCCTAATTACTACTAGGGCAGGGCAGATGGGCTTCTAGAAGCCTGGAGCAATATGTCACATTCTTCTTTTACATTAACAAAGTCTCTGGTTCCAACAGCCACCAGGCCACTTCTCTGCCATTCAGACTAGGCCCCTGCAATCTGCAGTGGATTGATTTCCTGAGCATCTGGTGGTGGGACAGAGGCTGTGGCTCACACACACTGGAATACAACTCGGAACAGTGGGGCTCAAATGCGGTCTGGAGAGCTAGTTCTGAATTCCGTTGAGATCTTGGGCAACTTGGATTAAGAAATGCAGTTTGACTTTGGGGCTGGAGGTGGAAGTAACAGATATAATTTGAGCTAAACAATAAGGAGAATTTCTTGTAAAAAAAAAATACTAGGCTGTCACAAGGGATACGAGGCAGGCAGGGCTGGCTATGCCAGGGACACAGGTGACCTACAACCTCAGAGCCCCTGCTGGCTTCTCCTTGTTCTTGTTTCATTCTCTGCCCATCTCTGTCTTCACACTGGCTGGTTCCTCTTGCACTTGGCAGAAAATGGGGTCACATAGAACTTTATAATTTCTTTCAGTTTATCCCTGGGGAGAAATTGCCTTTTACACTTCCAGTTTCAAGTTCCCCAAGAAGGCTTCTGATTGGATTAAAATGTGTCACCACTAGGATCCTGCACTAATCCTCTGGGGTAGGTAAGAGAGTGGGCTGAGTTGGGCCCCGCGTGGTCCCCACGGTGGACTAAGTGGTTCTTCCAGGAGCCTTGTGGGTGTGGGGAGATCAGAACGGGCTGCAGCTTCACCCCTGACTTAGGGAACCGAAGCTCTGTAGGCTGTTTTCAGAACCAGCCACAGGGGGAAAAGCCTTTTGAAAAATCTAGATGCTGTGTAACTCCCCAATTGCTGAGAGGACAGGGACTGCCCCCATTATGCTGACGTGGCCACAAACAGATTGAGCACTCAGTCCAAGCTCAGAAGACTGAGGAGTCCAGAGACACTAGTTGTCTTCCCCTTTCTGAGCTAAGCCTCAGCTTCTGGTAGCATTGGCACAGGCCTGGGGCAGGGGAAGAGACTATGGGCTTCTCCCCCTCTGGTGCCACTAGCCAAGCTGGGTAGGCTGAATGTGTGAGAGCCAGGGCTCGACAAGGAGATGCCAGTCGGGTGGCACAGGCGCCGCCCTAATTTGTAGCACAGGTCTGGGGTCTAGGTCTTTTAATGAAAATCCTGTTAAGGGTCACCAAGCGGACTGCACTCCTAGCCTTGAAGATGGCAGAGTGCCTGGTCATTTGCAGGGTGAGGACAGGATCCTTTACAGGTGCACAGCATACAAACCATGGCCCACAAAATGTCACCAGCGCTGAGGTGCACTTTCCTAGACGCTCTCTGCAGAGGGAAACCCACCCGGGAAAAGGACTCTGGGCTTTATGGCCCAGGAGGACCGCACCCTGTGTGTGTGTGTGTGTGGGGGGGGGTAGGGGACGGGGCTGGGGATGGCAAGGCCTTCCCAACCTCCACCCTCCTTGGTGATTGCTCTGGCTTTGTAACCTGCTCTGCCACGTTGTAAGGGCTTGGAGGTGGGTGGAGGCACCAGTTATATCAGCCAGAGGAATTTCTGGCTAAACTTAAGTTCCCCCGCCTCCCTCCCCTCCCCCCAGGCCAGGCTCCCTCTTGACTCGGTGGCGACGACCCTGATGCGGCTGAGATCCAGCCTGGCCAGGCAGCCGCCGCGGTTCCCCTCCCCCGCCGGCCTGCGAGCCCATTTTCGCTCGGCCGGTCTCCGCGCCTCCGGATGGATGGCGCCCCACCCCCCGCTCCTCTGCTCAGTCATTCAGACTTGGAAAGTCAATAACACGCTGACATCATCAGGGGTTTGTGTATTATTACACGGCTACTTTCCAGAATACCTGGCATTATCTAAGAGAGGAGCACTCGATTGCACCAGCAAGGCCCTGAGCGAAGCCTACAGCCCAGGGGAGGCGCGGGTGCTGCGGCCAGGCCCTTTTCTCCACCGGGAGTACCTCCAGGGCACCAATTAGGAACAGATGGTGGCTTCTGCTCTAAAAGCAGATGCACTTTAGATATCGATACAGATTCATTTTGGCTTGGGGGTGCACTCATAAGTCACCCTCAAGTGACCTCCATTTCTTCCGAATACACACATACCCTGACTTTTGCTCTTTAAAGGCCATTTTCAGTGATCCTCACAAAGGCAAAAAAAGAAAAGGCATTTGTTCTAACCAGAAGCCAAAGCGTGCCTCTTTTGAGGCTTGGGGTGTTACGTAATTGCCATGGCTGGTGATTAGGGCTTTGCTTTACAAGGCTGAACTGGCGGGTTTGGTGCCTGAATTTCTCTTTAAAGCTTCCTGCCGGGCAAACACACAGAAAAACATGGCCCAGATTTACAGTGCAAAACTGCTTTCCAAGCAAATTGCCTTAGTATTGTTTCGGTTCTGGAGGAGGGGAAGTAGATGAATTTGGTGTTAATTAAGATCCATTTATCTTACTGCTCTGGAGTTTCTTTTACCTGGAATGAGTTTTAAAAAATAATTTTATTCATTTTAGCAGTTCTCTTCCTCTTCCCTGCTGTACACGAAGTAGCTTGGATACTAATTAATTGTATAGCTTGCTGCCATTTTGCTCTGAGGGCACATTCACATGTTAAAGACTGTACACCCAATAACTCTCACAACATGGTGCCTTTTCTGTTTGGCCAAACAGGCCGTTTATTTGCAGACACAGGACAGGTCTCCTTTAAATTCTATTCAGTATTTTTAATTGGAAAAAAATGGCAGCTAGAATTAATGTGGAGAATGATGGGGAAAGGCTGTTCCTCCTTGGCCTCATCTTACCCTTCCTGCTCTGGCAGGGAGCGGCCTGATTTAAAAGTCCTTAAGTGCTCTCCTGGAGGAAGCAGAGTAGACAGCCTCTCAAGGAGTAATGTTTTTTGCTCCCTGCAGTCAGTCATTTCAGTAGGTTAGGGACATTTCTCTCTAGATGGTGTGACAGAGAGTCTCTGAAGCTGGTGCACACAGCTGAGAGTCTGTGCTAGAACCTCTAAGACTGCCTGAGACAGGTCTGAAGTGGTGAGAAGTGTAAAAGAAGGAAATTATTGGGTCAGAAAGGAAAAAGAGCCCTCCCTGTGGAGTCTGGTTGAAACCTCGAGCCAGCTGAAAAGCAAGATCTTTCTTTCAGTTAGTTTGCTGTGACGGTTGCTGCCATACAAACGACATTCCTGTGTGTGCACGTGGATCCAAGTGTGTGAACACCAGAGGATGACCTCAGGTGTTGTTTCCCAGGTGATTCTGCTTTTTGTTGGAGGTGGGGTTTTCCCCTCTGCCTCCCCCCTTAATTTTTATTTATGTGTATGAGCATTCCTCTGTGTGGATGTGTGCAAGGGCCGTTGTGGTGAGAAGAGGGCTTTGGTCCTCAGGAGCTGAAGTTGGCTGTGGTTGGGAGCTCCCAGATATAGGTACGTGGAACTGATCTGTGCTCCTCTGCAAAAGCAGCAAGGGTTGGTAAGTCCTAGCTACAGTCCCATGGCCTACTTCTTGAAATAGTCTAGGTTAGCTGACCAGAGTTCCAGCCATCTGCCTGCTCCTACCCCTCATTTTGCCATCTTGCAGATTATGTGGTCATGCCTGGCTTTCTATGGAGTTTCTAGGCAATCTACTCAGGCCCCCACACCCCAGAGATCCCTCCTACATAGAAATACTTCATGTTAAATTAGCCATGAACCATGCTTAAGACCCAAGCCTGTTGATCTTGAGCATGGCTTTATTTCTGTCCAGGATATTGTTTGGGAAGCTTACAAACAATAGTGTTAAAGCCTGTGAGGCCGCTCAGTGGGTATGGGTGCTGGCTGTGCAAGCCTGGAGCTCTGTCCCCAGAACCCACATGTAAGGAGAGAACCGACTCCACTGACTTGTTCTCCTACCACACATGTGCACCCTGGCACGTGAACCCATATGCACACATCACAGAAATATATGATCATAATACATTTTTAAAAATTATTGATTTTTATTTTTATATACATTGGTGTTTTGCCTGAGAGTATGCCTGTGTAAGGATGTTGGGTCCCCTAGAACTGTAGTTACAGACAGTTGTGAGCTGCCATGTGGGTGCTGGGAATTGAACCTGGGTCCTTTGAAAGAGCACTCAGTGCTTCTAACCACTGAGCTATCTCTCCAGCCCCCAATAATACATTTTTTTTAAAAGTAAAAAGTTATTAATTTTGTTTGCAGTGGAGATATCCTACCTTCTTGAATCCCTTAACCAGGTACTTACCTTATCAAATGTAGTCCTGTAATAAGCTGCCCAGGGTCCATCCTGGGATCTCATCTAGATTCCTTAGCAACCCTTTAAAAATAAGTTTTTAAAAACTATTCTTTGGAATAGTCATATATATGTATACATATATATGTGTGTGTCTATATGTATGTATATACACATATACATATATACACACACATTTTACACACACACACACACACACACACACCACTATTCCAAAGACAATAAAGTGGGCTTTTTGAGGAGCCCATTTATGTGTCTCTATATATATACATATATATGTATGTGTGTGTATGTATACGTATATATGACTATTCCAAAGATGATGAAGTGGGCTTTTTGAGGGAGCCCACACCAGTAAGTAAGCTCTGTTGTGTTTATTCCCCTGCCCTTCAAGTACTTGTCTTTTCTGTTGTTAAAGAATTTCCAACTCCACTTCATACTGGCTCCTCTTGAAAATGTTTTCTGCATCAAAGCTAAGGACCTAGTTTTCCCTGAGTCTAGGTCCCTAAAAGAAGAAGTTATGAGAACAAAGATATCCTCCATCCCTCTGGCTCCAGGGGCCGTTCTGTACCTTGCAGTCACCTTCTCACCCTGGATTTCTGCCTATGCAGAGGGACTCAAGCCAGAAGCTGGCTTGGGCAGAAGCTAATGGAGGAGGCCACTCCTTCCACTGCTCTGCCCGGAGCAGCCAGTCAGGAGTGACTGTGGCAGTTCTCTATTTCCTTTGGAAAACAGAGGTTGCCCTCTGAGCCTTTCTTGCCAAATATTTGCAAGCTGATTAGAACAGGGTGTACTTTGGTTCACAAGATTTTTCTCTCTTAGATGGGCCAGGTACAGAGTCCTCTCGTCTTGGCTTTGAAGGAAATAGTGTTGAAATACACCCTTGGCTTTGAGGAAGACCATAGCAATGCTGATTCTTCACCAAACTTGAGAAAAGGGTCGCACTGTGCTGCTTCAGCTGGTCTCAAACATCTCGGTTCAAGCACTCCCCACAGCATAGTTTCCCCATTAGATGAGATTACAGATGTGCATCACCATACCCGTTCTACTAGTGAGTCAGAGATACCAGAATAGCCACATTTACTGCCACTCTATTCACAATAGTCAGGAAACAGAGCCAGACGAGGTGTCTGTCAATTGGTTTATGGATAATGAAGCGGTGAAGTAAGCCAGGCTCGAAGAGACAATCACTGCATGTTGTCTCCCATGCGACCCTAGCCTTTAACTTGTATACATGTGTAGAGAGTAAGTGTGAGTAGAGCTCAGGAAACAGAAAGGGCCCACAAGTTGGAGGAAAAAAGAAGCTTCACGGGAGAGGGGTAGAGTATGTGGAACACATGCGAGGTGAAAGTGGAAGGGAACTACCGGGTACAAGTCAGGGCGGGGGCGGGAGAAGGGGGAGGGGAACCAATTCAATCTAATTAAGTCTGAAAGTGCCATAAGGAAACTTGTTATTTTGTATGCTAATTAATTTAATACATAAATTACCAAATGCATAAACTGTCTGTGAGCAAGATTTTCAATGTATTGCTCACTGATATTTTTGGTTAAAAATTAGAGAAATAAATTAGAAAAACAGAAAAAAAGGTCAAGTGGGGCTTTTAGTAGATTTCAAAAATTAGATTCAGAAATTTTTCTGTGTTGAGCTGTTACTATTTCAAAATCTTCTGGGTTGCTATGCACATCTAGTCACGGAATATAGCAAATACTTTGAACCCGGAATCTTAACTCTGAATAGAAATGGTGCAGATAAAGCGAACTGGAAGGTCAAGGGGGTAAATTTAGCCCTTGCTGGTGTTTAGGAGTCCTGCCTGATCAATTTTGTTAGGCTTTACAAAAAAAAAAAAAAAAAAAAAAAAAAAAAAAAAAAAAAAAAAAAACAAAAAAAAAAAAAAAAAAAACAAAAAAAAAAAAACAAACAAAAAAATCAAAACAAAAATCAACATTAACAATAACAGAAATCCAAACTGGAATAAAGATCTGGAGTTTTCACTTCTCAGTAAAGGAAAAAAAGGAACTCTATCTGTGGTGGCATTGTGTTACCCAAAATATTGTGCACCCTAATAAACTTATCTGGGGTCAGAGAACAGAACAGCCACTAGATATAGAGGCCAGAAAATGGTGGCGCTCACACCTTTAATCCTAGTATTCCAGAGGCAGAGATCCTTCTGGATCTCTGTGAGTTCAAGGCTACACTGGAAACAGCCAGGCATGGTAACAAGAGCCTTTAATCCCAGGAAGTGATGACAGGAAGCAGAAAGGTATATAAGGCGTGAAAGCCAGGAACTAGAGCTGCTTAAGCTTTTAGGCTTTTGAGCAGCAGTTCGGCTGAGTTTCATTCTGGATGAGGACTCAGATGCTTCCAGTCTGAGGAAACAGGATCAGCTGAGGAATTGGCAAGGTGAGGTGGCTGTGGCTTGTTCTGCTTCTCTGATCTTCCAGCATTCACCCCAATTCCTAGCTCCAGGTTTGATTTTATTAACAAGAACTTTTAAGATTTGTGCTACATCTATCTTTTTCTGTAACAGAAAAAGCTTTAGGCAATACAAACCACAGTGACCACTGGGCTGAGCTGAACAGAGATGCTCCTTTCAAAGCCAGTGCCAGCCTCTGAGCCCTCCGGTGCAGTCTTTCCCTCTCAAGCAGGTTCATTCTCTTACATCTGTGATGCTTCACGAAGCTGTTGAGTCTGTGCAGCCTTTTCGGAGAGCCCCTGGAGATGAACTTCCTTGTCAGTTTTCTCATCTTTCCACAGGGAAGGACCATCTGTCAAGGCCCAAGGAACCTTTCCATGTCAGTATAAGTCTAGGACCACAGGCTGCCTGTGACTTTCAGGGGCCCTGAATACTCCTTTGATAAGTGAATCTGACACTTTATCTCCTTAAGAGTTAACATCTCTAGCTGCATGTAATGCTAATGGATGAATTTTGAAACTCATTTCTTGGGTTGGATGTAGCTTAGTTGGTAGAGTGCTTGCCTAAGTGTGTGCAAAGCCCTGGGCTTGATCTCCTGTACCTCATAAAACTGGATGGAGAGGGAAGTGTCATGTCATCCTAGTGCTGGGGAGATGAGGACAAAAGGAACAACTTAAGATGGTCCTCAGCTGTATAGTGATGAGACTCTCAAAGAAAAGAAAAGAAAAGAAAAGAAGAGAAAAGAAAAAAGGAAAGAAGAGAAAAGAAAAGAAAAAGCTAACATTCATCACCACCCTCACCCCTGAGACAGGTTTTTTTCTGTGTAGTCTTGGCTGTCATAACTCACACTCTGTAGAAAAGGCTAGCCTCAGAGTTAGAGATCAGCCTGCCTCTGCCTCCCAAGTGTTGGGATTAAAGACATGTGCCACCCTGCCCAGCCTTCATTTACTTTCTTATGAAAAGAATAATAGCTGCCATCTTACAGCTGTCTGGTGTATATATCCTTTGGAACAGTAGTTCTCAACCTGTGGGTTGTGACCCCCTTGGCAAACTTTTATCTCCAAAAATATTACATTACAATTCATAATTTTAAGAATCCAAGGTGTGTGAAGCATTTTCATGCATTGCTTCTGTAAATCTCTTCAGTTCTCATGTACAGTAGATGTTTACTGTGCTTGCATACTTGTGTCTCCTCTCCCCCAACTCATATGGTGAACCCTGATAAACCTCATACACGATACTATTGAAAGGTGGCCTTCAGAAGATGACTAAAGGTCATGAGGTCACCACTCTGTCTGGTTAGTGCTTTTATACAGGAAACACAAAGAGGCTTTAACTTTGAAATGATCCTACTCTTGGTAGGTGGGGCACTTGCCATGGTCCATGTCTGGTGAGCAGAGGACAGCTCTGTGCTGTCAGTCCTTCTTTCCAGCTTTCCGTGGGTTCCTTCAAGTCCTCAGCCTTGTAAGGCAAGCTCCATTACCTGCTCAACTATCTCACTGCCCTCCACCGTGGGAACATTTAATCCTTTCTATCTTGTGAGGACCCATGAAGAGTGGACTCTTTGATCTTGAACTTTCCAGAACTGTAAACAATGCATTTCTATTATTTGCAAATCACCTAGTTCAAGGTTTGTTTGTTTGTTTTCTAAGGCAGGAGGATTACCATCCCACTTTTCAAGCAAAGAGAGCCTCAGAAAGCAAGAGAACTGAATGCTGATAGCATCTTCCACCTGTGCAGGCCGACTGACCATGGCAGCTGTAAGGACTCCACCTTGGTTTCCTTGGGTACAAGGGGGGCTATAAGTTGGGCACAGGTTTGCTTTGTAAAGTGTTTCAAATGTAATTACATGCAAAAACCTTTTTTTCTATGTACCCTTAAGGTCTCAGACAAGGACCATGAACTTCTGGTTCATAAGATATACCCATCTGGATTTGCTAGTTGCATTTTAGCAAACAGTTGAAGACTAATAGTTGTTCCAACTATTTTAATATTTTTAAATCCATATAGGTTTGTTCTGTGTCTTCCAAAGTATTTAAGGAGATTTTATTTTAACAGGATTGACTTTCAATATTATAGGATGAGAGTAATGAATCTGACTGAATAGGTCAGTGAAATGGTAGAGAATAAAGTACATGAAACTCTTAAACCATTGGGAGGGGCTGACTGGTAGCACACACCTATGCATAGCTCAGCACCAGAAAGGCTGTGTGCACCAGAATGCAGATGTTATCAGTACTCAGTTCTCTTGCCTTCTGAGGCTCTCATTGCCTGAAAAGTGTGTCAGGAGGATCACAATTCAAGGTCAATCTTTGCTATATTAAAATAAATAAACAAATTAATTAATTAAATAAAATACTTAAATACTTTGCCTACTCTGGCAGAAAAGTAGAGGTAGACGGTAATGTTATCCAATAACATTAAGATGGTATGCTCAGGCCAGGGAACGTGGAAGAAAAGATAAGCTTCGGTGGATGTTAGATCTCACCATATTATTTAGTATGATTTTCAGTTTAAAACATATGAACTAGTTATTTCTGGAATTTTCTATTTAATGGTTTTAGATCTCGAACAGTGGAAAGAAAGCAAAACCTTGGTTAAGGGAGGACTGTTATCTGGGTCTGGAGGAGATTAGTACAAGGGTGGGGATAGAAGCCTAAGACAGAACAGAATTAAAGTGAATCCAACTCAGGGTCAGACAAATACAGAAATGGAGCTCTAGAGCTTGAGATAGAAAGCACCATTCAGGGCTGGAGTTCAGCTGGTAGAATTCTTGCCCAGCATGCACCAGGCCCGAAGTTTGGTCCCCATCACTATAGAAACTGGGCATAGTTGTGCAGTCCTGAAATCCCAGCACTTGGGAACATGTGGAAGGTGAAGGCAGGAGAATTAAGAGTTCAAGGTCATCCTAACTACATAGCAGGTCGGAGGTCAGCCTGGGTTACAGGGAACTATTTCAAAAGCAAACATCAATAAAAAGGTATCATTTGCTCACTTTTCCCAGCCTTAGATTTCCAGAGGCAAATTCTTTTAACTACATCTCTTTTATGACATTTACCTCAAATTTGCTAGCAAAAAAAGCAAACATCAATAAAAAGGTATCATTTGCTCACTTTTCCCAGCCTTAGATTTCCAGAGGTAAATTCTTTTAACTACATCTCTTTTATGACATTTACCTTAAATTTGCTAGTAATACTATCCCATTAAAAATGATTATTCCATTAACCCCAGCACTCGGGAGGAAGAGGCAGGTGGGTCTCTGAGTTCCAGACCAGCCTGGTCTACAAAGTGAGTTCCAGGACAGCCAGAGGTACACAGAAAAACCTTATCTTGAAAAACAAGACAAAACAAAACATAACTCAACCAACCAACCAATCAACCAACCAAAAACATTCTTTAAAGTCCACACCAGTTCTTTCTTCATTCATACATCTCAGCTGCACCAGTGTCCTTTGGCCTCCCTCTTCCAGGTTCCTTGATTCTACAGCACACAAAGTAGCATTTAATTATAAAGCTTATGGTTTGTTCTCAAGCCTACTCCTTCTCCCTTCTCCTGGAGCTGATCACAGCCTCTTGCAAGGCTCGTTTTCAGCAAATGTTTATTGAGCTGAATCAGTCTTCTCTGTAATTGTCAATCTGGTACTTGCTTTTCTGCTCAATAGATTATAAACTTCACATGGTCTTGTGTTTTCTTAGACTGTCAGACACAGTAGGAATTCAATACTAAATAATTATTGGTTAGTTCTACTTTTACTCTGCACTCATTGCCTGGTAAAATTTCTCCTGCACTTACAAAGAGATAGAAGAGGGTGGGTGGAAATGTGCTATTTAAATCAACTCCAGGTTATAGAATATATATATTTCCATGCCTGTTTTTGTGAGCTGGACTCTTTCTCCCAACTCATTCTCTATGCTCTCAAGGATATAGGTAGACATGACTTCAGTAACTCTCTTGCTGGAAAGTTTTTGTGTGCAGAAAAGAAGCTTTCAAAATAATAATTAATCAATTAATTAATAAATCTACAAATGTAGTTCTTTTTAAAAGCAAATTCTGTTTACAAATCCTGCTTTCATTTATAAAGCCAGCAAGTTTAACATTTTTTAAGGAGATATTGACCAATTTTTGGTCATTTTCTTACAAAAATAACTACACTGGAACATTTAAAATTCTTCTCTCTCTCTCTCTCTTTTTTTTTTTTAGATAGAATCTCATACCATAGTCTTGGCTCACCTGGAACTCACTATATAGCCCAGGCTGACCAGAATTTGCATCAATCTGCTTCCTTTGACCTCCCAAGTGCTAGAAATACAGGTGTGTACAATCACAGCTGGTTTAAAATTTCATTCATGATCTTTTAAGAAAAGATTTATTTTATCTTTAATATGTGTCTTTCTGCGAGTATGTGTGTTCACAGTGCATATGGATGCCCTCTGGGGCCAGAAGAAGGTATCCAATCTCCTGGACTTGGCCTCTCAGGCAGTAAGCCACTCAACATGGATGCTAGCAACTGAACTCCAATTTTCTGGAGTAATGGATGCTCTTAACTGCTGAGCCATCTCTTCAGCCCCATGTCATTTTAAAATTTAAAACAGGCTGGCTTCAAATTTTTCATGTTGTTAAAGGTGGTCTTGAACTCTTATCCTGAAAACTACCTTCACAGTCTTAGAATTACTGACTTGCGCCATTGTGTTGAGATGCTGCAGGGGGTCAATGCAGGTCTTGCAGGCTAGACTCTACCAACTGAGCTACATCCCCAGCCCTCATTTATGATTTAAATACTATTGACTTTCCTTTTATAGACTATAATGCTTTATTTTGGCTATCAAAGCCTTTCCTAAGTACTTAGATACCTGTTATAAATCCAACAAACCACATTTATAGATAAGAGAAGTCTGAGATTTCTTAAGTCCTTCAAGAGCTTTCTTAAATCTTCCAGTGTTATATATTAAAGGTCACAACTCTGAATCACTCAATTATATATTTTCAATTGGAATTAAGAAGCTTCACTGTCACAAGAGGAAGCCAGCTTCACGTATGAATAATCTAAATGCTATGTTTGCACACAGCTCTTGAGGTAAAATATCATGTTTCATGTTTTCTTTTTTATTAATATGTATTAGTTTTAATAATGGGCTTCATTATGACATTTTAATTCACATGTAAAGTAAAATATATTTTGATTATATACACTCTATTATCCTCCTTTGTCTCCCTCACACCTTTACTGACCCCCTTTCTTTCTCAACCAATCTCTTTCTATTCTTTGATTTTTTTCTTCTTTTTGTAGTTAAGATTGCTTATACGCATTTACAGGTATATAGTGAACTTATCAGTGGCTACACCACTGAAGAAAATGTCTCCATCTTCTCTAGCAACCATTAACTGTGCATAAATTCTCAGGGATGAGTGTGGCCTCATGAGCCCATATGCCATCACTGATGGAATGGTTTCAGGTCCAATCTTGTGCAGGTATCATAGCTGCTGAGAGCTCAAAAGTTCCACAGCCATGAATGACCAGAAGACAGCATTTCACAACACCCCTCTCCTTTCTCTTCTACATTCTTTCTGCTTCCTCTTCTATGATGCTTTTGGAGCCTTTGATGGGGTGTTTACAGACATCTCATTTATGGCTGATCACTTATTCTCAGCACTCTGACTACTTATGAGTCTCTGCAGTAACCACTTCCCACTTCAAATGGAGCTTCTCTGACCAAAGCTGACAGCAGCATTAATCTATGGGCATAAACATTTGATAGGTAAAACATGCCCATTTGTCGAAAATAAAACAAAACAAAACCTGCACCATCACAGTAGAGGTTCCCTGCTAGGTTGTGTCCTCAGTCATGTGCTTTAGACTGGTTAATAGCACCAGATGTAGAGTGCAGCTAAAATCTAGGCAGGAAACAGTTTCCCACATAATAGTCATGCAACATCACACTGGTGGGAAATTCTTGCCTGGCAGTTCGATATTGCAGTTCTAAGGTTATATAGTCATGTATGACTGCTGACTTCTCTGCTCCTGCAGCCTTCACAGTGCCTTCTGTTACCATGAGTGCCTAGACATCAGGACAGGATTTCTAGGTTAGTACTAGTTTGATTTCCCTCCTACATTCTACAACTAAAATCTATGGTTCTCCAACAATAGGGGCTTACTGTCCAATTCTGGTTGGCCACCAAGAGCAATAGCAGCAGTTTGTATTGTTTTGGGAGCCTTTGGAGCTTCCCTGGCCAAAGAGCCAAAGCGAGATAACCCACTCCACTGAGACTTTCACTTAATAACAGTTTTGTCCACTCATGGTGCCTCTGTTAATTTTTTTTTTAATCAACTACAAAGACCAGCTTTCCTCTGGCTTTTCCAAACATAATCCTTAGTCTTGGTTGGCCCTCGTCGCTGGTTCCATCTTCCCCTATGTCCTGCCCACAATGTCCACTTAAACCTTTCTCTTTCCCAGTCTGGTATTTTAAAAATATTTATGAACTAACAGATTCTTCTGTTAAATTTCAGGAATTAAAAGACTAGGGGCTGGTTTGAATAAGATGACTCCCATAGTCCTGGTCTTCCAAATAGCTGGTTTCCAGTTGGTGTTCATGGGGAGGTGTGGTATTGTGTTCCCCGAAATATTGTGCATGCTAATAAACTTATCTGGGGTCAGAGACAGAGCAGCTACAATATTAAACATAAAGGGTAAGCAGTGGTAGCACATACCTTTAATTCTAGCATTCCAGAGGCAGAAATCCATCTGTTCAAGGATACAGACATGCATGGTGACTCACGCCTTTAATCCCAGAAAGCGAGCCTTTAATCTCAGGGAGTGATGGTAGAATGCAGAAAGGTATTTAAGGCTTGAGGACCAGAGACTAGAAGAATTTTGGCTGGTTAAGCATTTGGCCTGGTTAAGCATTCAGACTTTTGAGCAGCAGTTCAACTGAGACCCATTCTGGATGAGGACTCAGAGGCCTCCAGTCTGAGGAAACAAGATCAGCTGAGAAGTTGGCCAGTTGAGGTTAGCTGTGGCTTGTTCTGTCTCTCTGATCTTCAAGCATTTCACCACAATAACTGGCCTCAGGTTTGATCTCATTAATAACAACTTTTAAGATTCATGCTACAGGGAGGCTTAGGATGTGTAGCCTGGTTGAAAGAGATACATAACTGAAGATGGACTTTGAGAGTTCATAGGTTCCTGCCATTTTAACTTTCCTCTCTCTGTTTTATGCTTATAGTCTAAGATGTAAGCCTTCAGCTTCTGGCTCCTATTTCCATACCTTCAGTACCCCATCATGAACTCTAACCCTCTGGAACCATAAACCCAAATAAACTTTTTTCCAGAAGTCTCCTTGGTCATGGTGTTTTATCATAGAAAATAACTGATATTTATTAATTAATACTAATGCTTATTTATTGTGGGAGGAAAGTGTTACTCTGACAGATTTGGGGGTTGCCTTCTGTGTAAGTCAATTCATGCTTCTGTCACAGATCACCATAAATTGGTGGTTTCAAGAACAGTCTTGGAGTCCACAGCTCTGGAGTCTGACAAGATGAGGCCAGAGGATCACCATGGTCTGGTTTTTGGAAAGCTCCACACACTTTTCTTCATATGATCTCATGGTGTGACACTGCCTCTCTTCAGGACACATTCCATCTGTCCCATCCATGAGAGCTCTACCTATATGACTTCATTACTTCCCATGTCACCACCTTCCAAATGCCATTGCATGGGAGATTCAGATTCTCAATGGGATTTTGGGGAACACAGATACAGTCCTTATCAGTTCCCTCCTTTGACTTTGGGAACAGTGTAGATGGTTTCCAGTACTGAAGCCTGGAGACAGGAGCTTAGGCCAGGATGTAGTTGGAATTTTCTCTGGGCACCAACCAACTCCCAAATAAACATGTGAAGACTTGTTTCATTAATAATTCATTAATTATGAATGCTTGGCTTTAGCTTTGGCAGGTCTCATTAGCTCTTACCTGTTTCTATTCATCTACATTTTGCCATTGTGGCTTTTTACCTTTCTTTCATTCTGTATGTCTTACTTTCCTGCTTCCTCCATATTTGTCTGGTTGTCCCCTGCATCTCTCTGGCATCTCTTTTCTTTCTTCTCCTGATCCTAAATTCATTCTACTTACTCTTCTGATTGGAAGTTCTGTCTATACCTCCTACCTCACTTTTGGCCATTCAGCTTTTTATTAGACCAATCAGATGCTTTAGGTAGGCAAGGTAAAACCACAATGCTTCTTTATATAATTAAATGAATGAAACACATTTTTACATAGTTAAACAAATGCAACATGTCTTTGAATAGTTAAACTAATATTCTATAATACCAGGAGAGTCTTCAGTAGTTCCCCAGCAGGTAAAGAACACCTTCCACAGTTGCTGGACAACTAGACTCCACTATAGTTGCTCATCACAAGCAATTGCTATTTGTCTTAGCTCACTCATCAGATGCCTTCCTTATCTGGTTCTTGTTACATACCCTGTAGTATGGTGACATGCCAACCTAAAGAAAGGGCTGACATAGCAACAGAGCTTGACTTACTGATTTGACTTCATATGTCAATTTTTCTTCCTTTCCTTTCTCCTCCCTTTCTCTCCCCTTTCCCCTTGAAGCCTCAAGATATAGGAATATTAAGATCTTAAATCCAATGTATTTGCATGTAAATCTAAAACAACCTTTGAATTGGAAAGAAACATATTCTTCTTGTAAATTTCTTTTTTTTTTCTTTAAAAAAGGTCATTTGTCACTACCCCCAAGCCTCACTTTAAAAACAAAACATAACATTTATTTATTGTGTATGCGTGGTGCATGCCAGGGCTCATGGGTAGTAGTTAGAGGACATCTTGTAGGAGTTAGTTCTCCCCTTCTATTATATGGGTCTTAAGCATCAAATTCAGGGCATCAGATTTAGCAGCAAGTGTTGCTGGAGGGCTTCTCTCCAGGTTCCCCAAGCCCCGCAGTCCCACAATCCACTTATAAAATAATCACTCAGACGCTTATATCATTTATAAACTGTATGGCCGTGGCAGGCTTCTTGCTAACTGTTCTTTTATCTTAAATTAACCCATTTTTATAAATCTATACCTTGCCACGTGGCTGGTGGCTTACCAGAGTCTTCACATGCTGCTTGTCCTGGCGGTGGCTGCAGTGTCTCCCCCCTCAGCCTTCCGCTTCCCAGACTTCTCCTCTCTCCTTGTCCCACCTACTTCCTGCCTGGCAACCTACTTCCTGCCTGGTCACTGGCCATCAGTGTTTTATTTATATAGAGCAATATCCACAGCAAGCAAGCTCCTTTATCCACTGAGCAATCTTGCTGCCCCCTCCCTCCACCATGCATTTCTTATCTAGAGATGCTCCCACACAATTTGTAGACATATCAAAATATCCAGTCAAGTTGTCAGTGTGCCTCTTAGCTACAGCTGCTACTATGGTCACTATGTGGTTACTGTGTGGTTACTGTGCTTGAGGTAAGTTGGCCATAGGTTGTTAAATAAAATCCAGAAGCAGGCACTCTGTACAAACCCCTGTCTCCTACCCTGCCTGATTCTGCAGTGCCACTTAGGAGAACAGAGCACTGACCATCATTATCAGCAAATGGCTCCAGCTGCCTTTGGTGACTATTAGCATGGACACAGCTATGCTTATTTGAAAGTTTGAGTACAGGTCAAGAAGGAGCTGGTGTTCATAGTATGGAGTTCATGCCTGCCTTGCTTTTGAGAGTTACTTCAGTGCTCAATACAATGCACTGTAAGTCATTCATAAATAAAAATAGAAATAACATAAATATAAATGGATTAATAGATGGACAACCAACTTCTCTAGGTAGACCCTACTCTGTGCATTTGAGGGACATGTGTAGGAACTGATCATATAGCTGCTGTTACATGTGGAGCTAGATGTCCATGAATCCTAAAATTCATCAAGACAGCAATAGAGTCTGACTTAGCTAGTGAAGAATTGAGATGGCTTTAATAAACACTATACAATGATAACAACAAAGCCCTGGGACCTTGCTTTCATGAGCAGAGAGACATTTTCTGATGTCCTTGATGGGATGATTCTGGTGGGAATTTTGACCTTTGCCTGGTTGATAGCCAACAACAGTGAAGACAGCTTTCTGTCAGTGAAGACAGGCAGATGTGCTGTGCTGTCCTCCTCGAAGCCACTGAAATAGCAAGTGTTGAGTTTCATATTTTGTTAAATGCCACACCAAGTGCTGCTGATGCCAGACTGGCCGAGGAGATAAATGGTCTCCAATACTTGGGCAGACTTCTCTGTCTCAATTATGCCATCTTTCACTGTGTAGTAATGGTAGAGGACAATTGACCAACTAGAACCTTTTAATCTACTGGTGAAGATATATGTTTGCTCTGTGAGGACTTGGGAACTGTACGGTGATACCCACATGAGAAATGAAGATTAGAAGCATCTTTCAGGATTTTAGGAGCTGCTAAATGATGACATCTGAGATCTTCATCAGCAAGTTGGGCCTGAGAAGGTTGTGGGAGGACTGAATCAAAGGAAATTTGTCTGGGAAGGTACAGAGGGGGGTTTTTGAGAGCAAGGGGACTTACTTTGGCTAAGAAGCATTAGACATTAATGTTGAGGACATTTGTAAAACTTGGGTTGTAAATCATAAAAGATCAAATCAATAAGATTTTTTTTGAGATAGGGTCTTAGGTCTTAGGCAACCTAGGCTAGCTTGGAACTTGATATATAGTTGAGGATGACCTTAAACTTCTGCTTTGATCCTTCTGGCTTCATCTCTCAAGTGTGGTATTATAGGAATGAAACATCCCACCTGGTTAATGTGGTGCTAGGATAAAACCCAGAGCTTTGAAAAGCTAGGTGTGTACTCTACCAACTAAGCCATATCCTCAGCCCAACTATCCTAAGTTTATTTGTTTGGCTTTTTATTTTTTACATACCTATTGTTTGTAGGACACTGGAACACCTTTTGTATTTCTTTTTTATGCTGCTTTTGTTTGTTTTGAAGTGCTGAGATAGAACCCAGGTCCTTGTTGGAGCCAAGTGGGGCTCTGCCACCGAGTGCATCCCCAGCCTCCAGAGTTTTCTGTTCTTGTTGTTGCCTTTTCTAGATGGGCATAGCGAGAAAAGATCTAGACTATGTGTCTGCAAGGTGTCTTTGCTAAGGGCACAGACTGTTAAAAGGCAGGACCAGCCTTGGGTGTGCAATGAATTTGTGCACTCATCATTAAGACTGTTTTCAGTCTAATATTGAAAATGAAGTCCTAGGCTGCAGGAACTTTGACACTCTGCATAGTTTTCCACAGCACAGGGATTTCTTGAAGTGGGTTCTTTCTTATTATGCAGCCCCAAAGCAATGAGATCATGAAGTGGACAATAAGAGAAAAACAGTATTTAATTGGTTCTAGTAGGTTGCAACGGGAATAAAAATATCCCTCTCCCAATCCTGAGCTTTAAACTCACGTACACAAATTAAAACATGAAGGGATGATGCTGCATCCCAAACAAGTCCACACTTCACTGGTTAATTAAATAATTTTAATCTAATGAATATAAGCGGCAAAATAAATGGGCTTAGCGATGAGTCAGGAGCCATCTGATCCAGGTGGCTGCAGGGCCAGCTCCGCCATGCTGGGACACGCAGAACCTTTCCGCTGATCTTCAAGTGACGCCCTGTGCGCACTTTGGCTCTGTTGAGGTTTGAGTAGGTGGCTTTCTCTGGCAGTCTCCCAAGGGAGTTTGACCTTCTACGCACCTTCACCTTTTCTCTGTTAAAAGTCAGGTCCCAGAAACCTGAGAGTTAGTAAGGGAACACAGGTTCACTGTGTTCTACAGGGCATTCCCTTGGTGACCCAGGTTTTGGTGGTAGCAGATTATTGAAGAAGCTGGGTCCCAGATTCTTTCATCTTGATAGCTATAGAAGAGAAAGGTTCACAGTGCTATTCTATGTTATTTTGACATGAGATCAAAGGCGAGTTGTGGGTTGAGGATGGTTCAGTTCATTAAAGTGCTTATGGCCCCAGCTTGAGGACCTGAGTGCGTCTCCCAGCACCCACCTAAAACAAGCTCCACTTGTAATTCCAACATTCAGGAAATGAAGACCCCTGGCCTGATGTCCAGGCAGCCTAGTTGAATTGCCAAACCCCAGGTGCCAATGAAAGACACTGTCTCATAAAATCCAAGTGGGGCACCGATGTGTCTTAGGGGTGTTGAGAATACTTGCTGCAAGCCTGACCACCTGACTTTAAACCCTGGGACCCGCATAAAGTCGGAAGGAGAGCAGCTACTCTGCCCTTTGTCTTCTGATTTCCACAGGCGCTATGACATACACTCCCGCCCCCAAGCAATGTAATAGTAATAAGTTAAAAACACACAAGTTAAATGGCTCCTGAGAAAGAGCAGAGGATGAGCTCTGACTGGTACATACACAATCAGTTCCTGTACATCCCCTAAAAAATGAGTATCTCCATGAGAGATTAGAAGTGGTGGGAGGAAAAATCAGCTTCCTCAATATGGAAGGACATGCTTGATTTTCTAGATGCCTCTGTGGCAGGGGATTCCCATCTCTCACAGAGCAGGAAAGTCCCTTCTCACAGTGTGAGTTTCAGAGTGTGAGAAAATTTCTCTCCTCACTCTTGTGGTGGTGGGGATTGGAGGAGTCCTTTTAGACCCTTGCTACAAATGGAATAGCAGGGAAAATTGATTTGGAGCAATGTTGCTAAGAGAGTATTTATACTGGGATGGACTGTCCTTGCCATGGACACTGAGCCTCTGCTGGTGGGAGCTTTGGTTTACTCCAAATCATGTTTCACTGCAGGCTGACTCTGCAGTGAATAAATCTTTTCTCCTTTTTTAGTGTGCAGATGTATGTGTTTATTTAGGTGTATATGTGTGTACCTGTGTGTGGAGGCCAAAGGACAACCAGTGGTGTCATTCCCTGAGACAAAAACCACCGTGTGTGTGTGTGTGTGTGTGTGTGTGTGTGTGTGTGTGTGTACATGAATGTACATCTTTGTGGGAAGTGTACATGTATATGTGGAGGCCAGAGATTGATGAAGGTGTTTTCCTCAATCATTTGACACATTTTTTTAAATGTAGTATTTCTCACTTATCCTGGAGCTCACAGATTGGCTAGATAAACTGGCCAGCAAGCCCCTGTCTCTACCTCCCCAACCCTGAGATTACAGGCACATGTCATTGAGCCCAATTCTTCCCATGGGTGCTGCAGATCCAAATTCTGGTTCTTATTCTTGCAGGCCAGGCACTTCGATGACTAAGCCATCTTTCCATCTCTCCTCTTTCCCCCATTTTTTGAGATAGATTTCCCACAGACAAGGAACTCCCCAAGTAGAATATGGTGGCTAACTAGTGCATTCCAAGGATTTGCTTGTCTCTGCTTCCCCAGAGCTGGAACTACCCATAAAAATCAACAGTATCAACATGGTGCTGACTTCTTGCTCCTGTACCTCTGCTGTGCTTATTTAGATACAACTCTTGATCTTTCCTGCAGGAGAGTGTCATTCATGTAAAAACAATTATGTTGCTAGCTAAGGCAGATTTAAGAAACTGATTCAACTTTTCATATGTACCCCAGATGACAGTCAGTGCCCCAACTCGTATAAAGTCTGCTGCTAGGAGATGAGAAATGGGGGTGTAGGCACAGGCGTGAGGCCATGAGGAGGTGCTTTGGGCCTTTGGTTAAGCATAGGGCTGCCAAGAGACAACAAAGCCTTAACAGGTTGGTTGAAAGCATTTGTGATTAGCCAGTAACTTGAGGCAAGGCGTAAAGATTTTGAAGCCATTACTATGTTAGGTAATTGGATCCAAGGGCATGCATGATATCCTCTAGGGAGAAGGTAGAGAGCAATGGCTCTCAATTTTGGCTGAAGATAAGAAACTTTGGGGGAAACTGTGGAAACTTACCATGCCCAGGACTTCTATCTCCATAGATTTTGATTTAAAAAGGTACCAGTGAAAGTCAGCAATGGTTTTACCCAGCTGTGGATCCTGTCAACTAGAGTACAAAACTGACAGGCAAGATGTACAATCAGATTGTGGTGCTTAGGGGTGACAGGCCCACTGCACCAGAGGAACTCCCCTGGTGTGGGGGACTGTGGGAGTCCAGCTTCTACCTTTCCCATGTTTTTAGAGTTCTTAGGAAGAAGAAAGAGGGATAAGAAAATATCAGATAAAAAGAGGCCTAGCTGATGAGAAGAAAGAAACATAGAATAGCTTTGGGAGGGCCTGGATCAATACCCAACAGCTTCAAAGTTTATTCAAAAGGGCTTTTTATAATATGGAAAGGATCTCCCCCTTGCAAGATCAAAACACACTGTACAGTCAAGTGTAGCCCCTTCCAAACGCCTGGTAAACATGCCTGTGGTCAAATCATCTCCTTATGCAGCCCTGCTGGGTAAAGCAAGCTCAGATTCTCTGACCCTGAGTAAGGTATCACTAGGCAAACTCTGTGGGCTCCCACAACCTGGCACTGTAAAGCCGGTTTAAGGCAGTGGCTGAGGAGGTAACAGGCCCTGATGCAAGTTTACTACTGCCTGCTAAGTGGATGTGATGCCAGCCTGCCTGTAAATAGTTATGTTTACACTATAGATCACTGCTGTCACCTTTGATGAGGGAAATTTCTCTTTGCAGTGGGTAGCAGTTAATGCAGAGATTAATCACTAGCCAATATACTATGAACAAGTGCCTGCTGAGTGCTCAGCCCTAAGTGGGACATGTATGTCACCCCACAAGACTCAGGAACATTATAGAAGAGAGACCAGAGAAGAAATGCTGTGAAATGCTGTCTTCTGGACACAACATGGCTGCTGTGCCCATGAACTCACAGCAACAGTGGCACTCTGTACACATCAACGTACTGTCATGGATGAGGGAGGAGCTCATAAGGTTCCGCCCCTTCCAGAAGAGCCATAGACTCTAAAGGTTGGAGGGGAGCACTAGTATATTGCCCCACTCATGAAAATACACCCAATGTCATGTAGACAACTCTCATTAAATACACACACAACACACATACGCACATATACGTGTACACACAATCACATATGAATTCATGCACACGTGGGCATACACACACACACACACACACACACCTCATGAAAGTAGGAAGGGAACTTGGAAAGAAGAAGGAATTGGGAGGGGGAAGGGGAGATGAAAGGGGATAATTGGGGGGAACTTTGATCAACGAACACTGACTATACACGTGCAACTGCAAATAGTCAGATAGGGCACTTTCTTTCCTGCCCCATTTTCTTTTCTTTCTTTCCCCTTTCCCCCTTTTACTTCTTTTTTGATATGGGATCTCATGTACCCAGTATGGTCTTAAATTGGCTATGTAGCTTGAATTCCTGATCCTCCTGCCTCTACACCTGAAAGGCTGGAATATAGGCATGTGCCACCACCCCTGGAATAATCTTCTTTTGCTAGGACTTTGTATTATGTTGAATTTGATTGTATCTTTTTGGTTGCATTTATCAAACTGGCCATAGGGTTTTCTTTTTAGATCTGCTATTGTGTTGATTTATGATATATTTTCCTTCTATTGAACTATCTCTGCATTCCTCTGACAGCTACCACCCAATCACAGAATATTTGATTTTGCTAGAAATTATTTATTATTATTATTATTATTATTATTTTGAAGCAGAGTCTATTACAGCCCAGGCTGGCATGGAATTCACAATCCTCCTGCCTTAGTCTCTTGGGTGCTGGAATTAGACGTGTGCACCATCCTGTGACATTGTTTCTGATTTTAACTTTTTTCTTCATCAACAAAGATGGCCTGCCAATTCTTCTTCTGGTGTCTTCACTGTACTGTAGTGTAAAATGATGCAAGGAATCTATTTCCTCTCCTCCTCCTCTTCCTCTTTCTCCTTCCCCCTCCTCTTCATCTTTCTCTTCTTTGGATTTTTTTCTTAGAAAATTGGGATAATTTTTTTAATTGAAAATAGATTCTTCTCTCATACAATACATCCCAACCATAGTTTCCCCTCTGTTTATTCCTCCCAGATCCCCCCATCTCCCTTTCCCCCCAGATCCACTCTTGTTCCATTTTCCTTTAGAAATGAGCAACAACCTCCTAGAGACAACAACCAAACATTACAAAATAAGATACAATAACCCTCATATTGCAGCTGAACAAGACAACCCAATAGGTGGAGAAGAGTCCCAAGAGCAGGCAAAAGAGTCAGAGACATGCCTGTTCCCACTGTTAGGAGTCCCACAAAAACACCGAGCTATCAGCCATAATATATATACTGAGCACCTGGTGAAGACTCATGCAGGTCTCATGCTTGCCACTTGAATCTCAGTAAGACCCTATGAACCCTGCTTTGTTGATTCAGTAGGCCATGTTCTTCTGATTTCTTCCAACCCCTCTGACTCTTAAAATCTTTCCTTCCCATCTTCTATGGGATTCCCCAAGCTGTGGGGGTAGGGACCCATAGGAGACCTCCACTTTAGATTCTCTGAATAATGTCTGGCTGAGAGTCTCTGCACCGGCTCCCTTCTGCTGATGGGGGAAGCCTCTCAGATATTGACTAGACAAGGCACTGATCTATGATATAGTAGAATGTCATTAGGAATCATTTCATTAATTATTATTTTTTGTCAGTCATGTTTGGTTCTACCCTAAGTGTCTGAGTTATCCAGTCTCTGGTTCCTGGTCATTCCAGGCAGTGTCAAGCATGGGCTTTGTTTTGTGACATGGCCTCAAGTTAAACCAGACCTTGGTAATTCACTTCCACAAGATCTGTACCACCATTGCCCTGGCACATCTCGCAGGCAAGACAGATTGTAGGTGAAAGATTTTGTGGCTGGGTTGGTGTCCAGGTTTCTCTTTCCATAGCCTGTAGAATACCTTCCCAATCCAAAGAGACTAGAACATAAGGGTGAAGGCTCCATGAAGGTACGAGCTCGACCTCTCTACATTCAATGAGCTATGTGGATGTTGTCTTTGGCAATGAGGCCCCGCTGTCAGGTTTTGGAGAGCAGCTCTCTGTCTGAGCATCAGCCTGGGTTGTTTGGGGATCTCTATAGGACCCTTGGTAAACAACTCAACTAAATAAATGCACCCCAGACCCACCACTGGAAGCTTTGCCTAGCTACAAAAGATAGTCAGTTCAGACTCAGTATTCTCTATTACTATGAGTTCTCACTGGGGTCATCCTCAAAGATTCCAGGAAGTTTCCACTGCACTAGGTTTCCATCTGTCTCTCCTCATACTCTTTCCTTCTATCTCATCTCCCCCAAACATGATCCCTCTCACTTCCATCCCCACAACCTCTAGTCAACCCACAAAATCTATTCTATTCTCCCTTCCTGGGGAGATCCATGGTTCCCCATTAGAGACATCCTCTTTTGTGGTGATATATTGTTTACCCTAATAAAATTGCTCAAGGATCAGAGGACAGAGCCAGCCACTAGATTAGACATAGAGGTTAGGCAGTGGTGGCACACACCTTTAATCACAGCACTCGGGAGGCAGAGATCTGTCTGGATCTTTGTGAGTTCAAAGTCACCCTGGACTACATGAGATTGACTCAGTCTAGGAGAGAAACAGATCCATGCAGTGGTGGCACACACCTTTAATCCCAATACTTGGGAGTTATATGCCTTTAATCCCAGTACTAGGAAAGTTGAGACAAGAAATGATATGGGTGAGTGGAAAAAGGTATATAAGGTGTGGGGAGACAGGAACTAAAGTCTTCCAGCTGAGGAAAGCTTTTCAGGCTGAAGAATTCTAAAGGTAAGAGGTGGCTTGTTCCTTTGTCTCTCTGATCTTTCAGCATTCATCACAATATTCTGGCTCCGAGTTTTCTATAAAAAGACCATTTAGCAATTTGTGTTGCATCTGGTGCCCAACATGGACCACAAACCCATGACCTTGAGATTAAAAGTCTGTCTCATGCTTTACAGACTGAGCTAGCCTGTAACAGTCTTTACCTAACCACTCTGGGTCTGTGGATTGTAGGTTGGTTATCATTTACTTAACATCTAATATCCACTTATAAGTGAGTACATATCATATTTGTCTTCTGGGTCTTGGTTAGCCTACTCAGGATGTTTTTTTTTCTAGTTCCATCAATTTGCCTGCAAATTTCATGATGTCATTTTTTTTTTGAACAGCTGAGTAATACTCCATTGTGTAAATGTACTACATTTTCTTTACCCATTCTTTGGTTGAGGGACATCAAGGCTGTTTCCAGTTTCTGGCTATTATAAATAAAGCCACAATGAACATGGTTGAGCAAGTGTCCTTGTAGTAAGACAGATTCTCCTTTGGGGATATGCCCAAGAGTGGTATAGCTGGGTCTTGAGGCATGTTGATTCCAAATTTTCTGAAGAATTACCATGTTGTGGAATATTCTTTTACACTGTGTGAAGAAGTGTCACTCTGATTAATTTAGTAAAGAGATGAATAGCCAATAGCTAGGCATGAAAAAGTTAGGTGGAACTTCTGGTGAGAGAGAGTAAAGAAGAAAGGTGGAGTCACCAGCCAGATGCAGAGGAAGTGAGACATGTACAAGGAGAAGTAAAAGTCACAAGCCATGTCACAAGCACATAGATCAATAGAAATGGGTTAATATAAGTTTTAAGAGTTAGTCAGAAACAAGCCTAAGCTAATGCCAAGCTTTCAGAATTAATTATAAGTTTCTGCATTGTGATTTGGGGGCTGGTGGTCCAAAAAAACATGCTACACAGCCATATCTGTAGTGGCAGTACAAGTTTGCACTCCCACAAGCAATAGAGAAGTGTTCCCCTTGCTCCACATCTTCACCCGCATGAACTGTCCCTTGTGATTTTGATCTTAGCTCTTCTGACAGGTGTAAGATGGAATCCCCAAGTAGTTTTGATTTGCATTTTTCTGATGGGGAAGGTTGTTCAGCATTCCTTTGTTTCTCAGCCATTTGAGTTTCCTTTTGAGAATTCTCTGTTTAGATCCGTATTCCATTTTTAAATTGGATTTTTTTGATATCAAGTTTCTTGAGTTCTTTGTATATTTGGGATATTAGTCGTCTATCAGATGTGGAGTTGGTAAAAATATTTTCCCATTATGTAGGCTGCCATTTTTGTCCTATTGACAGGATCCTTTGCCTTACAGAAGCTTTTCTTCTGTTAATTAATTGTTAATTGTTTAATTAATTTAATTAATTTATTAATTGTTGATCTTAAGGCCTGCACTATCAGTGTTTTGTCCAGAAACTTGCCTTTTGTGCTAATGTCTTCAAGGTTATTCTCCACTTTCTCTTTTATCAGGTTCAGTGTGTGTGGTTTTATGTTGAGATCTTTGATCCATTTGGACTTGGGCTTTGTGCAGGGTGATAAATATGAATCTATTTGCATTCTTCTATATACAGACTTCCAGGTTGACTAGCATCATTTGTTGAATATGCTTTCTTTTTTTTCAGAGTGCATTCCTGGATTCTTTATTAAAGATCAGGTGATCACAGGTGTGTGGATTTAAGTCTGGGTCTTCAATTTGATTTCATTGATCAACCTGTTTGTTTTAATGCCAATATCATACAGTTTTTATTACTATAGCTTTGTAGTGCAGCTTGAAATTAAGGATAATGGGACATCCAGTAGTTCTTTTATTGTTCAGGATTATTTAAATTATCCTGGGTTTTTTGTTTTTCTTTATGAGGTTGGGAATTGTTCTTTTGAGCTCTGTAAAGAATTGTGTTGGAATTTTGATGGGGATTGCATTGAATCTGTAGACTGCTTTTGATAATAACATTTTTTACTATGTTAATCCTACCAATCCATGAGCATGGGAGATCTTTCCATTTTCTGATATCTTCTTCAATGTCTTTCTTCAAAGAGTTGAAGTTTTTAATCAATAGGACTCTCATTTGTTTGGTTAAAGTTACTCCAAGATATTTTATATTATTTGAGGCTATCATGTTTCTCTGGTTTCTTTCTCAGTTCATTTGTCATTCATATATAGGAGGGCTACTGATTTTTTTAGTTAATCTTGTATCCATCCACTTCACTGAAAGTATTTATCAGCTCTAGAAGTTCCCTGGTAGAATCTTTAGGGCCACTTATGTATACTATCATATAATCTGCAAATAACAGTTCTTTGACTTCTTCCTTTCCAAGTTGTAGCCCCCTGATCTTTTTCAGTTGTCTTATTGTTCTAGCTAAAACTTCAAATACTGTATTGAACAGATATCAGAAGAGTGGACAACCTCGTCTTGTTCTTGATTTTAGTAGAATTGCTTCGAGTTCTCTCCATGTAATTTGATGCTGGCTATAGTCTTGCTGTTATTAATTGCCTTTATTATGTTTAGGTATGTCTCTTGTATAGCTGTTCTCTCCAGGACTTTTATCATGAAGGGGTATTGGATATTTTCAATTTTTTTTTGGCATCTTATGAGATGACTATGTAGTTTTTTTCTTTCAGTTTACTTATATGGAAGATTATATTTACTGATTTTCCTATGTTGAACCATCCCTGTATCTCTGAGATGAAGTCTACTTGGTCATGGTGGATGATCTTTTTGGTGTGTTCTTGGATTCAATTTGCAAATATTTTAATGAGTATTTCTGTTTTTATGTTCATAAGAAATTAGCCTAATTTTCTTTCTTTATTGAGTCTTTATGTAGTTTGGATAGTAGGGTAACTGTGGCCTCATAATATGAAGTGGGCTATGCTCCTTCTATTTCTATTTTGTGGAGTAATTTGAGGGGTACTGGCCTTAATTCTACTTTGAAAATCTGAGAGAATTCTGTGCTAAAACCATCTGACCCTGGGGTTTTTTTTTTTGGGGGGGGGGTTGGGAGACTTTTAATGACTGCTTTTTTTCACTAGGAGTTATAGGTCTATTTAAATTGTTTATCTGATGTTGTTCATTGGTTTTACTCTTTTTTGGGGGTCCTCTACCCAGTTCCCAAGTAAATCACTCACTTATTCTTACTTATGAATGTCTGGCCTTAGCTTGGCTTAGTTTCTAGCCAGCTTTCCTTAACTTAATTATCCCATCTACCTTTTGCCTCTGGGCTTTTTCACTTTTCTTACTTTTGTGAATCTTACTCTTATTTTGTGTCTTGCTGTGTAGCTGGGTGGCTGACCCCTGGAGTCCACCTCCTTCTCTGGCCCCTAGCTCTCTCCTCCCAGTTTTCTCCTTCTATATAGTCTTTCTGCCTGCTAGCCCCACCTGTCCTTTCTCCTGCCTTGCCATTGGCCATTCAGTTCTTTATTAGACCATCAGGTGTTTTAGATAGGCACAGTATCACAGCTTCATAGAATTTAACAAATGCAAAATAAACAAAAGTAACACACATTAAAATAATATTCTACAACAATCTGGTGTTAATTTAACTTTGGTAAGTGGTACCAACCAAGAAAATTATCCATTTCTTTTAGAATTTCCAATTTTGTTGAGTACAGGATTTTAAAGTAAGTCCTTATGATTCTCTGGATTTCTTCAGTGTCCTCCCCCCTTTTGTTTCTGATTTTGTTAATCTGGATATTCTCTCTCTGTCTTTTAGTGAGTTTGAATAAGAATTTGTCTATCTTGTTGATATTCTCAAAGAACCAACTTTTTGTTTCCTTGATCCTTTGTATTGTTCTTTTTGTTTCTATTTTATTGCTTTCAGTACTCACTTTCATTATTTCCTGTCATCTACTCCTCTTAGGTATGTCTGCTTCTTTTTGTTCTAGAGCTTTCAGATGTGCTGTGTTGTTAGCATGAGATCTCTCCATTTTTTATGTAGGCACTTAATCCTATAAACTTTCATCTTAGCACTGTTTTCATTGTGTCCCATAAGTTTGGGTATGGTGTATTTTCATTTTCATTGAATTCTATAGTTTTAGTTTCTTTCTATATTTATGTCTTGATCCATTTTTTCATTCAGTAGAGAGTTGTTCAGTTTCCATGAGTTTGTAGCTTTATGTTGTTCTATTGTTGTTAACATCTTACTTTAATCCATGGTGGTCTGATAGGGTACAGGGAGTTATTTCAATTTTCTTGTACCTATCAAGACTTACTTTGTGTCTGAGTAACTGGTCAATTTTGGAGAAAGTTCTGTGAGGTGCTAAGAAGCATGTTCTTTTGTGTTTGGGTGAAATGTTCTGTAAATATCTGTTAGGTCCATTTAGTTTATTCTGTAAATGTCTATTAGTTCCAGTATTTCTCTGTTTAGTTTTTTGTCTGGATGACCTGTCCTTTAGTGAGAATGGGGTATTGAAGTATCCCACTATCAGTGTGTGAGGATCAATATGTGATTTAAGATGTAGTAGTGTTTCTTTTTAAAAACTGGGTACACTTGTGTTTTGGACATAGATGTTTAGAGTTGAATTATACTCATCTTGATGGGTTTTTTCCTTTAATGAGTATGTAGTGACCTTTCTATCTTCTTAGATTAATTTTGGTTGGAAGTCTGTTTTGTTAGATATTAAAATGGCTATACCACCTTGTTTCTTAGTTCCAGCATGGAATATTTTTTGACACACCTTTATTGTGAGTCTTTCATTTTGAGGTGTGTTTGTTGTATGCTGTGGAAGGATGGATCCTGTTTTCACATCATTCTGTTAGTCTGTGTCTTTTTATTGGGGAATTGAAACCATTGATATTGAGAGACAGCAATGACCAGTGATTGTTAATTCCTGTTATTTTGTTGTTGTTGTTGTTGGTGGTGGTGTATGTGTGTGTATGTTTGTGTGTATTTGTGTATGTGTATGTATGTGCACACATTGTTTCTGTGCTTCCCTTCTTTTGGTTTTGCTGGTGAAGGATAAATTATTTCCTGTGTTTTCATGGTGTTTTTAACCTTTTCGGGTTGGAGTTTTTCTTGTAGCACCTTCTGTAGGGCTGAATTCATAGACAAATATTCTTTAAATTTGACTTTATAATGGCATACCTTATTTTCTCGCTCTATGGTGATTGAAAGTTTTGCTGGGTATAGTAGTCTGGGCTGGCATCTATGGTCTCTTAGAGTCTGCAGTACATCTGTCCAAGGCCTTCTGGATTTTACAGTTTCTACTGAGAAGTCACGTGTAATTTTAATTGGTCTGTCTTTATGTGTTTCTTGGCCTTTACCTTTATAGCTTTTAAAATTCTTTCTTTGTTTTATATGTTTAGTGTTTTGACTATCATGAGACAAGGGGATTTGATTTTCTGGTCCAATCTATTTGATTTTCTGTAAGCTTCTTGTACCTTTATAGGCATGTCTTATATATGATTAGGAAAATTTTCTTCTATGGTTTTGTTGAAAATATTTTCTGGGCCTTTGAACTGGGATTCTTCACCTTTTTCTATTCCTATTATTATTAGGTTTGGTCTTTTCATAGATTCCCAGATTTCCTGGATGTTTGGGTCAGGAATTTTTTAGATTTAACATTTTTATTAGACCAATGTATCCATTTCTTGTATCAGATCTTCAGTGCTTGAGATTCTCTTTTTCATCTCTTGTATTCTGTTGGTGAAGCTTGCCTCTGTAGTTCTTGTTCTCATTCCTAAATCTTTCATTTCCAGAATTCCCTCAGTTTGTGTTTTCTTTAGTGCTTCTATTTCTGTCTTGAAAACTTTTATTCATTTCCTTCACCTGTTTACTTGCCTTTTCTTGACTCTTTTGGCTTTCTTTAAGGGATTTATTCATTTCCTCCAATTGTTCATGTTTTCCTGCCTTTCTTTGAGGCATTTCTTCATTTTGTACAATTGTTTGTGTTTTCCTGGATTTCTTTTCCTCTTTAAGGACCTCTATCATCTTCATATATTTGGTTTAAAGGTCTTTTTCTTGTGCTTCAGCTATGTTCAACCAGTCAGGGCCTGCTTTGTTAGGCTGCTGTGGGAGGATAGCTGGGTTTTGGTGGAGACATATTGCCCTGACTGTTATTGATTTTGTTCTCATGCTGGCATCTAGGCATCTAGGTTTGGGGTGATTATACATCTAGGTGCTGATTTCTGAGTTTGTTTTTATTGTGTGGGTATTTTGTTTCTTGGTTTCTGTTTCCTCTCTAAATTTTCAGAGAGTATGTTTGTGGAATAATCTTTTTGTACACTGTGAAGATGTGTCTTTGCCAAGGTACCTTCTGATTGGTTTAATAAAAAGTTAAATGGCCAATATCTGGGCAGGAGGTATAGGTGGGACTCCCAGGCACAGAGAGGACTCTGGGAAGAAGAGAGACAGAGTAGCCAGGCAGATGCAGAGGTGGCAAGACATCCAGGAGGAGAGGTAACAGCCATGAGTCATGTAGTAAGACATGGATTAATAGAAGTGGGTTATAGGCATGTACCACAACAGCCATCATCTCCATTTTGTTCAGCTACCTGTCTTTTTCCTCTGAGCACACTCAGACCCACTTCTCCTTTCTCTGAAGTTGCTTTAACAAGTTACTAATGTATCCTATGGTGTGAGCTCAAAAGGATTGCACTTTTTTCTTTACTTTCTGGAACTTCATGCTTTATTATGAGAGTTTTTCTAGGCCCTCACCCTGAGACTCTTCGCTTTGATCGTTTACTGTATTCTCACTGTAAACCTTACCCCACTCTCTTTTCTTTTCCTCTCCACTGACGTGAGTGTAGACATTTGCAAGATTTCCCTCTATTCCTTTGCTCTTTTTCTTCTATGTGGCTTCCTCAGATAATCTCATCTATTCTTAGGACTTAAACTTTGAGACTGGAGAAATGGCTCAATGAGTAAGAAAGCATGTCATGCAAACATAAACATTTGAATCCCTAGAACCTACAAAAAAAAACAAAACAAACAAACAAACAAAAAAAAAAACGGGTGTGACCATGAATGCCTGTAATCCCAGAGATACTGGGGGCCAGAGACAGGAAGATCACTGGAGCTTGTTGGCTGTCAGACTCTCTAGGTTTAGTGAGAGACTCTGTCTCGAGGGAATAATATGAGGAATGATAGAGAAGAGGAATGAAGTCATCCTCTGGGCTACACACACACACACACACACACACACACACACACACACACACACACGAGCACACACAGCCACATCCATCCACACATGTCTACTACACCACACATATTCTCACTGTGTCTCTGTCACCGTCTCTCACACATAGATTTAAACTTTACTTGGAGGGAGATTGGGTTTTATGGGGTCCAGACTGTATATCATTTTTGCAGTAACTCTTTAAAGAAAAGAGTTCAAAATTCTACACAGAGTCTTGACTTGGAAATAAAAGGTCTAGAATGTAAATTTCACTAAAATTACAGTAAATGGGCATTTGTTGGTTTGTCTTTTAGAAAAAGGTTTTTCTCTAGGCTGAAGATTGGTAAGCTGACTTCGCAAGTTGAATTTACCAGGCTGACAGTGAGATTTACCATGTCTTGTCAAATGGAAGCTTGAAAACTTTGCACATGTGTATTTCAATGCTTTCAGGAAGGTGGAAATTTCCATGTTAGCCTGTTCCACATAGAAGGCCCTAGGCCAGCCTGGACTATATAATAACACAATTTTACCTAAAACTAAATCAAACTAAGCCAAACCAAGTAACACCAGACAAACAAAACATCACCACAATTTTTTGACATTCCTCCCACTGAGAGACATTGACGTGACCCTGTTTCTGAGTCTGAGCTTTATGACTGCTTGACCAATGGAATTTCCTGTAAGTACTATGGTATTCAAGCTGCAGGAAGCAGTTTGTACTCCTGTAGTAGAGCTTGTAGTACTTTTGGCCCCCAGATATCCTGCTGGGAAAAAGGCAACCACCCACATGGGAAGTCCACATAAGTTGTTCCAGATAACAGCCACCAAAGTTGGCACCCAGCTTACGTTCCTGTGAGTTGGCCGTCTGAAAGGGGAGCCTCATCCTTCCAGTCTTATGAGCTTTGTTGACAGCACAGAGAACAGATGAAGGAGTCACCCATGATGCTGTACTTAGTGCAAATTAGAGTAACGATGGTTGCCATTTTCAAACCTTGAGTTTGAGTGTTATTTGTTAGGTAGCACTCAATAGGTAGAATGCACAGATACCCTGTCTTAGCTTTTCTCCTGATGCTAATCTAATTTGTGATGGTACCAGTAACATTGTTACCAACACACAGGTAAGAAATTCTAGTTTTCCCTCACTTTTTTTTTCTTCTTTATTTTTCAAGACAGGGTATTGAGTAGCCCATGTTAGCCTCAAACCTACTATATACAGTCACGGATGACTTTGAAATTCTGATTTTCCTGTCCCTGTTTCACAAGAGCTGGGATTACAGGTGTGTCCCCCCATTCTTGATTTTCCTATTCTCATCCATCCACTAAGTGAACAGGTTATGTAGTTTCAGAATTTATCTCTTTGGTACTTCTAGCATCTGTTTCCTTTTCTCCATCCTTCTCAGATCTCAATATCTCAGTGTTTTGCTGGAACGTCTTAATGTACTTTCCATATCTATCCTTGTCTCATTCAAGAAGGTTCCATGTGCTCCAATACAATGCTCACAAATCTCAGACTTGTTCCTTCTCTGTGTAAATACCTTTGATCAAAACTTAAACAATAATTCCTTAGTTAAATAGTTAAGGATATCACACAGTTAATGTGTTTCCCAGCAGAAGAAACCTGAGTTTGCAGATTTCAATATGGAAACGGGGCTAAGGATGCAGCTCAGTTAGTAGAATGCTTGCTTAGCTTTCAGGAAGCCTTTCATTCCCTCCCAGCACTGCATACACCAGACATGACAGTGCACATTTGTAATCCTAGCACTTGAGAGGTAGAGGCAGGAGGATCAGACATTCAGGGTCATGTTTGGTGATACAGGGAATTTGAGCCCAGCATGAGTTACCTGAGACACTGCCTAATAAACAAACTAATAAAATTTTCATCAGGAAGAATGAGCATGAGGCTATAGTCTTAAGTGTTTTCCTGCAGGTCTCCTAATTCCAATGCTGCCCCATTTCACCTTATTAAACAATCACACCATGAATATTTTCCCCAGCAATGGTAAAATAACAAGTTATTTTTGCTTTCTAATAAGCTAGTGGTTAAACAATAAGACATGTAACAAAACAAAACAGACAAACAAACAAGCAAACAAAAAACCCAATGAAGAGACCAATATATTTGAGATCAGTTAGCAATATTTTTAGTACCTATCTAAGTTGTCATTGTGAGTGAAGTAGATATATAAGACCCAAGGGAAGAAGATAAGTTACATACATGTGCTCTGAGAAGTAAAAAAGATTCTTGGTGTGAAGTACATTCTATCTTGTTCTACTGGTGATGAAACTTTCTATGCCCATTTGTTTATTATTTTTATTTTAATTTATCTGTATGTGTGTGTCTTTGTGAATATATGCCACCTATATATGGGTTCTTGCAGAGGCATAAAGAGGGCATTGGATCCCATGGAGCTGAAGTTGTGAGCTGCTTGGTGGGGGTGCAAGACTGAACTGGGTTCAAGTCCTCTGGAAGAGTAGTAAGGGCTCTTCAGGGCGGAGCCATCTCTCCAGTACATCTATGCCTAATTCTGTCATGAGATTGGATAACATTGTAATAGCTACTGTACTATATCTTACAATAACAAATATAGAAGCATAGGGAATACTTTTAAAAATTCTAACAGTTTAGCAACATTATAATATAAACTAACTTCTGAAGGCTGGTTGGAGGGAACTGCCACTTTAAGATCTGATTTCAATGACAGAATTCATTTTCAACTTTCATGCATCTAATTTAACAAAAAAATTATAGCATAATATGAACATGTCTACAGTAATTTGTCTTTCTGTCATACAAATGAAGCTTGAAGCTTGGATATGAATATTTCACACCAAAGATTCAGATTATTGGTATTTGAAAAACACACATACATGACAAGACTACACAGGATTTTTTTTTCTGAAAACAAAACAAAACAAAACAAAAAACAAAACATTGCCATTATCCCTACTGCGTCTTCAAGTCTGCATAAGCAAATGTAATTAAAAATAGAAAATCACACAACTAATATGTCAGTATTTAATAACAAATATAATTTAGAGTCGAGAATAATGGACAACAGTATCTTTTTTGCAATCCCAATTTAATTGCAGAAATATCTGGGGATTGCATAGTTAATGCTCTCAAGTAATGTTGCCATGGAACAAGATTGAAGTGAAGTATATTGCCTGCTCACTTTTCACATGAGCTCTTTCCGATCACTTTGAAGTGCACACACATGCTCATGAGTGACATAATTCTAACCCAAATTCCACACCCTTAGGTGTCATTTTAATTCACAAAAAGCTTTATCAGTTAACATGGCAACAGTTGAAGAGGCAAGACCAGAAGAAGGCAGGTGGTTTTCCCCACAGAAAGCCATGTTCTTTTATCTTAGTGTTTTAAGATTCTCTTCTTCATGATTCTGGGAGGAAGAGGAGATATAGAGGATTAGTTATTTCTGATTCCCTTGAAAGAAACATGTTGTCATGAGAGAGATTATGTATTTTTCAAAGGACTTAAGCTATGAGAGGGAAGGTTTGGTTTAGGCAGAACTTATAGCTGCTCTCTAAGCAGATGAGAAGGAGAACAGGCTTGGGAGACCTTCTGCCCTAATTTAAAAGATCGTATTGTGGTCTAGGGATATAGTTTATTTGGTAGAATACTTGTTTAGCATACATTAAACCCTGGGTCCAATCCCCTACCCTACATAAAGCTGGATGGGGTGGTTAACATCTGTAATCCTAGCACTCCAGAGGTGGAGGCAGGAGGATCAGGAGTTCAAGTTTATGCCTGACAATATGGAGAAATTAAGGTTAGCTTGGAATACATGAGACCCTGTCTCAAAAACCAAGCCAAACAAACAAAAGGCTCCTACTAGGGGATCTTACTGTTAGGGGCTTGGGTTGAGAGTGGGAAGAATCAGTAGATGCAGCCCTGAGTTCAGTACTGATCCTATTTCCCTCACACTCCTAGATGCAAAGGAGAGCCTTGGGCACAGAAGCAGGAAGCAGAGCAGGTCAGGTGATGACTGACCGCTTAGTCTGCTTTTAACATTTCCTCTATGAAACCATGAAAGATGGACACATCCTGAGATCTCTCATGCCAGCAGCTCGTCGATCCCTAGTTCTATGGGACATGGGGGAAACCCCAAAGGTTTAGGATTAGTTTGGTCATTCCTCTTGTCTCTCTTTCAGGATATGACTAAGTGAAATTCGAATGCAAAAGTTTCCTGAGCTTGTCAGCTCTGCTCTACTGGCCATTATTACCTGTCTCTGTTTGGATCTTCTACTGTCTAATTATACAGAATGACTTACATTTTTGGATTATAAGAACAGGGTGAGGATCTCTCGGTTTCATCTGGTGATTTCAGCACTCTACCTCACTGTTTGTTAATTTAGTCTAGGGTTGCTAACTGCTTTGCCAAAGGTTAATTTTAAGGTTAATCTATTATCATCTTGGGCTTTTGGCCAAAATTACAGCTTGGTAAAGATTTATTTTTGCAGACAATGGGCTTCTTGGATCCAAAAAGAATGAGTAACTTATGAGGTAGTCTAGAAGCCTTTGTGACTATGGTATGTTCTTCCAAAAACACTCAGTGGAGAAGGCTCATGTGGTAAAGGTGCTTGCCTTAACAGCACAAAGAGCTGAATTTGATTCCCAGAGCCCACATGAAAAAAAACTAGGCATGTTGACTCCAGGTCCATAAACCCAGTGCAGGCAGATGAAGACATGCAGATTCCTAGCTTATTTGGTGATTCCAGCCCAGTGAGAGACCTTGTCTCAAAAACAGGTGGACAGACGACGTTTGAGGTTGTCCTCTGGCCTCCAGACACATGTGCATACATATATACCCCAGCATACATGTATGCCTCATACATGAACACATGCACACATTCACATATGTACACATAACTGAATACGCAAAGCTTCTGCTGCAGACATTTTGGTGGTAGAGCATTTATGGTTTCCCAAGGCACACAGAGAAGGGCTCTGGCAGAAGTGTGATGCAGCTGTAAGTGACTCTGCAGGATTACCTGTCCAGTTCTCAGTGCTGGGACACTTGTGCTTTTTTTTCTTTTCATAGCTTCCACAGTGTATTTTGCTTGCATGGAAAGTGGAATCCTTTTTGTTTGGACCAGAGGATGCCAGGAATGTCCTTAACCCAGACAAGACTGATTGATGATTAAATCTGTTGTCTCTGGTGGAAGGGACTCTGCTCTGGCATTACAAGATTTATAAAAGGATTTCTCCAAAACATGCACTCAAGTGGCTAACATTAGCCCCATTTTATTAATCAGGGAGGGGATTTCTGTGAAGTGATGGGAAAGAGCCTGAATCCTGATTGTGAAAAGTCAGTGTCTAAAATGACTGAGAAAAAAAGTTATGGAATTAACTGGGAATGTAAGGTAGACATATTTCCTGCCACAGCAAATATGGAGCTAGACACAAACAAACCCAGGCTTTAGGGGTAAAAAATGCTTTAGTTATTGTTTTCTAATGAGAGAGAGCAAGAAAGGATGTGGATTTGGATGGGTGGGAAGATGGGGAGGATCTGGGAAGACTTGGAAGAGGGAAAACTATAATTGGAATATATTATATGAAAAAAATCTATTTTCAATAAAAAATTGTGAAACAAGTATTCAACACGTATTTTCCTTTCTGTTGTTACCTAATAGAGGTGGGAAGCTTATTAAATACTCATCATGGGTTATCCGTTATTTGCATAGTTTTTTGCTAAAATGGAGGTGCTGTTACTCATTCATAATCAAGTAATGTGAAGTTTTCTTGCTGTCTATTTGGGAGTCTCTCTTACACATTCTTGAAGAAACATCTTGTAAATTGGTGTCTCCTGGAAGTCCTTCCTGAAAGTACCATCAATCATCTCCTTCTGGAAATTTCTGTCTGTAAAGTATCCATTACTGACATATCATTGACCATGTTGACTTGTGCCAGTTGCCTTCTGAGAGACCGAGACTGAACCTCAGGCCGCAGGACCTGGGTCCCCTCCTGTCTAATTCCCCAGCAGTCATGTCAGCCTGGCTCTGAGAAGTTCAATACAATTTGCTCAGTGTGTGAATTTGTATACCAGTGTTTCAGGTAAAGCAGAGTTTTTCTTCTAAGTCATTTATACTTTTAGAAGACACAATTAGCTGAGTATCTGCTTCACATGTACAATTTAATCTTTCTGCAAAACTCTGAGAGGAATTTCATGGCTCGTTCATTGATAAAACTGCCCAGAGATGTTAGATAGGAAAGAGAGCATCCCTGAGCTAGTGACTAACTTGCAGCAGGAACTAGAATCCAGTCTGCCTCACTCGGCAGTTCTGTTTATTAACCAAGTGACATTGAGTCCTGTATAGCAGGAAGACCTGTATCTGACATGGTCATTATCAATCAGTTTTTTATATTGTCTTCCACAGCAATATTTACTAGGGCCTTGGAGCACCCCCAACTCCCACATGAAGTATACAAAGAGCAGCTTTTACACATCTGGGTGTACACAACCTCTTAATGTTTAGTTGGAGAGAAAATTTATATGTGTTATGGTTTGTATGTGAAATGTCCCACACAAGCTCATGTGTTTGAACATTTGTTCCCTGCCTATGGTTTGGGAGGTTGGGGAACATTTAGGAGGTGGAGATTTCCTGGAGGAAATGGGGAGGGGGAAGGGAGAAGAGGCCTTGAAATTGTATACATTGAACCCATTTCCTGTCCTTTCTTTGCTTCCTGACTGGTGATTCCATGTGACCTGCCACTTCATGCTCCATGACCATGCTCCATGAAGCTTCATGCTTTCTTGTCATAATAGACTATATCCCTTCGCAAACTGTAAGCCTAAATAATGTTGATGTTTTTTTTTTTGTTTGCTGTTGTGCCGTAGCAACAAGACAAGTGACTAATACAAAATGTTTTCTGGACATTCAGCATCCGCAGTACTTTTAAGCACCGTACAGAGAAGAGCACACATACAGCCTATGAAATGACACTAGACTTTGAGATTTTAAACTTGAACAGTCCAGGAACACCATGAGCCTGGTGTGTATGACAGGCAGGGAGACCTGGGTATGTTTATTCTGACATGACAAATGGTGAGCTATCTGTAATAATGCCTCAGTTTCTCAGTAGAGAAATACCTGTGATATACAGGAGGGTCCACATAGACAAGGGAGCCAGTGTGCAAGCTTTCTCATGGGGAGGGATAGTATCCTGGGGAGGCCACCAGCTGCCCCCAAGTCAAATGCTCCTCAGGCAAGAGGGGTCAAGGTTCTTTGTTACTTGGCTACTCTATATAGAGATCATAACACTAGCTTGGTAAGTTTATGTTGCAGAAGCAGCATCAATTGTCATACAAACCAGCAGGAACTCTATCCCAAGAAGATAGATATTATCATAGAAACATAGATCACTGTAGATATAAAATTAAGGAAGATTATGCCCAGCAAGCTTGATGGAGAGGCCAGCCTTGGGAATACAAAATCTGCGTAAGAGTCTCGATATTCTAGCCTGGAGAAGTAGCTTCATCAGTGAAGTACTTGCTATGTAAGTATGAGAACCTGAACTTGATCCCTAGAACACACATAACAGAGCCAGGCCAGGTGAGGTGGCTCACATTTGTAATTCCAGTACTGGGGAGGTGG